>NC_080182.1:31044483-31344483 GCF_950295315.1 Erinaceus europaeus | reverse complement strand
GGGGGGCCTATCTGGGGTCCAGACCTCTAAGTGTGACCATTCCATTGGCCACCGGAGAAGGGTGCCAGCAAGAATCTGGCCTGAGGCAGCAGGGGTGGGTACGCTGGGATACCTTTGCGACCTGCAGCAAGAGAGGAGACCAAAGATCACCCCAGGAGACGATGGCGGCCAATAGTCTGTTTATTGAGCAGCAGAGCAAAGATTTTAAAGAGTGGTAGGGGGAAGAGTAACCGCTGGGCAGATGGTCTAGCCAGTTCGGGGGGGGGGGGTGAGGAAGTGAGATTACAGCAGGTGCAGAGAGAGAGAGAGAGAGAGAGAGAGGAGAGAGAGAGAGAGAAAGGGAGGGTCTTTGCATGGGGAGGGGGAATTGAACCATATGTGGTCAGAAGAACTGGAGACAGGGAAGAGGTGAGGGGGCTTCTAGTAGCGGAGTAAGCGGACTAACCAGTCTGACAACAAGGAAGTGAACCTTTGTGCTTAGAGAATGTGGGACCCTTGTGGGGCGGGGGAGACTGATAGGGGGCCTGAACCCAGA
Organism: Erinaceus europaeus; assembly: GCF_950295315.1. Taxonomy (NCBI): domain Eukaryota; kingdom Metazoa; phylum Chordata; class Mammalia; order Eulipotyphla; family Erinaceidae; genus Erinaceus; species Erinaceus europaeus. Next base: position 31,343,948 of record NC_080182.1, on the reverse strand, counting down.
AAGCCCAGGCCCTCCCCTGCTCCACTGACCCCGAGGTGGGGGAGACTGATAGGCGGCTGTACTTTCTGGCAGCCAGTTCTCATAGGCGGCCCACACCATGCTCCACCTCGGCCTCACAGGTCCCCACAGTGTGGTTAGCCTCAAGGTGGTCAAAGAAGAGGAGGGAGGGGACACAGAGCTTCCTGGTCTGTGTGAATAGAGGCCCATGAGCTAATTTTCTGTTGCCAGGACAGCTCTGAAGAGCACAATGTACACACCACATAGCGAGAGCAGGCTGGGCTTAACTTCTTCTTCTAGCGTTTGCCCTTCTTCCGTAGCCAGTCAACAGCGTCAGGTTGAGCCTGATGTCAAGTTTCGAGACCTCCTTTGAATCTGGAGAGGTGGCAGTCGTTGACTATGTGGGTCATAGTCTGTCTGGAACTGCAGGGGCAGTTCGGGTCGTCTCTGGCTCCCCAGCGATGGAACATAGCGGCGCACTGGCCATGGCCTGTTCCATAGCGATTGAGGAGGGCCCAATCATAACGTGCTAGGTCAAAGCCGGGTTGACGCTTGCAGGGGTCTGTGATGAGGTGTTTGTTCTTGACCTCAGCTGACTGCCAACTCTGTTTCCAAGAGACTGGAACAGAGAAGTTCAGTGTAGGCATAGGGGACCAGATTGGGTAACAAGACGTCAAGCGTTGGACAGGGTGGGCGAAGATATCCGCATGTATTGGCAGGTCCGGTCGAGCGTAGACGTGGGAAATGAACTTAGATGATGCCGCATCCCGACGAATATCTGGTGGGGCGATGTTGCTAGGAACTGGCAGCCATGGAACCGGGGTGGAACGGATGGTTCCAGAAATGATCCTCATGGAGGAATATAATTTGGAATCGACCAAGTGGACATGGGGGCTACGGAACCATACTGGGGCACAGTATTCTGCAGTGGAATAGCATAATGCCAGAGATGATGATCGGAGTGTGGAAGCGCTCGCGCCCCATGAGGAGCTGGGGTTAACTGAGACAGCATGACATGTTTGCAAAACTCTGTTTGTCCCCACCTGCAGGGGGACACTTCATGAGTGGTGAAGAAGTGTTGCATGCAGAAGTCTCTCTCTCTCTTTCCCTCTCTCTCTCCCCTTCTCCTTTCCTCGCCTCTCTCTCTCTCTTCTCTCCCTCTCTCCCCTCTATCTCCTTCTCTAGCTCTTCGATCCCTCTCAATTTCTTTCTGTCCTATCAAATTTAAACATGCATAAATGAGGATAAAAAATAAGCAAGTGAATTGCTCTTTCAAAGTCTATTCTGTTCTGTTCAGTTGAGGAAATGCCATTTTATGAGACTGTAATTATCTGAGAGTAAAGATTCACATCTCTCCAAATATATGGACTCCAAGAGTACCACCCCTCCTCCACCTGGTGGGGTTGGGTCCCCTTTTCTCTTCTCACTCTCCCTTCTCCACTTCTCCACTTCTCCACTTCTTGATGCTTCTCTCTGAACCTTAGCTCTGCCTTCTCCCTCTCACACATGAGAGAGCTCATTTGCCAGTCTCTTTCCAACCTGCTTTATTCAGCCTGACTCCCTCTAACTCTCCCTGTGCTGGAGCAAAAACCAAGCTCTCCTCTCTTCTCATAGCTGAGGCCTTTCCCCTTGTGACACAGAGAACAGCCTCCTTGCCCACTCCTCTGCTGCAGGACACATGGGCTGATGGCACATGTCAGCCATAGTCAACAAGCAGCGAACACAGAAGCACAGAGAGGGGCCCTAAGACACTATGGCAAATATGGAGAGAACTCCAGCCAATGGCCAGGCCCCTGCACTTAGATGTTCCCCAGGGTGGAGAGAGAGTAGCCACAGTCAGTCACCACACAGCTGATCAGAAGAGGTCAGGCGGGGACATACACACACAGAAGATATTCCCAGCTGGGACTGTGTGGCAGATGTGTTCCTCCCACCCCCATCCTGAGCTTCCAGGAGTATTTGCTAAGGGACAGATAGCAGGTGGTTATACACCTCATAGATTAAGATGAGGATACATTTCTAAGGGGGGAAACACCAGAGTGCTTAAACCTGCCATTGTCCAAATGACATGATGCCAGGTACACTCCTTTGATTCCCTAAGATACTGAGTTTATTCTAGTTATCCCATGCATAATCTTTAGACCCTCAGGGCAGCAGCCAGACATCAGAGTTATGGGAAATCTCATGTGGCAATACATGTGTCTACTGCCTGTGGGCAGAATCTCTAAAATATCCAGACTTTGCCTTAGAGCATGATTCCTCTGCTAAAGGGACACAGTCTGCAATCGAGGCCTCACGGTGTGTTATTCAAGTGATCGTACCTGGTAGACACACACCAAGCCAAATAAATATCTTAGAAGTATCATGCAAAGTTAAAAATCAGTAATATTTCTAATAACAAGGATCCTGGGCTTGGGCAGCAGTGCACCCAGCTAGGCCACCTATCACCATGCGCAAGGACCCAGGTTCAAACCTCCGCTCCTCATCTGCAGGGGGAGTGCTTCATGAGCAGTGAAGCATTTCTGTAGGTGCCTATCTTTCTATCGTCCTCTCTGCCCCCCCATTTCTGTCTTTCCTGTCCAATAAAAAAATAGAAAGAAAAAAGGAAAAATGAAAGTCTACCAGGAATGGTGGATTTGTAGTGCAGGCACTGAGCACCAGCAATACTTATGGTGGCGAAGCACAAACCACAACCAACAGGCATCAGGAAGTCTGAGATGAGAAAACTTCTTCAACAAGACACTCTTGGTGGGAATGTAGACTGGTCTGGCCTCTTTGGAAAGCAGGATGAAGAACTGATAAGGGACAGATCTTCCACGTGAATCCGCCACCCCTTTCACTGGCATCTTGCTGAAGAATATAACACATCTGTTTCTGGGGAAGAAGACCAAAGGGCTCTAAGGCATTTGCCACCAGGAATCTCATTTTTGTACCATCATGGAAAGGGAAGTGAATCTGGAAAAACACTGAAGGAAGTCAGGCACTGTTTCTCTTACCTGAGAGAGAAGAGGGAAAAAGGAAAGACACCCAGAAATAGTAAAGGTATAGGTGTGACTTAGAAAGGAAGCGAAGGCAAGACACTAAAAAAAGGGCGGGGCAGGAGTCCAGCAGTAGCGCAGCGGGTTAAGCGCAGGTGACGCAAACGCAAGGATCCCAGTTCAAGCCCCCGGCTCCCCACCTGCAGGGGTGTCGCTTCACAGGTGGTGAAGCAGGTCTGCAGGTGTCTATCTTTCTCTCCCCCTCTCTGTCTTCCCCTCCTCTCTCCATTTCTCTGTCCTATCCAACAACGACAACATCAAAACAACAATAATAACCTATGACAATAAAACAAGGGCAACAAAAAAAGGAATAAAGAAAACAAAAAGGGGACAAAAAGATAGATAGAGAGATAGACAGATAGATAGATAGACAGACAGACAGACAGATAGACAGACAGACAGATAGACAGACAGACAGATAGATAGATAGATAGGTAGATAGATAGACAGACAGACAGACAGGGTTATAAATCCAGGCCATATTAGGAGTACTGCCCTTTCCAGTGGAGGGGATGAGACACAGAATTCTGGTAATCATAAAATTCTACCCCTTTTATCCTGTAATTTTGTAAATCAATAACTAAAAAAAAAGTCATCTGTTTTGATGGTCACCTGGAACCCCCTGGATATCTTGCCCACACAAGCCTTCTGTCCCAGGAGCTGGCTGCCAGGGGCTGCAGGAACTCAGTCATGCAGAGAGCAACACCTTGAGGGGTGCAGTTCCTGGCAGCTGGACCTGTCACCAGTGCTTCCTGATAATTGTGCAGAAAGCCACCTACCTCCCTTGACCATGTCCTCAAGTCCTTCAGTCTGCCAGAAACAGCCCATGAGTACTCCCTTGGGAGAATGAGTGTTGCTTTCTGACTGCATTACCACCCAGCATTTGTTCTCTGGAAGTAGGCCATACCTTGGGTGGGAAGGCATGTGTGGGCAGCCTTCCCTATAACAGGCTGCTGGAGGGGAACAGCATCAGACAGACAGAGAGACAGCACATAAGCAGAAGGCAGAAGGATCAGGAAATGAGAGACAAGAGGCTTCTTTTAGGCTGTCCACTTGGCCAGCCTGGGCCACAGAATACCGTCACCCTTAGTGAAGGCAATTAACTGTAATTTGAAGACAAGTTCCACCATCCTTTCTTGGTGGCATGGCTCATGCTAACAATTCAGGTTACCAGCTTAATGTGAAGACTCAATTGGCCTGAACTAATGAAGTTGAGGATGGAGACATTACTCAAATGTCAGGTGTCCACAAAAGCCCAGCTGAGCCAGTCCACCCATCTGTCAGCTGGTTCACAAGAAAGAAACGGCTAGAGTTCAGACCAGCACTGGTCTTGGCATGGGACACATGCCAGGTGCCATGAGGCCAAGTGAAGACCAGAAGCGGCACCTCAGGGACCACTCTCCTGGACAGCCTGGCCCTGTGGTTTTATCTCTCTTACATAGCACAAAATGAACTAATCTGAGGTGACTCCAAATGCTACTGTGATGGGCTCTGCCCTGCAAGGCTGATTGCCAGCTGCCATGTGGACCCAACCTGCAGGGGGCAAAGCAGTGACATGTGGCCTTGATCCATGGATTTATGTCTTTATTTGCCACGAGGACGATCACTGGGACTTAGGGCCTGTGTAACTCTACAGCTCCCAATGAACTTTTTTTTTCTCATTCATTTAGCTGAAGGAGAATAGACAGTGAGTGAGATAGATAGATAGATAGATAGATAGATAGATATGCAGGCAGACAGACAGACAGACAGATAGATGGATGATAGGAGAAACTCATAAGCACCACTCCACCATTCTTACAGTTTCCCCTCTGCAGTCGCTCCCGTATGGCAGCCCAGGTTTTGAACTTGGGCCCGCTTGCATGGTAACATGTGCACACTACCAGGTAAGCCACCGGCCAGCCCCCGTGTTATATTATATTATTTTTAATTACCACCAGGATTATTTCTGGGACTTGATTCCTGCTCAACAAATCCTCCACCCCCCAGTGGCTATTTTTCCCCTTATTTTCTTGAAAGAGCCAGAAATTGAGAGGCAAGGGGGAGCCAGAGAAAAGGAATCACCCACTGCACTGCTTCATCAGCCGAGAAGTCCCCTTTCTCTGCAGACGGGGACTGGGGGCTTGAACCTGGGCCCTGGCATGTAGGAAGGTTACCCCAAGAGCCTGACTATTTCCCAAAGCCTGCTGAAGTTAATTTGAGATAAATCATGGATCCTTTTGGATAGAAGCCTCTTAGAGGGTGTGCTCATGGAAGAATACCTTATGTTGCTGTGAAGTTTGAATGTAACCAGGAGAGCCCTGTTTTATCTGGGGACATGGTTGTTAAATACAGCATTGTCTCGGGGGGAAGCAGTTCTAGTGTCTGGATTCTGGGAGGCTGAAAGGATGGCCTCAGTGACTCACACACAAGCAGCATTTTATTCTGGGAAGTGGAGCTGTACAACGGCAGTGGAGAGGCGGTGTGCTGGGCTCGGAGTGGCCACTGTCAGATGGACATGTGTGGCCCAGGGTGGTGGGGCAGGCACCCAGGGTGCTCACCACTCTGCCTTGTCTCTCTCAGCCCCCTGTTCTGTGCTGCAAGAGGAAAGTAGCAGATCACATTGCTGCTCCTGTTTTTACATTTGGTGATAGAGTTCTGAAATTGTTTTAAAATGAACCTAATTGTAAGTCCCCCATTTAGTCCCTGGGATCTGAGAGTAAGAGATCCTGTCATGTCCCCACAACCTCACTCAGAATTTCAATGGGTGGGGGCAAGTTTTTTTTTTTTTTTTTCTGGAGGGCAGACCTCCCTGTCACATCACAGGAGCTGGTGTTCTTCTCAAGAAGGAATCATGAGAGGAGGAGGAGGAGGAAGAAGATGAGGAAGAGGAGACATCTCTCTCTATTGCAGACAGGATTAGCACTGGTCTCACTGGCGCTATGCATCCATCTTTCTTAGTGACTTTTTTTTTCTTCTCTCTTCTTCCTATTGTATTATATACGACAGACAGAAAATTGAGAAGGGAGGTGGAGACTGAAAGGGAGAGACTGAAAGAGACACTTGCAAACTTGCCTCACAGCTCATGCAGCTTCACTCCTGCAGATAGAGAGCAGGGTTTGAGCCTGGGCCCTCGCACATGGTAATGTTCTGTCTCCACCATGGTAATGTGTCACCACCCAGCCCCTCATCTCAAGGTTGTCAGTCTCAGGTCGGGACAGATTTCTTTCTCCTCCTGCTCCTTCTCCTCTTCCCCCTCCTTCTTCCTCCTTCTTCCTCCTTTCTTCCTCCATATCCTCCTTCCCTCCCCCTCTCTCCTCCTCCTCCTCTCCTTCTTCTCTTTCCCTCCTCCCCCTTTCCCTGCCTGCTGCCTCCTCTTCCACCACAAGCCCTAGAGGTAAAAAAAAAAAAAAAAAAAAAAAAAAAAAAAAAAAAAGGTGTGTTGCTCTCTGTAGCTTGGGGAGCAGAAGGAAATGTCAGGCCCCCTGGCTGGGACACCCACTGACAAGGAGCTCCCACACCCTGTTCCAAAGTGACTGAGTGAGCCCCCACCTTACCAGGCACAGTTCCAGGGCTCCAAAGCCAAGCAGCCCCCTCCTGCACTGAGAAAATGACCCAGCGCCACTGGTTCCCATGGTGACCGTGGGCTCTAATTGAGACACCTTAGCAGCAGCAAGAATTGGAAGGCTCAGGCCATTGAGTTAATTAAACACCACAAGTCTGACTCTGCCAAAAGAATGATGGATGAAATGACAGCCCCTAGCACACACCTGCCAAGTGGGCCCAGTGTCCCTCCTGTCAGATGTGAGAGACAGGGAGCTGGGTCTTCCTTTCCCACATTCCTTCAAAGACTCCCCCTCAATTAGTCTGGAAAACACATCCTTCAAATAAAATGCTACAGCACTGATCATTGAGAACGGTTTTATCATGGCTGCTCCCATCAGGGAAAAATCTGTGCACACACAGGGAGGTGGCACACACAGGGAGGGATTGAACTTGGGACCTCATGATTGAGAGTCCTGTGCTTTTTCCACTGTGCCACCTCCGGGACTACACTTTTTTTTTTTTAACAATTGTTTAAAAGACTGTTCAAGGTTACTGGGAAACTTCCCGGATGTTGAGTAGCCTACTTATAGTAAACAAAGGTTTGCAGGTGACCCGAAATTTCAGCTGGGCTAGCGAAGTAACATCCTTAGATCAAGTGTTGCTTTGCCATCTGCAGGACCCCGCTTCCTGCCCTTCCTGCCTGACTCCTACCACTTTTAAGGAAGCTTTGATGCTTTGGTCTCTTACATTCTCTTTCTCTCTTTAAGTCTCTGTTTCTAACGAACTAAAACACACAACCTAATACTCTTGCCATGTGGTTAGGTGGGATGGGATTAATCAGGGGTGTACAGAGATCGGAATAGTTTGTGATGATGGAGATGGTCTATGTTGCCAGGGCCCAGTGTGTAGACATAATCTCATTGTTGCAGTCACTCCTGTGCTGTCAATCAAATTTAAATAGCACACGCAGCTGGTGATAACCAGATAGAACAGCGCTACCTCCTTTCCTGAAATAAAGGTGAGAGGAGACAGCCAGGATTTTGTACCTCATAGAAACACCTGCCGAGTGGTCCCGGAGGTGGCACAGTGGATAAAGCAGCAGACTCTCAAGCATGAGGTCCTGAGTTCAATCCCCGGCGGCACATGTACCAGAGTGATGTCTGGCTCTTTCTCTCTCCTCCTATGTTTCTCATTAATAAATAAATAAATAAAATCTTTAAAAAAAGAAAAGAAAGAAAGAAAAAAAAACACCTGGAGGTGAGTGGGTGGGACTTGCCAAATCCTAAACTGCCAACGCCTGAAACTGAAACATCTCTCGGATGGTAAAGAAAACCAAAGTCAAGCAGAATTTGAGGGATGGAAAGCCCCCATGTCTACTTGGTCAATAAATCTGAAGCATGGGGCTGTCACACCAGCCTCGTTCTGTAGGGAAATGGCATCTTGAATGAGTGTTTCCAGAGGATATCGTCAGGAGTGCTTAAGACAAGATTCATTAGTTCCCAGTAGAAATCTGTGGTCAGGCCTGGGGTCTGGGCATGTGGCATTGCCAGATGGTGATGACCCTGGCCCTCACTGGCACCGTCTGGGCTGATGGAAGACCCAGAGTTCTCAGGCTTTGCACAGGGAGCAGGCTACGGACTTGGCACAGATGTGTCCGGGGCAGATGTACTCTGAACGTGCCTCTCTCTGACTTCTCTGCCATTCTGAAAACAGGCTGCTGCTTTGACCACAGCCAGCTGACTTGGGAATGGAAATTTCAAAATGAGCTTACAGCAAATCTCAACTGTAGGGTGTCTGTTCATCCTGATGCAATGCAACTTTGGCCTGAGATGCCCTTTGCCCAGCCAGCCTCTTCATCCTGCGAGACTGAACTCCAGTCTCTCTCTTCTATCACAGCCTCTTTGCTCAATTCCCTTCTCCATCTTAGACTTTCACATAATATCAAGGAACTTAGGGTGGGTCCCTGGGGTAGAAGACGCAGAGAAATGCTTGTCCTTCGAGACAGAAAGTGGAGAGGGACCATGTAGGCTCTCCTCTTTCCACGGTAGATTCTCAGCATTCAAGGAAGAGATGTCGGTGTCATGAATACAGTTTCCAGATCACAAACACTGCTGAGCTGTAGGCTGTTTGCCCAGCAAGTAGCTGTACTACGTGCACATGGAACACAGCATCGGTGATCATCTGGACACCAGGGAGTCAGCGCCCGCAGTAACTGACCAGTCGCTGTCCTTGTGGCCCTTCCTCTCCGTGCCAAGCCTCACTCCAGAATGGAGGGCTGCATGCATTTCTGGTAAATCACAAGAGCTGCTAAACACTTTATCCACACAGATTGGCGGCTCAAGATATATGTGACAGGCTTTGGCCCACTGCTGGGGAGAATGCAAACTCATGCAGAGCCTTCGGAAAACTGTATGGAGAGTCCTTCAACAAAGAAAAACAGAATTACCTTATGATCCAGCAGTACTACTCTTAGGCACTCGCTTAGTGGGCACTCTAACTCTAAGGGACATATGCAACCCTATGTTCAAAGCTGCGTTGTCCACAATAGTCGAGGGCTGGAAACAGTCTAGGCGCCCACTGCAGATGACCGGCTAAAGAAGCCATGGGGTATATATGCCATGGAATACCACTCTGCAGTCAAAAAGATGTTATGTTCTTTGGGACAAAATTAATGGAACTGGAGGTGATGATGATTAGGAAAATAAGTAGAGAGAGAAAAGGAAACTATTGGGGGTCAGGTGGTGGCTCACCTGGTTAAATGCTTGTGTTACATACAGTGCACAAGACCTAAGTTCAAGCCCCTGGCCCCCACCTGCAGGGGAAGTGGTGAAGCAGGGCTGCAGAGGTCTCTCTTCCTCTTTTTTTAATATCTATTTATTTTTGTTGCCCTTATTGTTTTATTGTTGTAGTTATTATTGTTATTGATGTTGTTGTTGGATAGGACAGAGAGAAATGGAGAGAGGAGGGGAAGACAGAGAGTGGGAGAGAAAGACAGACACCTGCAGACCTGCTTCACCGCCTGTGAAGCGACTCCCCGGCAGGTGGGGAGCCAGGGCTCGAACTGGGATCGCCTGTCCTTGTGCTTTGTGCCACATGTGTTTAACCCTCTGCACTACAGCCTGACTCCCGGCTCTCTCCCTCTTACCTCTGCCTCCCCTCTCAATTTCTCTTTGTCTCTATCCAATAATAAATAATTAAAAATAATAAAAAAAGAAAAGACAACTATTGGATAGCTTCACTCATCTGTAATCTAGAAAACTAGAACCCATGCCTTGCAAAAGCTAACAAACAAAACATAAGCAAACAAGTTGTATCTTAGCCTTTGTGAGAACTATGGTAGTTATCTCTGGGAGGATGGGGGCACAGTACTCAGTGGTGTATGTACTGTGGAACTAGACCCTGTAGCCTCATGTAGCTTATTATAATATTATATATTATATATAATACTGTCACTAATACTGCTGAGCTGTAGGCTATTTCCGCATGAAGTAGCTATACTAAGTGCACAGGGAACACAGCGTTGGTGATCATCTGGACGCCAGGGAGTCAGTGCCCATATTAACTGACCAGTTGCTTGACAAAAGCATTAACTGTGCCCAGTCCACTGCATGGTCAAGGATCATGGGGCTTATCTTTGGTGAGGGGCCTTCCTGAGAGTAGCAATTCTGAGGTACCAGGCATCTCAGCCATTTCAAAAAATCATGAAGCTTCTAGAAAGCTACAAAGAAAAACCTGAATCCTTGGAGTCCGGCGGTAGCACAGTGGGTTAAGCACAGGTGGCGCAAAGCGCAAGGAAAGGCCTAAGGGAAACCTGAATCTCATTTACAGATGTGTTTTAAACAGGTTTTGTAGGAGCATGCTGTGCCGCCTGTTGGAATAAAGAGGTGACACATGTGGATTGAGACGCCTGACTTAGAGTCCTGTGACAGAAAGGTACCTAACTGGAGCCTCTTCACAGGGACGAGGAGGGAGACATCCCTGGGGTGACACGGTTGTTTAGCCTGAATGGTGGCCTGACCTTGTCCTGTGAACCTGGCATGGAAGAGACAGCACAGCAGAGAGATCGGCTACGTACGAGAGAGAGCCCTTGCCCCATGGGAGCCTCCCCGCCCCAAATAGTAAAAATAAAATCTTCGGATAAAATACAACAAGTGGTAGCAAGTCCAATTAAGCACACATAGTACTAAGCAAAAGGACCCACACAAAGATCCAGGTTCAAGACCCCGGCTCCCTACCTGCAGAGGGGCTGCTTCACAGGCGGTGAAGCAGGTCTGCAGGTTTCTCTCTTTCTCTCTCCCTCTCTATCTTCCCCTCCCCTTTCAATTTCTCTCTGTCCTGTCCAATAAAATGGAACAAAAAATTTTTGGCCGCCAGGAGCAGTGGATTCGTAGTGTGGGGGTGATAGCCTTGGAGACAAAAATAAGTGAATAAGGGAGTCCGGTGGTAGCGCAGCTAGTTAAGCACATGTGGCGCCAAGCTCAAGGACTTGCATAAGGATCCTGGTTCGAGCCCCCCAGCTCCCCACCTGCAGGGGGGTCGCTTCACAGGCGGTGAAGCAGGTCTGTGGGTGTCTGTCTTTCTCTCCCCCTCTGTCTTCCCCTCCTCTCTCCATTTCTCTCCGTCCTATCCAGCAATGACGACATCAATAACAACAATAACTACAACAACAATGAAAACCAACAAGGACAACAAAAGAGAAAATAAAATATTTAAAAAATAAGTGAATGAATGAATGGATGAATGACTGAATGGATGGATTAATTATTAATTAATTAATATAAAATCTTCTGTAGGCTTTTGCTCTGGGGTATATGAAAATGTGGAAGGCTTATTAGGTGCACAAATCCCGTAGTGGGGAAACAGGAGGCAAAGGCTGGCTAGACATGCGTCAGGGAGGAGTCACGAATCCTTAAACTTGGGTCACCAGCCTTCAGCTACACCACTCATGGGTCCTGGGGGAAATAGCATCATGTGGCTTCAGGGAGAAGTTCAGACTGGACAGCATCAGTTGAAGAAGGTGCAGGGAAGAGAGCCAACTGTAGCCGGTCACTTACGTAGTCTCTCATACCCACAGTGCCATGAATGTTTATGCACTTAGCCTTATGCTAATTCTTTAATGGCCTGTAATTCCTTTTGCTTTATGGTTCATGTGTTCCCAACACCGCTGCCCCCAGCTCTCTTTTGTCCTCAACTGTGGTCTCATGCCATGGCCATCAGCCACTGGACTTGCTCTGACAGTTTGAGCATGGACCACATCAGATTCCCAAGGTTGCACCTGTCCACCCAGACTCAACTCTGGGCAGGTACGGGCCACCCCCTGCATGACTTATGCTCCATATATTCAGTCTTAGCTCTTAGAAGAAAGAAAGCAAAAGAAAGAGAGAGAAATATATATTTGAATTTCACCCCTCTCCTAACAAACTCTTAGGGGAAGAATCTACGGCTAATTTATCTTTGCTCTCCTGCAGTGCCCTCACAGAATGTTGATAGTCAATACTGATTTCTCAGGTTGCATTCAGCCAACTGTCCATCCTTGGTCGCACTGTCAGATGACATCACATCTGCAGTCATCAGGATAGCATGACCTGTATTAAACTTCTGTGAGGGTGGGTATTTTATTGGGATGATGAGTTCCTTGGGCATGAAGAAAAAAAGCACTAGCCAGAGCATTCTATTATAGCTTGTGTGGATTAACAGCAAAGGCTCAATGTTTTGTGCGGTGGAACTCGGCATTTTGATGTGACCACATGCTTGGGATACATTACACGCCCTGGATTCTGTGGATTTTATAACCTGCAGGCTTCAATGAAAATGTCAGAAATTCCACTTTTTCTTGAATAATGGAGTGCGATAAAAGTTGATGGATTCAATGCCTGAATGCCACTCAAGCAAATATTTAGAAGGTGAACTGGGTCTGTTTGCCCTTTTAGTTTATGTGGAAAGGGGATCTGAAGGGAGACAGAGAGGTTATTTATAGCAATATCGAGGACATGAGATTTCAAGTTCTGAAAGTCCTAGGGCTGGGTGTCAACTTACTGGGGCAGAGAGTGGGAAAACTGCAAAGGCCACAAGCCTTCTACAGCAATGCCATCTGCTCTGATGGTGAAGAGAGCATTCTTTTGTCTGGTGAACAAGTTTCTTGGGGGGGTAGATAGTAGTACAGCGGGTTAAGTACACATGGCATGAAGCACAAGGACCCATATAAGGATCCTGGTTCGAGCTCCCAGCTCTCCATCTGCAGGAGGGTCACTTCACAAATGGTGAAGCAGGTCTGCAGGTGTCTATCTTCCACTCCTTGCTCGAGTTCTCTCTGTCCTGTCCAATAACAGTAGCAATCATAATAATAACAACCAGGGCAACAGCAGCAACAAAACAATGGCCTCCAGGAGCAGTGGATTCATAGTGTAGGCACCGAGCCCCAGAGATAACCCTGGAGAAGAAGAAGAAAAAAAAAAAGGAGTTTCCTGATCTTTGACTTCCTGATACTTGTTTTTAGAAATTCTATTGTTTTTTTGTTTTTTACCCTTGCCTCTATGCTGGCAAAAATTATGTTTGCTTATTGTTTGTCTGCCAGAGACATTCCTTTATCTAAAAAAATTCCATGCTCTCTAGGACAAGGTCTGGGCTGTGTCAGAGATTAGGGGCCCACAGGCCTGGTGGTCATGCATAATGCGGTTACCCATAATGCTACTGTTTGGATTCTGCCCTGAGGGTCTGGAGATAGTTCACTGGACAATTGTACGGTAAAGTCAGTATCTTCTGGCATCGAAGGAAGGAACCTGACATAAGAACTTTTAGAAAAATGGCTACCGCAGTTAAGTTTTAAGCACCCCTAACCTACATTTCTGATAATTCTCACCACCATGAAAATGTGTTCAGACCTTTTAATACTGATGTTGAACCACCTTGACGTTCACTCCTGATACATGTTTCTTGCCTTTCTTTCGTCCTTTCCTGCCTTCCGTCCTTGCTTTTTTGCAATTTCTCTTCCTTCTTTCCTACTTCTTTCTTTCTCTCTATCTTCCTTCCTTCCTTCCTTCCTTCCTTCCTTCCTTCCTTCCTTCCTTCCTTCCTCGCCACCAAGGTTATTGCTAGGGCTCGGTGCTGATCCTAAGAATCCACTGGCCCTGGTGGCCATTCCCCCCCCCCTAATTTTTCCTAGGTAGTACAGAGAGAAATTGAGAGAGGACAGAGAGATAGAGAGAGGGACAGAAAGAGAGACACCTGCAGACCTGTGTCACCACTTTGAAACAGACCCTCTGCAGGTGGGGAGTGGGGCCTCAAACCCAGGTCTTTACCCTTGGTAATATGTGCACTTAACCAGATGTACCAACTCCCGACCCGCATCCTGATGTATGTTTTACTCAAAGAACATCTTTAAGGAATCCGGTGGTAGCGCAGCAGGTTAAGCACACATGGCGCAAAGCACAAGGACTGGCGTGAGGATTCCAGTTCGAGTCCCCGGCTCCCCACCTGCAGGGGAGTCGCTTCACAGGTGGTGAAGCAGGTCTGCAGGTGTCTGTCTTTCTCTCCCCCTCTCTGTCTCCCCTCCACTCTCCATTTTTCTCTGTCCTATCCAACAATGATGACATCAATAACAACAAACAAGGGCGAAACAGTAAGGGCAACAAAAGGGAATAAATAAATAAATAAATAAATATTAAATAAAACCATATATGTAAAACCATATTATATAAAATAAATATTAAGTAAAACCATATTATATAAAAGCATAAATAATCAATAAAACCATATTCAAAATTCCTCTTTCCTTGTGATGTGACGCACGATTCTCCCAATAATCACTCCTGAAAGCTTGGGATGGATGGGCTACACTTGATACTATCCCATTAGTATCAAGATCAATTGCTTTGAGAGTGAGGTTATTCTGATCAATTGCTTTGAGAGTGAGGTTATTCTCTCTCTACCCTGTGACATGTCTAATCTCAGGGCCCTGGCAGCTGGCTAAGGCTCTCCACCCAGAGTCACGTTCTCTTGTTGCCCAGCTGAAATAAGAACACCGCCATGCCCTCTGAGACCCTCTGAAGGGTGTCGGTAAGACACAGCACCACCCACCATCAGATGTTTGCCTCTGACACCCTCTTGCCCATCCACGGACCACCGTAGCCAGTCATTATGACAGAGCATGGACCCTCAGGGCTGATAGAGGAGGAAGTTTCTGCTGCTGATTATCCTGACTATGGTAGAATCTGTCTAAATAAACAAAATCATTCACTAAATTAGTACTAGCCAGCTTTATTAGTGCAAAGCTAATTTTTCGATTACATTTTGCACATGAAGTAGTGAACCCAATTGCCTCCTTCTCCTTCCTAAGGCTCTTTTAGACATGACCTTTCTGGGATGGATCACTTCCCTGAGACTGCTTCCTCACCGTTTACAACTGCAGGAACTTGAATGTGGGACCAACATATCAGTTGGAACTAAAAGGAAAATTTGAAAGACAAGAGAACTCAGAGTGTTATGTAAAGAGTTCCGATATGCTCTAGGTGGTACCTAAAACCATGCCATTTCATCAGCCGAACACAGAGTCCAGTGTAGAAGAAAAAAGTAATGTGAAGCATTTGAGCCAGAGAAAGGCAGGTCTCAAGACTGGGAAGATCTTTCTGAAACAGTGGCTCTCAGTGCTCACTGTGCAACAGACTCACCTGGGGAGCGTTGGAAGTACTGGATGCCCATGTAGGACACCAGATTCATCAAATCAGGGTATCGGAGAGGAGGAGGTCAGGAAATTCCAAGTCTCAGTAGGTTTTAAGTCTCCCCCAGGTGATTCCAGTGTGAGACCAAATCATTGCTCTTTCTCAGCACGATCAAATAAGTAATATAGCAACGTGTATGTACGTGCAGTTATTTCACTCTAAGAGGATATGGCAACCATGACAAATACGATTAACCAAAAGTACACAATAAAACAGATCGTGTGTCTGATGGCCTTTTGGATCTCTTCTTTGATAAATATTCTGTTCATATCCTCTCCTCATTTTTGGATGGGGTCATTTGTTGTTGCTGCTGCTGAATTTGCTGAGCTCTTAGTATATTTTGGTTATTAGAGTCTTGTCTGATGTTTGGCATGTGAATTTCTTCTCCCATTCTGTGAGGGGGAACTCTTTGTTTGAGTGGTGGTTTCTTTTGATGTGTGATTTCAATTTGATGTATTCCCATTGGTTTGTTGCTGTTTCAGTCTTCCTTGCAATCAGATTCGTATAAGTCAGGATGCCAACAAAATTTAGATGATAAAGATTTCTGCCAATATTTTCCTCTAAGTATTTGATAGTTTCTGGTCTAATGCCCAAGTCCTTGATCTATTTGGAGTTTCCATTTGTGTTTGGTGAAATGCAGTGGTTCAGTTTCATTCTTCTGCATGTTTCAACCCAATTTTTCCAACACCATTTGTTGAAGAGACTCTTCTCTCTCCATTTAATAGTTTAGGACCCCTGGCAAAATCGTATGTTCATAGGTGCAGGGGCCTATTTCTGGAATTTTAAGTATATTCCACTGCTTAATGTGTCTGTTTTTGTTCCAGTAGCAGGCAGTTTTGACTACAATTGCCTTGCCTTGTAGTATAGTTTGAGATCTGGCAGTGCAATGCCTCAAGTTCTGTTCTTTTTTCTCAAGATTGTTTTGACAGTTCTAGGTGTTTTCTGGTTCCAGATAAACTTTTGTAGTTTTTTGTATTATTATTATTTTTTTAAACAATGGCAGGAACTTGATGGGTATTGCATTATATTTGTATATGGCTCTGAGTATAATTATTTATTATTTTTAATTATTGAGAGATACAAAGAGAAAGATAAATAGAAAGACCAGAGAAATATTAAAGACTGGCTTATAGTGGTGCTGGGGAACCTGGAACCTCAGAGCCTCAGGCATAAAAATCTTTTTGCAGAACCATTGTGCTGTAAAACCAGCCCCTGGTATTACATTTTGAGTAGGAAGAACTTAGTCAACATTCAAGATTTTATAGAGCACTTGATCTAAAAATATAAAAGAAACAGTTGAGGAAAGATAAGACATCACAGGTATGCATCTATGCGTTTAGATCAGCACTTATCGGCAGGGTAAGGCATTATACCTATTCTCAAATCCATGTAACCAAATAAGACATCTAAGGTTATAACCTGACATTTGAGTAGATGCCTATTCTCAGGATTCATCGTCTGTAAAGTAAAATTCCTGCCCTGTGTTTGGAAAAGAAGACCTTAAAGCAACGTGAATCTGAGTAGTGGATGGCTGCCAGGAAAAAAATGTAGGTTATGCCAACCATGTGAGTTGACTTTGATTCTAAAAACAGCAGTCCTGATACAAGTTGGCTATTGAAGTTCTTCCTCCTCTTCCTCTTCTTCCTCTTCTTTTTTAGTGATTTGATAATTATTGACAAGATTATGAGATAACGGGTACCATTCCACCACAGTGCCACCGGTCTGGCTTCCATACTTGCTCTTCTGCTGAGCATGTGTGTTGGCAGGTAGACCCCCAGCCTATCTCTGTCTTTCCCTAGTGGGGCAGAGCTCTGGAGAGGTGAGGTTCCAAAGCATATTGATGAGGACATCTGTCCAGGGAAGACAGGAGGGTGTCATGGTAGCTTCTGCACCTTGGTGGCTGAAAGACATTAAGTTACAAAGCAGAACAAATGCTTTAATAATCACAAACCCAAAGGCAAGAATACAGTAAATGAGATTTGGGGTCTTCATGTTGGAAGAAGCTAGGGAGTCTGTTTTAGGTCTATTCCAAGGAGCCCACGACTTGACTGAATTTTGCCCGAGCCCCACAGCTGTGTTTCTAGGGTACTGCAACCCCACAGGTCAATAGAGCAAACACTTCCTAACAGTGCCATGGAGTCCCTGCAGGTCAGCACCGCGCATATGACCCATATGACCGGGCAGGCAACCCCCAACACTCACTGAGCGGAGAAGGTGAGGCAAGGTCACAAGAGGTGACTGTGACAGAGCAGGCAGATGTCATCGCCCTGCAGTGATGAGGAAAGAAAGTCAAAGAGTACAGAGCAGTGTGTGCCCAAGGGCTGGCTGCTGGTGGTGCAAGGACAGAGCAGGAGAGGGCAGTCAAGGCACCCGGGGACCCTCCGGCTCTCCTCCTCCCCCAGGACAGTGCCCCCCACACTGTGTCACAGTCTAGCATTCCTGTCACATCACCTACTAACGGAGTGTTCCGAAAGCAAAGTGCAGATATTTCTTTTTTTACTGTTACCATTTTTTTGTGATTTTTTTCTTAGTTACTTAATATTGATTTACAAAACTGTAAGATAATAGGGGTTTGATTCTATAAGCTGGGCTGTGGCACATCTGGTTAAGCACCCATAGTACTAAGTGCAAGGATCTGTGCAAGGATCCAGGGTTGAGACCTGGCTCCCCACCTGCAGGGAGGTCGATTCACAAGAGCAGGTCTGCAGGCGTCTGTCTTTCTCTTTTCCTTTCTACCCCCCTCCTCTCTCAGTGTCCTTCTATCCTATCCTATAAAATGAAAGAAACAGCCTCTAGGAGTAGTGAATTTGTAGTGCTGGCAACAGGCCCCAGCAGAATCCTGGAGACAAAAAGAATAGGGTAGGGTAGGGTAGGGTAGGGTAGGGTAGGGTAGGGCAGGGCAGGGCAGGGCAGGGCAGGGCAGGGCAGGGCAGGGCAGGGCAGGAGTATATAGTTCCCACCACCAGAGTTAGGAACCACCAGAAACTGCAGTAGTTCTCACAAGGTCATCCATATGGGCTGATTCTATATCTCTCTATACAAATATTTCCCCCCCCTTTTTTCCCAATGGTCCTGCCTTCGCTTCCTTTCTAAGCCACCCCCACACCTATCACTACATCTGAGCATCCTTCCTTTCCTCCTCTCTCTGATAAGAGAAGCAGTGCCTGGCTTCCTCTGGTGTTTTCCAGATTTGACTCCCTCCCAGTAATGGTATAAAAACAAAGATTCCTGGTGACAAACTCTTGAGGTCATGGTTGAATACTGATTCAAGGCCCTCTGGTCATCTTCCCCTAACATTTCTCCCCTCTGAGATTATGAACCAAACTTCTTTTGGGGGTGCAGGAGATTGGAGTTCTGGTTTCTATAATTGTTTTTCTGCTGGGCATGGGCATTGGCAGGTGGAACCATACCTCCAGCCTCAAAGGCAGATTCTTGAACTCTATATGTGGGCCTTTAAGGTCCAAACTATACCTTTCTATTAACAATCAGCCGCCAAGATGAACTTGGTAACAGAGCTCTGACTCCACTTCCGATTTCTGTTTATTAGGCCACTTTAATCTCCAGTTTCCCTGCTCCTTCCAGGGAACGGGTCCCAAACAGGGGTGCGTACAAGGGCTGGACAGAGAGCCCCAGGAAGAAGACAGGACAATAACTGACCACAGGGCAGTCTGGACCTCAAAACATGGAAGCTCATGTGCCCTGTTCAGAGCTAGTCAATCTAAGTCCTGAGTCTTGTTCAGAGAAATAAGGAACTTATTGTTAAGCTTTACACAGAAACGTGGACTTGGAAATGCTCGTGATTTCTTCAGATTTCAAGCACAACACTGCATTCTACTAGAGAGAGGCATGGTGTCTGACTCCCAGGCCATGGACAAGGTCCCAGAGCTCTGCTTTTCCTCTAAGGCTGTCAGCTCAGGCTAATGATACTTCCCATGCAGGATGGCGTGGCCGGGGTCGGAGATAATCTTAAGTAAAAAGCACTTTATAAATCATAATGCAGACAAGTAAGAGGTGATTGGCGTCATTATCATTACCATAATCATCATTACCGTAATTATGCACCCGGGTGCCCGAGTAGTTCACATATTGAGGAGACAAAGAGGCTGTTGCATTATAAAGTCCATTTAGTCCCTGACAGTCAAGGCAGTTGGTGCCCCTCCCCTGCCGTTTTCTGCTGTCTTCTTCCTAGTAAGTAGAGACTGAGGACATTCCATTCTTTTGTTTTTCTAGATTTGGTATTGGAAAATATTGGGCAGATAGATGGGTGGTAAGGAGGAAAAGTGGGAAAAGGAAAGAAAATAAAAGAGGGAGTTGGGTGGTGGCACAGTGGGTTAAGTGCAGGTGGCACAAATTGCAAGGGCCGGTGTAAGGATCCTGGTTCAAGCCCTGGCTCCCCACCTGCCGGGGAGTCGCTTCACAGGCGGTGAAGCAGGTCTGCAGGTGTCTATCTTTCTCTCCCCCTCTCTGTCTTCCCCTCCTCTTCCCATTTCTCTCTTGTCCTATCCAACAACAATGACATCAATAACAACAATAACTACAACAATAAAGCAACAAGGGCAATAAAAAGGGAATAAATAAATATAAAAAAAAGAAAAAGAAAAGAGAGAGAGGAAAGAGATAGAAATTATAACTATTGTCATGGTTCTTTGTTAAAAAAAAAAAAAAAAGGTGGGGGTTGTCTAGGCAGTGGCGCACCCAGTTAAGTGCACATAGTATGAAGTGCAAGGACCCTTGCAAAGATTTGGGTTCTAGCCCCCAGCTCCCCACCAGCAGGGGGAAGCTTCACAAGTTGTGAAGCAGGTCTGCAGGTGTCTCTCTCTCCCTCTCTAGCTTCCCCATCTCTCTCAATTTCTCTGCCCTATCCAATAAAACGGGAAAAAAATGGCCTCTAGGGGCAGTGGATTCATAGTGCCAATGGCGACCCCCAGTGGTAATCCTGGAGAAAAGAAACCTATTTATTTTAATGAAAGAGGAGAGACAGTGGGATACCCGAGCCCTGTTCAGCTCTGCATATGGTGGTGCTGGGGATTGAACCTGGGATCTCAGAGCCTAAGCATGAAAATCTCTTGCAGAACCATTGTGCTACCTCCCTAGCCCCTTGACCATGGTTCTAAAGTACAGTGAAGTGTGTGTGTGTGTGTGTGTGTGTGTGTGTGTGTGTGTGTGTTGATTGATTTACCAATAGCAAACAAGAAAGAGTAGAGATGAAGTTGCAGACATGCCTGAATGTGTTTCCATGGCTACTGATCTTCTGATAATATAATTTGCCGACACCGTTTTAATAACACAGGTCTGATCCCTCAGTTATCTGCTGGTCTCCATTTGATATATATTATTTCAGAGAGTAACATGATTCTTCTTTATTCCTTTTGTCAAGTAATCTAAATAATTCAATTGCCTCCCAGACAAGTTCACAGAATATTAAAAGATACAGAAGCCAAGGCACTATTCTTTATTCCAGATTCTTTCTTGCTCACCCTGCTGAATATTATAAAATGGTATCTCAATTCTCAACCTTTGTCAGGGAAGCACTGAAATGCCTGCTAGGGAAAGTGAGACAGGGAACCGATCCGATAAGCCAGCAAATAAAGTCCTTCCGTCGCCATTATCTGCATCTTGCCAGATGGGTTTTTATTTATTTTATTTTATTATTTTTTTCCTTCAGGGTTGTTGCTTGGGCTGGGTGCCAGCATTATGAATCCATTGCTGGTGGTGACCATTTTTTTCATTTTTTTTTTAATATAGGACAGAGAGAAATTAAGAGGGGCAGAGGAGATTAAGAAGGAGAGGGAAAGATAGGTACCTGCAAGCCTGCTTTGTTGCTTATTAAGTGCTCCCCCTGCAGGTGGGGATCCAAGGGCTCGAACCCAGATCCTTGCTAGAATCCTTGTGCTTAGTACAATGTGCACTTAACCAAGTGCACCACTGCCAAACCCCTTAGTTTTATAGTTATTTTAATTAATTAATTAATTATTTGATAGAGACAGTGAGAAACTGAGAAATAAGGAGGAGATAGAGAGGGAAAGAGACAGAGAGACACCTGCAGCCCTGTTTCACCCCTTGTGAAGCATCCCCCCTGCAGGTTGAACCTGAGTTTTTGTGCACTGCAATGCGTGTGCTTGACCAGGGGCACCACCACCAGGCCCCAAATTATTTTTTTTATTGGATAGAGACAGAGAAATCCAGAGGGAAGGAGGAGCTAGAAAAGAAGAGAATCAGGGAGTCCTACAGCCCTGCTTCCATTCTCGTGAGCCTTCCTCCTCGCAGTTGGAGACCTAGGGCTTGAACCTGGGTCCTTGTGCATTGTAATGTGTTCACCATCACATAACCCCCGGGTAGGTTTTCGATCTATATTGATTTGGAATACGGCCCTTGACCCGTTGCCAGTCCTTGAGCAGTCTGTGCTCTTTGCTGCAGTTTGCGGGGAAGATTGTTCCTGTTTTCAAGGTTTCAAGGCGGCTTCCCTCTCTTGGGGCAGGTTCAGAGAGCAGAGACCTCTGCTTGGTTCTTGCTAATCTCTCCACTGATCAAGCTTGTTTCCACTCAGCTTCACAAAGCCGCCTTTGCCTGCCCCCTCCTCACCTTCTTGTACATGCCCTGTTTGGTCTGGATGAGGAGTACAGGGAAGAAAGAGGCTCCCTTCTCTAATGACTGCAGCTTCTCTAAGACCACCTACCTCTCCCAGCCCCCTCACCCCACCCCACCCCACAGTGAGCCTTGAAGGAATGAAAAACCCACATCATGTTAAGTGAGATAAGCCAAGGAGAGAGAGAGACAGAGAGAGACAGAGACAGAGAGACAGAGAGGGGAGATGAGATGGATATGGGATGATCTCACTCATGAGCGGAAGTTGATAAATAAAAACAGAAGGGGAAACACAAAGCAGAACTTGGCCTGGGTTTGGTGTGTTGCAGCAAAGCAAAGGACTCTGGGAGTGGGGGGGGGAGCTTTCAGGTCCTGGTGCAGGATGGCAGAGGAGGACCTAGGCTGGGGGGTGAGAATGATTTGCAGAAAACTGAGAAAGTATAGATGTGGGCCAATGACTGCATTTACTGTTGACTGCAAGCTATTAATTCCCCCAATAAAAAATTAAATAAATATATAACCAGAAAAATTCAGAACAAGAACCACTGCCTCTGTACTGAGTATATCTCTCCCTAAACAGAGGAAGTGATCCAAAAGGCCCCAGAGAGCTAACCCCAAAGAGCCTCATTTCCTGCTGCCATCCCCTAGAAAAATGAGAGACAGAGAGCAGACATTCCTATGGCTGGGCAGTTGGCACAGTGGGTAGAGTGCAGGACTTGCACATAGAAGATCCTGAGTTCAATCCCCATCTCCAGTGTATGTCAGAGCAATGTCTTGGTCCTCTCTTTCATGTTACTCTTGAAATATTTTTATTCGCTTCTATTAGGTGGAGACAGAACTTGAGAGAGGAGGAAGAAATAGAGAGGGAGAAGGAGATAGAAAAAAATCACTTGCAGCCCTGAAGCTTTCCCCGTGCACGTGGGGACCAAGGGCTTGAACCTGGGTCCTTGCACACTGTAATGAATGTACTTAACCAGATGTGCCTCTGCTTGGTACCTCCTGTTAATTTTATAAAATATGAAAACGTTGAGGTCCGGGTGGTGGCACACCTGGTTAAGTGCATGTTACCATGTACAAGGACCAAGTCCTGTATCCCTGACCTTCCTGGGGGTGGGGAGGGAGGGAAAATTCACAAATGATAAGGCAGGGCTGCAGGAGTCTTTCTCTCCCCCAGTCTATGCCTCCTCCCTCCCTTCCTTTCCCCCCTCTTATTTTTTAACATATTTATTTATTTATAAACTGGAAATACTGACAAGACCATAGGATAAGAGGGATACATTTCCACACAATTCACACCACCAGAATTCTGTATCCCATCCACTCCCTTGAAAGCTTTCCTATTCTTTATCCCTCTGGGATCAATATGGGGTGCAAAAGGTAGAAGGTCTGGCTTCTGTAATTGCTTCTCTGCTGAAAATAGGCATTGGCAGGTCGATCCATACTCCCAGCCTTTCTCTCTTTAGAAAACCCTTACAGATCCCTGTATCTCTATTTTATGTCTTCTCTCTCTTTCTTTCTCTCTTTCTTTCTTTCTTTCTTTCTTTCTTTCTTTCTTTCTTTCTTTCACTTCTAGGGTTATCACTGAGGTTCAGTACTGGCACTACAAATCCACTGCTCTCGGCAGCCATTTTTTTCATTTGGTAGGACACAGAGAAATTGAAAGAGGAGGGGGAGATAGAGAGGGAAAGAGAAAGACAGACAGCTGCCAGGGGCTCCAACCCAGATCCTTCTGCAGGCCCTTGTGCTTAGTTCTACGTGCACTTAACCAGGTGTGCCATTGCCCGCTCCCAGATTCCTGCCTGTCCCTATCCAACAACTAAGTAAAATATTAAAAAAATAATAATAATCACAAAGTTGACATTCTTCATCTTGTAGATCCATGAAACCCAACTTCCAAACCATTCTCTTCACAGCAGAATCAGGGGATCTGAGACTGAGACTTGGCTTGAGAAGGGCATGTTGGAGGCAGCCCTGGGAAGTCTGAAAGAGAGCCCCCTCAGGTGGCTTTATGTCTGAGCTCTCAGCCACCCTATTTGGCCTCTGCAGGTGGTCATTTCCCCCGATCTTATCCTAATTTTGCTCTGGGCATCCAAAACCCACTGCTGTTTAGAACATTCGCAACGGGATTTATCACACCCAGGCCCGGCATAAAGAAGCTATTTCAGGTTTCCTTTGCCGGGGGAGCCTCTGGTTGGTGTTCTCATCACATGCTCTTTTTATGAAGCAGCCTTAACCACACTGGATGCTCTAGCAGACTCTTTGGGCTCCTTGTTTATCTTTCTCTCTGGGTTCTGCGTTCCTGTCCTCCGATGGGTCTTAGGAAGAGATTCCCGATGCAATGCAATGCAGGATGTGTGGGCAGCAGCTGATACACCAGTTGCTTTTTGTCCTTCTTCATATGTGCTTGTTCCAGGGCCCAGGGCCAATTTCCAAACCATCAAAGGCCAGTTAGTGCTGTCAGGTCCAATCCCCGATCTCTCGATGGTCCCCGTGACAGTGCAGGGACACAACAAGCAGACTCATGATCACCTGGCAACAGACCCTGCCTTGACTCTCACACCCATGTCTGACACTAGCAGCAGCCACCTCCCTCCCACCCAGCCCTCCCCCTGCCACCTGATAATTGGGGACATCAGTCAGATGCAGGGAGCCAGGCTTAGCTGAGAGTCTCTGGTGATTTTGTCAGTGATTCTGGATTGAGAACCCTCTTTTCTTTTTTATTTATTTTTATTAGTAATTTAATATTGATTTACAAAATTATGAGGTAACAGGAGTATAATTCCACACCATTCCCACCACCAGAGTCCCATGTCCCTGTTACCTCCATCGGAAACTGCAGTGGTTCTCCCAAAGTCAAAGATGTGGGTTGACTATTAATCCTGTAAATATATATATATTTTTGCCCATATGTTCCATGGTCATGCCTTCTCCTTTGTCACATCTACCTACACCTGTTGTTACTGCTCAATGTATTTGCTTTTTCCTCTTCTCTCTCTAAGTCCTGATGGAGTTGGAGTTCAGAGCCCTCTGTTCATCTTCCCCTAACACTTCTCCCCTCTGGAGGTATGAACCAGAAGTATGTTGGGGGTGCAGAAGTTTAATTGCTTGTCCACCAGTTGATCCATACCTCCTGCCTGTTTCTGTCTTTCCCTAGTGAGGCAGAGTCCTGGAGAGGTGTGGTTTCAGGACACATTGGTGAGGTTGTCTGCCCAGGGAAGTCAGGATGGAATGAGTCATGCTAGTATCTGCAGCTTGGTGACTGAAAGGTGGTAAGATATAAAGCAAGATAAAACAATAAGATTAGACAGTAAACAGGAAGCAAAGAGCAGGGATATATCAGATGAGAATAGGGATCTTAGGGTGGAGAGACTCTAGGAAGCCTATTTTTGGTATGTTTCTAGGGATCAATGACTTCAGTAATTTTCGCTTGAGCTTGATAGCTAACATACAAGTGGATTAAAAACACTGTCTGGAAAGATGTAGTTAGAGTTGAGAAAAGGGCTAGAAAACTGGATTAACAGAGTGTAGCTCCCAAACTTGCAGAGGACGTAGAAATACAATTAACAGTTTACCACATCAGGCAGACCCAGGGCCTGTATATGTATTCCTGTCTAACACAGGAGCCTGTGTAACCCCTGAGTCCCTGTCAGTCTGAGCTCGAAGTCCATGGTCACAACTGGGAACATTTCAGACCCATCTTCCTTGAGTGGCAGTGTAGGGTGGCCCAGCCTCCCTTTGGAGAGTAGGGCAGTCCTTACCTTTCTTGCTTTATAGAACCCTCTCTTATTCAGACACAGTTATCTTCCTGACGTAAAGACTAGGGAATAGTCTAAAGACAAGGATATTCTTTCTGTAGTTTTTTTTTTCCTAGTGATGTGAAACTAGCTCTTAAAGTCACTGAACTCTTTTTGTCAGCAAAGACTGTTTCTATGTCTAATACAAACCTTTTTCAGGGCCAGGGCCATAGCTCACGTCTTTCAAGCCTCAGGCTCCCAGTTCAATCCCTGGGACTGCATGTGCTGGAGGGGTACTATAACCTTTCTCTGACTCATGTAAAACTATCACATATGACATCAATTTTATTATTATCATTTATCATTATTATTTATTAGTAATTGAATAGTGACTTATTTCTTAACTTCTATGAGATAATCCCAATATACTTTTTCAATTAACTTGTTACAAATCCTAATATGGTTTTGTTTGTTTTGACCTCCAGCATTGTCACTGGAGCTTATTGCTGGTACTAAGAATCCACTGCTCCTGGCGGCCATTTTATTGAATAAGACGGAGAAATTGAGAGGGGAGGAGAGGATCAGGAAGGAGGGAGAAAACAGCTTCCCCTCTGCAGGTGGAGAGCAGGGGCTCCCACACAGATCCTTGTGTGGGTCTTTGTCCGTAGTACTGTGTGTAATCGGGTGTGCCACCACTTGGATCACACCCCCCCCCCCCAAATATTCTTATAGTATCAGCTGACCTGTCCTCACTGGGTAGGTGTTTCCCCAGGGAGTCAATTGAAGTCTGTGTTCTGGGACTCACATTCAAGGGTGGAGGCAGGAAGAAGGGCTGAGCCCCAAGGAAGTTCTTGCAGAATTGTAGAGAGGTTAGCTGGGCCACCAGTCCAAATGCTGCTCACTGTCTCCTTCTTCTCCTCGGATCTTTCCTTGGCATTTCCTCCCATCTGCTCTGAGTGAGGGATCCATGATAATTTGCTAATTGGTTGGATGGATGGATGGATGGATGGATGGATGGATGGATGGATGGATGGACACAGAGATGGGAGTTATAAACAACCCCAAAAGGTGTGATAAGGTGGGTATGAACAACCACCCATACGTATTCATAAGGCTAGAGAATTTCTTATTTCTCCTCTTTCTTCCAGATCCAAGAGTTCCTGCCTAACTCTAGTCAGCTTTGACCCATCTCTGCCCATTCTCTTACGAAGAAGGATGGGTGAAAAGCATTTCCATGTTCTCATTTCCGTTCCATTTCTCAGAAAGCTGTGTTATTGTTCACTCTTGTTAAGCCTGCTTGTCACCACAAGACCCGTCACTTCCTTGATTGAGTAATTCAACCAGAAGAGGGACTGAATTAAGGCAGGGGTGGGGGGAGGCAAGGGGACCAGCATGTGGGAACAGAGTGTAGCGGAGAAGAGGCCCACAGAAGTGCTTGGGGCCAGACTGTGAAGAAATAGAGGGAAGACAAGGGCAGATTTTAAGACTGGGGATTATATACTTACATGTAAACTAAAGAATGTCTCACTCTCTCTGCCTTGTGGAGGGAATAAGTGTGAAAATGGAAACTGCTTAGCAATCTTCTAGGTGACAAATGATGGTGATGGGAGAGATGAAGTAAACTGTATTTTTAAGTTTTCTTCTTTTTTTTTTTTTAGTTATGTTTTTCTATTGGATAGAGATAGCCAGAATTGATAGGGTAGGGGTAGGTAGAAAGGAAGAGACACAGAGAGATACCGGCAGCCCTGCTTCACCACTTGCAAAGCTGCCTCCCTGCAGGTGGAGACCAGGGGATCAACAGTGCGCTCAACCAGGTGCACCACCACTTGGCCCCTACAGTGTAATTTTGGAATCAACAGGCATGATGTGCTACGCATCCCAATATTCTTATAGCATCAACTGTGTTGTCCTCACTGGAAGGTGTTTCCCCTGGGAGTCAACGTGGATTGTGGAATTTGTGAGGGTCTGCTCACCGTTTTTCAAAATATTTATTTATTACTGGGGAGAGACCAAAAGAAATTTAGAGGAGAGGGGGGAGTATATATGGAAAGAGAGAGAGACACTGTTAGCCCTGCTACGTCACCCATAAAGATTTCTCCCTGTAAGTGGGGACCAGGGGCTTGAACTTGGGTCCTTGCTCACTGTAATGTGAGCACTTAACCAGATGCACCACTGCCTGGCCATGCCTGGCTGATATTTTTCCATAATGCTTTGATCAGTCATCTGCCACCTGCAGAGAAGCAAGGACACAGTTTACTGGTCAGACAGGATCTCTAAACCTTCGTGTAATCTTTTCTCTATTCTGTGGTAGTAATGTTTATGAAGTTCCCACAGGAATTTCCGAGAAAAAAAGGAAATGAGAGAATCCTTTTAACTTCCCCTCAGTGCTTTAAAGAACATGACCACAAATTTAAACTATCAGCTAGGGGTAGTTCTCTATATCTGGGCTATTTGTGATGTAGAGAGCTATTTTGTTGTTGTTGGGGCAGGGTAGAGAGAGTACAAAAGACATACCAAAATAGACTGAGAGGCCAGAAGCACAGGAGTTTTATCCAGTGAAGAGATCAGATCTTCAGAAGGGCACAAGGATGGTTCAACAGGTTTAAATCAATTAATACTGAACACTACATCAATAAGAGGAAGGTCACAGTCTATACTGTAGAGAAAACATTTGAAAAAAAAAAAAAAACATTAGACAGGGTGGGCCGGATGGTGGCACATCAGGTCGAGTGCACATGTCACAGTATGCAAGGATGCCAGTACCAGCCCCAGTTCCCCCCCTGTAGGGGGAAAGCTTTGCAAGAAGCAGGGCTACAGATGTCTCTCTGTCTCTCTCCTTCTCTGTCTGTCACCTCCTCCCCTTTCAGTTTCTTGCTGTCTCCATCCAATAAATAAATAAGGATAATAATTTTTTTAAAAGTTGACAAGATTCAGCTCTATTTAGTATTTTTTTAAAAAAAAATCTTGATAAAATGATAGAAGGAACACGCATCACTAAGCTCAAGACCATGTGCTGCCAACGCACTGTCTTCCACAACCAACGGTGGCAAACTGAGAGCTTTTCCTTTAAGGTCAGGAACAGGTCCGTCACCCTGTTTCTTTTTTTTTTTTTTTTTTACAAGAGCTGCTTTCCAGAGCAATGAGACTACAAAAATCAATAAAGGGAAAGAAAGGGAAAGGTAAAAGTATCGTTACTGCAGGAAACATAGATGATAATAGACTTAGGAGACTCCAAAAACTCCACCAAAAACTATTAGAAACAACAAATGAATGTAGTAAAGAGGCTACAGGATCTACTTACAAAAAGAATGTCGGGGCATTCTTGTAAGCAATAAAGCTTGAAGAAAAATGAGAACAAAATAACGGCGTTCTCAGTTGCATCCAGAAGAAATAACACTTAGGGAGAAATTTAACAAAGGAGGGGAGCAGTTTGTGTATTAAAAAGTACAAAACATTGTTATAAGAAAAGAAGGCAAAAATCGGAAAAACTCTGTGCTCACAAATGGGGAGCATTACTATTATTAAAATGGTTTTGGGGGGTGCCAGGTGGTGGTGCACCCACTTAAGCACAAGGATTTGGGTTCAAGTCTCTTGCTCCACACCTG
This sequence comes from Erinaceus europaeus, assembly GCF_950295315.1. Lineage (NCBI taxonomy): Eukaryota > Metazoa > Chordata > Mammalia > Eulipotyphla > Erinaceidae > Erinaceus > Erinaceus europaeus. Next base: position 31,314,747 of record NC_080182.1, on the reverse strand, counting down.
CAAGGGGAAAGCTTCAAGAGTGGTGGAAATGTAAGTGTCTCTCTCTTTTCTTCTCTGTCTCCAATTTCTCTCTGTCCTTTCCAATAAAATGATGGGGGGAAGAAGAAGGAGGAGGAGGAGGAGAGGAAGGAGAGGAAGGAGAGGAAGAAGAGGAAGGAGAAGAAGGAGAAGAAGAAAGAAGAAGAAGGAGGAGAAAAAAAAGGAGGAGGAGGAGGAGGAGAAGGAGAAGGAGAAAGAGAAGAAGAAGAAGAAGAAAATGGCTGCCAGGAGCAGTGGATTCAGAGTGCTGGTACCGAGCCCCAGTGCCTGGAGGCTAAAAAAAAAAAAAAAAAAAAAAAAAACACCCCACCTAACCCTAACCCTAACCCTAACCCTAACCCTAACCCTAACCCTAACCCTAACCCTAACCGCCAAAAGCAGCAAACAGATTCAATTGCATCTCCAAATCCCAATCACATTTTTGAGGAAGTAAACAAAATAACATATATATCCCAAATAACTAAGTCAATCCTGAGGGGAAGAAGGTGGAGAAAGGGGAAGCAGAAGGAGAAAAAGGTGGAGAATGTGGAGGAAGAGGAGACTGGAGATAACTTGTCTACCTGATCTTCAAACTATACTAAAGTGATAGTAATGAAAATAGTGTGACACGGAATAAAAACAGACGAATGGATTAATTGAATAGAATCAAGAGCTGGAAATACACCCACACACATACCAGCAGTTAGTCTGTGGCAAAGGAGCCCTGTCTGAGAGAAAATGGTTGTGCGAAGACTGAAGAGTCACGAAAGAGTACCCCTCTTACTCCATGGTTTTGTGAATGTCTCCTTTCTTAAATAATAATTTAAAAAAAGAATGCATCTAGGGGGCCTGACTCTAGTGCAGCGGGTTAACGCACGTGGCGCAAAGCGCAAGACCGGCATAAGGATCTTGGTTTGAGCCCCAGGCTCCCCACCTGTCTATCATATATATGATAGATAGGTAGGTAGGTAGGTAGGTAGACAGACAGACAGACAGACAGACAGATCTGTGACCTTGGGAGAACTACTACAATTTCCAGTGGAAGCGATGGGGACACAGAACTCTGGTAGTGGAAACTATCTGTAATTATACCCCTATTATACCTGATTTTTATCAACCCAGTCCCCACAACTAGACTTAATCAAATGATGTAACCAGCTGTTACCACAGAGTTTATTTCTGTAACTGATTAAAATATACATTGAGATTACAGGATATTGTTAAATAGTTTTAGAATACATTTTAATGTAAGTTTTTTGGATAGAGACAGAGAGGGAAGGAGGATGTAGAGAGGGAGAAAGATACCTGTAGCCCTGCTTCACCACACATGAAGCTTTCCTCCTGCAGGTGGGGACCTGGGTCTTGAACCTGGGTCTTTGCACACTGTAATATATGTGCTTAACCAGATACACCGCCTGACCCCCACTAGAGGATATTTTACTTTAACCAGGAGAGATCTCCCAAGCCAATATAAATCCCTTAGTAAGTGCTGATTCTATATGGTGATAGTAGCTTGTTTTTTTATGGTGATTTCAGCAGCTCTTTCTCGGGCCTTTGCATGTAAGATGTGAGGACTTAATGATAGGGTGAGGGACTTGTTTTAATGTTCCCTCCCACACTGTTTTGATGTGATGCTTCTCTCTGCATATCCAGCTCATTCAGTGAAGGTAGGAAACCTTTTATCCTGCATAGTAACAAAAGTCTATTAAAGCTAATCCACTAAATGGTGTAATGATGTTTCAAAGCCACCAGCATGAACTAGTCACTGCTTTTCAAGACCTTCCTTCCGTAAGCACACGCTCCTAGCCATGAATTCTTGGGCATGACTTTGAATTAAGAGGCTTCTGTCCTGAACTTCCCTTTTTTTTAAATTTCTTTAAGTTATCTTTGTTTGTTTATTCAACAGAGATAGCTGGAAATAGGATGGGGGAGATAGAGAGGGAGAAAGAAGGAGACATCTGCAGCCCTGCTTCAACACTTGCAAGGCTTTCCCCCTGCAGGTGGGGGGGCCGGGGGCTCAAACTTAGGTCCTTGTGCGCTGTAGCACATGCCCTCAACCAGGTGTGCCTGCCCCCCTGGGCTTTCTGTTTCTTGTCTAACCTCCGGTGGCAACTGGCGGTGCCCTTTACCCATCTCTGAGGCCTCAGGATGTGCAGGCTTGAAATTCCCTGCTAGAGTTGAGCTTCAGCTTCTGAAAGCAGGAGACCTCAGCCTGGGGCTGGGCTGGGCCTGGGAGAATTTAAGCTACAGCCTCAAAGAGAAGACCAGTAAGGAGGTGGGTGCAGCCTCCCCAAACCCACAAACCCTGCTGCTTTTACTCGCAAAGGCATCACTCAAGCTTCACCCTTCAGTATTCTTTTGCATTGTCTCTGAATCACCAATTTATTTGTTCAGCATCTGGGCACTGTGCTGTCGCAGAATTGAGGGAATACGATGATTATTTACAGGCTGCCTCATGCCTGTTTTGCTCGACCAGAGAGGTGCATTTCTAGAAGTCAGGGAGTTGTGAAAGCTCCTGGGCTGTAATTGAGTAGGCTGGAAGGGTGCAGCAAGGGGAGAGGTATTTGCATTAAGTCTCACTGCCTCCGCCTGAGAGGAACCACTAGTCCTGACTCTGCTGCTTGGTCCTGCAGAAGAATTTCAGCTAAGGACTTCAGACTCAAAGAAGGACTCAAGCGAGGAACTGAGCTAAAAAATGCAAGAACCCAAGTTCAAGCCCCTCAACCTCACCTATAAGGGGGGGGGGAGCTTCACAAGTGGTGAAGCAGTGTTGCCAGTGTCTTTTTGTCTCTTTCCCTCCTTGTCTCCCCCATTCCCCTAACATTTCTTCCCCTCTGGGAGTATGGACCAAAATTCTCTTTGGGGGTGCAGGAAGTGGGATTTCTGGCTTCTGTAATTGCTTCTACACTAGAGATGGATGTTGGCAGGTGGATCCATACCCCCAGCCTATTTCTATCTTTCCCTAGTGGGGTAGGGCTCTGGAGAGAGAAGTGGAAAAGAAAAGAGCATTCAGAAGTAGTGAGAGGAGTAGGTGTGACAGAGAGAGGGGGGGGGAAGAGAGAGAGAGAAGGGATGGGATGGGAAGGGAAGGGAAGGGAAGGGAAGGGAAGGGAAGGGAAGGGAAGGGAAGGGAAGGGAAGGGAAGGGAAGGGAAAGGATACAAAGCAGAAACAGTGGGACTGGGGGTTAACACATCTGGTTGAGCACACACATTACAGTGTGCAAGGACCCAGGTACAAGCCCCCAGTCCCCACCTACAGAGAGGAAGGTTCACGAGTGGTGCAACACCTGTACCTTGTGTTACTCAGTGCTTTGAGTCAGTCCACAGCCAAGGGTCCTGTAAGGGCTTCACACACCTTGGATGAGCTCAAGTGAAATCAGAGAAATCATGTCCCAGCAGCAGCAGTGTAGAGCAGGGTGAAAGATTTTGGGTCAGACTCATTGGGATTCAGGGAACTATGGCAAAAGAGATGGCAGCCTCTCCTTTTGGAAACTTATCCTGTGGTGACACTAACCATTCCCAAGCCAAAGGGAGAGAGCCCCAGTGATTGCTAACAGTCCTTGTTCATCAGTACTTACTGTTTAGTGTTTGATGTTGCATTGAGTTATTTTTGAATGAGAGATACAGAAACAGAGGTAGATGACAGACAGATGATGGAGAAGACTGCTCAGTTGTGGCATATGGTAGTGCTGGGATTGACCTTTGGGGCCTCAGACATGAAAACCCCTGCAGAGCCATGATGCTGTCTTCCAAGGGAGTACCTACAAATTATAAGGCACTTTCTTTAACTTTCCTTCTTTCTTTTTATTGCTACCAGGGTTATTGCTGGGACTTGGTGCCAACACTAGGAATCCACCACTCCTGGTTGGCATTTTTCTTTGCCTTTCTTTTTTACTTCTTCTCCCACTTCTATTCTAGTTGATAAGACAGAGATTGAGAGAGGGGGGAGATAGAGGTACAGAAACACAGACAACAGAAGACCTGCTTTATCACTTGTGAAGCTTGACCCCTTCAGGTGCAGAGAAGGGGCTCTAAATATAAGACAGTTTCTTTAGAAAATTGAGTCAGTCAGGAGTATCTCACGTTGTTTGAAGTAAAAGTTAAAAGAAACCTGCGAACATTCTGGTGAGCTTCCTTCAGTATACAGTCAATGGGACAGCATTCTGGATCTTTCAGAGACTGCTAAAAATACAAGATCCTTGGTCCCATTCCAGACCCACTGAGCTACAGAGAGGTTGGAAGTGAATCTTTATTTTCATTTCACAGCTAGTAGGCCTGCAGAGTTAAGAGCTATGACATCACACCAGCCTTTCACGCCATCAAGAGGGACGGTGGGCTCTGCAAAAATGAAGGACATTCCCCTCACATCTCTAGTTCATGAGAATCACAAGAAAACATTCAGGTTAAGCTGAACAGATAGACTTCACTCCTTCAATCTAAGCACTTAAGGTTTCAAATTAGTAAACTGATTGAATTTCAACACTGGGCTCAAATTATTAATGCATGTCTATTTTTTTTTTTTTGGAAATATGAAATCACCTATAATCTTAGACCAGGGAGACCAGAAGCAACCGGTCTTGTCAGTATAGAAGATATAGGTATTTTTAAATAGCGTTAAGTGACACAAATCATGGTAAGGTGTTGTATGGTACAGGAAATCGCAATCACGGGATGCTCAAAGTAAAGAGTCCCAAATAACTTGGCTATGAGAAGAAAAGCTGTAAAGCAGCCAGGAGACACTTTGCAGTGGTGAGAATGAATGTCACTGCGCCAGGCTGTTTCCTTGTCATTTCTCAGTGAAAGGTAGAGATGTGAAAAACCAAGATAAAGAAAAACAGATTAAAGCACACATTGCCAGGAGCTAGGACCCAGGTTTGAGCACCTGCTCCCCACCTGCAGGGGGAGCAGCACTTCACAAGTGTGGGAAAGCAGGCCTGCAGGTGTTCGCTCTCTGTCTCCCTCTACTGTCTCAATTTCTCCTTGTTCTATCCAATAAAATAGAGAAGGGGGAAGAAAAAAAAAATGGCTGTCAGGTACAGTGGATTCATAGTGCTGGCACCGAGCCCCAGCAATAACCCTGGAGGCAATAAAAATAAATAAGAAGTAATAAAAACAGACAAAGAAGCCCTTTCATTTCACCTCATAGTAATGTCTAGAGTGTTCCCCTCTTTTCTGGTCATTATTCTAAGCTGTGTTACTTCTAAAATGAACATCTGCTTCCAAGAGTCCAGGAGACCAGAGCAGAGGCAGACAATGTGGGAGGGAGACAGATTAGCCATGAAAAACAGACAGACAGATTAGCCACGAATTATACTAATTACCTATCAGAAAAGAAAAAAAAAACTTGCCAGTAGCTGGGCCTCGAGGAAACATACCTTAGGCTATAAAGAGTAGAACCATTTGTCCCCTATATGGTGGTTACACCAAGAATTCAGAACTCCAGAGACTCCTATAATACAACAGCAAGAATGAAACTTGCAGAAACCATTCTGCTCCCAGTGAAGTGTCTCCCTACCTGCTAGGCCACGAAGGACATTCATATAACATGATGCAACCAGGGATGGGTGATGACACACCTGATTAAGTGCACTATCATTATGTGCAAGAACCCTAGTTCAAGCCCCCACTCCCCACCTGCAAGGGGAGTCACTTCACAAGTGGTGAAGCAAGTCTGCAGGTGTCTGTCTTTCTCTCTTCCTCTCCATTGCCCCCTCCCCTCTTAATTTATCTCTGTCCTGTCAAATAAAATAGGAAGGATAAAGGGAGTAAGAGAGGAAGAGAGAGAGAGGAAGGAAAGAAGGAAGGAAGAAAGGTAGGGGAAAAATGGCTGTTGGGAATAATGAATTTATAGTGCCAGAACTCAGCCCCAACGATTACGCTGATGGCAAAATAATAATAATAATAATAATAATTTGAAAAAGAAAAAAAAAAACCAAAATTATAAAAATTGAAAAAACACTGGTAATGATGTAACTCTTGAACTCACAGATTGACATGCACCAAAAGCCAAGCCTCAGTGCTTCAGGGAGGTAGAATGTGTGTACATACTCATGGAAACACAGCCTGAGGTTTAAGGGAATCTTTGAAGTGTTGAGCCTAGCTGGTTCTCATGGTGAATTTTACAGAACCTGTTCAGTCAATCCTTAATATAGACAATATAGTATTAGCATCCCTGCATAAAGCTGTCTGTGTTTGTGTCTTTTCAGTAGATGACATTCTAAAAACATAGGGAATGGAAAACATTTATGGGAAGCTTTAACTATTGCTTTTGGGGAAAATAAAGATTGAGTCTATTAGTCAGTATTGGCAGCCATTTGCCCATTTAAAAAAAAAAGGTTAGCTACAGGGATTAGGAGATGGTTGGCAACCTGGTAGACTGCATGTTACAGTGCTCAAGGGCCTGGGTTCAAGCCCCCAGTCCTCATCTATAAGGGGGGAGCTTCGCAAATGAACATTGCTTCAGGTCTTATCACCATCATCATCATCATCTCTTCCTTCCCCCCTCCCCACTTCCCCCTATCCCTCTCCATCTCCCTCTCCCTCTCTCCTTCTCCCTCTATCAAAAGAAAAAAAATGGAAATAAAGGCAGCCAGGAGCAGTGGTTGAATCCTCACACAGGCACTAAGCCCCAACAAGAAACGTGGTGATAAAAGAAAAACAGTTGGCAATAATTTAGGGTGTCTTCTTGCTGTGTTTGCAGCTCATTCAGTCTGTGGCATTCCATGAGAATGAGCCCTGGAGGAGTGTGTGAAATTGAGCCAGAGTCAATTTTAAGAGACATAACAGATCCAAAGCAAGTTAGTGATGTCCACTCTGGTGAATCCTGCAGACACGGTTTCATGGAGAATGCATTTTTTTTTCTTTTGAAGGGAAAGACGGGTTTCTGTAAACACTAATTATATATTGTACAAAAATGCTCACCATAGTTTATTAAATAGTCCACAGAAGAGTAAATGCCAAATACAATGAAATACTGTCAGATATGTGACCTAGATTCAATTCCAGCAGTCTGTGGATTTTTTTCAGTGAATTTCAACTCAATTTCTGTTTACAAACATTGAGGCTTTTGCCTTTTGCTCCTTTATGAAAAGATAATACAGCATGAAAGTGTTTTTTTTTTAAGGTTAGCAACAACAATTTTATATAAATATTGCAGTGGAGTATTTGATGCCAAATGCCTTTTCGATTTAAGTCAAGTTTTGTTTGTTTTTTTTTTTATTTCTCAAAACCGCGTTTCTTAAAATAGTAAAAGTAAGTCCTATTTCTCAAGCCTGTAACTCAGTATTCCCTTGATGGAATTGGTCGTATTTCTGTCTAGCTGTCTCCTTAAAGATCTGTTCTGATTCAAAGCAAATGAGGGAAGACTCCACTGTAACTTGCTGCATCTTGGCAGTTTTCCTCAGGAACAAGAATCAACATTGCATGTCCCCAGTCATTGGTTGTGTACCTGTGACCACGGGAATTTGAGAATGCAAAGGAAATTAGGAACCACAGCATGACGGAATGCAGGATGCAGCAGGCACTTTGAGAGATGCGTCTCTTTGCAGGAATACACTTTTACAGCTACAGGAGATGAGGCCTAGGGTGGAAGAGAGAGAAGGAGGGAAGGAAGGAAGGTGACATATGCTCCTGGATAAAACAGAATTTCCAGTACCCATTTATAAGCATCTTATGCGATTCCCATAATAACCAGTCTGTGAAAATCTCCTGAAATTCATTCTCTTTTAAAAGAATTTAATTATTTATTGAGGAAGAAGAGGCAGAGAAAAGGAAGGAGAAGGAGAGGGGATAAAAAGAGTATCACTCCGGCATATACTACGTCAGGGATCCAACTAGGGACCTCAGGCTTGAGAATCCAAGGCTTTACCCACTATGCCACATCCCTGGTCACCACTTGTGATTGTATTAGAGCAGCCATGGTGCCAGGCTAAGTGTCAGCCTTCGCTGGCTAAGAGAGGTTCAGGGAGCTGAGACATTCCCTGCCCCCCCTCCCTCCCCCGGGCAGAAGAAACATGAAAAGCAGACACTGGTGGGACAAGCAAGAAAGGGCAAGAGCCCAAGAACTGAGCTGAGCCCAGTGCTTTAATATTCTCAGGTACATTACATCATCTACACCAGGGATAAAAGGTGCCGGGTGCAAAACAGGGACTTTGAGCAATGGCTAACATCTAGACTCTGAACCAAGGTGTAGCCCTATCCCAACACACAGATAACATCCCAGAAAACCAAGATTGAGGCAAAGTAGAACATAAGCTGACACACATTCTCCTTAGAATACAAAATATTTCTAGGCTGGAGGGAGAGTAGTCACCTACTGGGAACCTCATCTGTTCCCACTAGTGGGTAAGTGAAAGACCTTTTTCTCTTGAATACTGCCTATTAAACAGATTGCTACATTATTTGTAAACATCCCGAGCTGACCACATTATGAGTGACTCTAAAGAAATGCACCCTCACCCAGACAGGAACCAAAATGCCAACACTCCAAGAGGTATTTTCAGAGGAAGGATGTTGTTTCGAACATTGGCGTGAGAGCACATCCCAGCCTAATGCCCAACCCTGATTCTCCAGTCCAGAATGTCTCGTCACTGGGACCAGGCCAACACTTCCCAGTGCTCTGATGTTCTGGGTGTGGGGGGCGAGGGAAATGTTAGCGTTCATATTCTGGTCTAGAGAAATATGAGAAGTCTGCTCACCAAGAAGAATGCAGACAGGAGCAAAGTCAGGGGACCTCACAGTGGTGCATCCAGTTAAATACACACAGTAGTAAGCACAAGGATCTGGGTTTGAGCCCCCGGGTTCCCATCTGTGGGGGGGGGGGGATGCTTCACAAGCAGTGAAGCAGGTCTACATGTCTCTTTTTTTCTCTCTCCCTCTACCTCCTCTTTCAATTTCTCTCTCTCCTACACAATAAAATGGGGGGGGGGGAAGGCCACCAGGGCAAGGTTAGATAGCATAATAATTATGCAAAGAGATTTCCATGCCTGAGGTTCCAAAGTCCCAGGTTCAATCCCCTGCACCACCATAAACCAGAGCTGAGCAATGCTCTGGTTAAAAAAAAAATTCATTTGGGCCATGTGGTGACACACCTGGGTGAGCACACATGCTACAATGCTCAAGGACATGGGTTCAAGCCCCTGGTTTCAACCTGCAGAGGGGAAGCAAGTGGTAAAGTAGGGCTGCTGGTGTCTCTCTGTCTTTCACCTTCTCTTTCTCTCCCTTTCCTCTCAATTACTGGCTGTCTCTAGCCAATAAATAAATAAAAATAATAAAACACTTAAAATGATAGAGTATAGATTAAGGATGATGATAGAAGAGCAACAGGTGATAGATAAACAATAGATATAGATGATAATAGGTAGATAAGATAGATGACAGATAAATAGATAGATGATAGCTATGTATATTTTACTTTTGATTTGTTATTGGATGGAGACAGAGAAAAATTGAGAAGGGAGGGAAAGATATAGAGAGACACAGAGAGACCTGCAGCCCCACTCCACCACTTGTGAAGCTTTTATTCCTGTAGCTGGGGACCTGGGCCTTGAACCCAGGTCCTTGTGCACTGCAATGTGTGCTTAATTAGGTGCACTGCCACCTGGCCCCATGGATATAGATAGATATAGCTAGCTAGCTAGATGATAGATACAGATAGGTAGATGATAGGTAGGTAGGTAGGTAGGTAGGTAGGCAGGCAGGCAGGCAGGCAGGCAGGCAGGCAGGCAGGCAGGCAGGCAGGCAGGCAGGCAGACAGACAGACAGGCACACAAACTCACTTTTTGGTCCCTCTTAGACTTGACTCTTCCAGTGACCATCCTCCCCCTACTCCTTACCCTCACAGGCCTATCTCCTCTCCCCTCTGCCACCTTCATAGTCAATTTTCAGGGATACTTTTTGACACTTCTGAAACAACCCAGGCATGATCCAGTCACAAAGGCAACATGCCTGTGTGCTCTCAGTTAAGCCAAAGTCAGCAGCTTTTTCTTCCAAACACACAGACAGCTCAGCACCTGAAGGCCTCCCTGAGTTGTCATGGCAACCACTGTGCCTTCCATCAGGAGGAGATGATTAGATGCTGACCCAGGCGGGCTTCAGCCAAGCTTAGGGGAGGGAGCTCAGGTCCCTTGAGGGCGGGGCTGCTCAGGGCTCCCAGTAGGCATGGTGAGTAAGAGCATATGGGCTCCTGGGCACAGGCTGGGAGAGGCAGGCACAGTCCTCTGGACCACACAGACCATCTTCCCTCCCCAGTTCCAGATGTGCTCCTGCAGGACATGAGAGCCAGGCAGCCACCTACATTCTCCTTCCCGGGGCCGCCTGAGTCCCTGGCAGGAGGAGATGCAGGTCCCCTTCTTTCCCTACGGGCCTCAGGCTCATTGCTCAGTAGCTCAGGGTTGAACGGTGGTGCGCCTGATTAAGTACACACATTATCATGTGCAAGGACCCAGGTTCAAGCCCCTGGCCCCCACATGCAGGGGGAAAGCTTCATGAGCAGGGAAGAAAGTGTCTCTATGTCTCTATGTCTGTCTCCCTCTCTTTCTCTCATCCCTTCTCAATTTCTTACTGTCTCTAACCATTAAGATTAAAATAAGTCAAATGTTTAAAAACAAAGAAACAATAGCACATCTGGGCACTGCAGAGCCAAGGCCGACCTATATGAACAGCTTTCTAGCTGGGGAGACAGGGTCAGTTACACAAGGGTGGCTTTTCTGCATGTGTGATGGCAGCAGTGCTGGGAGCAAAGGGCACAGTGAGTGTCGGGCAAGGCCAGCCATACTCATCAGTGTCTCCATTGATCCTTGCCTCATCTGGATGGAGCTTGAAGGAGTCATGTGAAGTGAGAAGCCAGAAATAAAAAAAAAGGATGATTATGGGATGATCTCACTCATAGAAGTTGAGAAATAAGAACAGAGAGAAACACAGAGCAGAACTTGGACTGGAATTGGTGTACTGCACCAAAGCAAAGGACTGGGGGAAGGGTGGTTGTTTTGTTTTTTCTTTTAATGTGAAAGAGGAGGGCAGTGTTTTAGGAAGAGATTTTTTAAAATATTTATTTATTCCCTTTTGTTGCCCTTGTTGTTTTATTGTTGTAGTTATTAATGTTGTCATCGTTGTTGGATAGGACAGAGAGAAATGGAGAGAGATGGGGAAGATGGGGAGAGAAAGATAGATACCTACAGACCTGCTTCACCGCCTGTGAAGCGACGGCCCTGTAGGTGGGGAGCCGGAGGCTCAAACCGGGATCCTTGAGCCAGTCTTTGTGCTTTGTGCCACGTGCGCTTAACCAAAGAGATGGTTTTGTTTAAGGTGAGCAGAACACCACCCACCTGACAGGACTTCACTTGCCTTGCAGACCGATGGGCCTTGCGCTGCAGTGTGACCTTTACGTAGGCATGTAGAGTGCGTGGCATTGCTTTTCCTCTTGATTTCAGTTGTAAGGACCTCAAGGGGAATCCAGAAGCAACTTCTGCACTTAGAAGCAGAGTGAGGGAATGTTTTACACCTTTAAGAATGGTGTCTCCCATGGTCACATCATCTTGGATGGAGTTTGAAGGAATCCTGTGAAGTGAGAGAAGCCAGAAAGAGAAAGATGAATATAGGATGCTCTCACTCATAAGACAGAAGTGGAGAAATAAGAACAGAAGGGGAGGGAGTCGGGCGCTAGCACAACGGGTTAAGCACATGTAGCACAAAGTACAATGATCAGCTTAAGGATCACAGATCGAGCTCCCAGCTCCCCACCTGCAGGGGAGTCGCTTCACAAGTGGTGAAGCAGGTCTGCAGGTGTCTATCTTTCTCTCCCCCTCTCTGTCTTCCCCTCCTCTCTCCATTTCTCTCTGTCCTATCCAACAACAACAACATCAAGAATAACTACAACAATAAAACAACAAGGGGAACAAAAGGGAATAAATAAATAAATAAACTTAACTTAAAAAACAAACAACAGACAGGGAAACACAAAGCAGAACTTGGACTGAGTTTGGCATATTGCACCAAAGCAAAGGATATTTGGAGCAGGAGTTCAGGTCCCTGTGCTTGTTTGTTTTGTCTGTCTTTTAATGAAAAGAAGAAGGGCACTGTTTTATGAAGAGACAGTTTTGTTTAAGGTGAGCAGAATGTTATCCACCTGATAGCTCTGGGCTTCACATGCCTTGCAGACCATTGGGTCTTGCGCTGCAACGTGACCTTGTGGTTTTACAAAACACACTCTGACAGCAAGGTGGTTTGGCATTGGAATTGTCAGAAAAAGTCGTGATACATTTTTTTCTATGTAAAAATATGTCGTAACTTTTCCAATAACTATGTATTTATGGGCGGTGGTAGTATAGAATGAGCACACTCCTGGGATAATGTTTTCATGATGTTTTTTAGAGACAGGGAGAAGGAGTCAAGTTGAGAGGGAGGAACACTAAAGAAATGCCCCCCCACCCACCCAGGCAGTTTCCCCCCCCACCCCGCCCCGCCAGGCCCCTGGTGCTGGGAGACTTATACACTTGAAGCTGTTTGTTCTATTGGATGAGCTATTTCCTGCCCCAGGTTTGGATTTTGACTGCATCTCTTGCCAGAGATAGACTTCTTCTTACCCAGAAGTCATTAACAAACAATCTCACGTCCAGATTTAATGCAAATTTTAGCAACCAAGATCTTTTTCTTTCTGTTACACCAAAACCTGGCAGAATATGCAGATCTCCATCCTCAGTGGAACCAGAACTTCCCTCATCATTAGACAAAACCCTCACTCCAGCATGTACTGTTTCATAAATAAACAAAGGCTGCCAGTGTTTGGGTCCTTCTGGATGGATGGGCAAAGCCCACTTGCAAGTATTCATTTCCATTCCAGAATATACCATCATGTATTTTAATAAAATACAGTTAGTTGAAGGATAAATCAAGGGGTAGAGGTGAGGAGAAGAAATGTTCATCTTAACAGCCAGGGACTTTCCCTAGAGTCATATGAGTATTTTTTAAAAATTATTTATTTGGGTAGACACAGAGACAAATCAACAGAGGTGGGGAGATAGAGAGGGAGAGAGACAGAGAGACACCTACATCACTACTTTACCACTTGTGAAGCTTCCCTCCCCCTCCCCGAAGGTAGGGGCTGGGAGCTTGAACCCAGGTCCTTGTGCATTACAGCATGTATACTCAACCAGGTGTGCCAAGACCTGGTCTCTCATATGAGTATTTTGAACCACAGTCACCTGACAAGTTACCTCTACAGTGACTACAGCAGAAGCATCCTTACCTTGACTTTCAGATGCCATGAGAACTGGGGAACTTCTCTCCTCCCACCCAAAGAGGACATTACATCCTTATTTTCATCCTCAGTTGTCACCTGGTAGCACAGAGAATTGGTTATGTCTCATTCAATAGTTAAGAGCAAATAAAATAGAAGTGTGAGTATATCACACAAACAAAGTAGAAGCCATTGTAATGAGATTTCTCTCCCCAAAACAAGCAATTATTCTGTAGAGTTCACAAGCAATATCATCATTCCAAAAGTAAGGCTAGAAAACAAGTCATTTTGTGTTATAGCTCAGACGTAAATGAATAAATTGCAAGCACTCTTGTTTGACTGAATCACCTCTAATAATTATCCTTTCCATTCTAGAAAGGATACAATTAATAGTGAAGATGAAGTAGGAATAGATTACAAACATTAGCTTTTCTTGTAATGACTTAAAATGTCAGACGTGATGCTTGCTTCGAGTGTAGGACTTTCAGATGAGGTAGAGCTGAGTGCGTGCACACTTTCAGGCAGGTATCCCATCCACTCTCCAGTCATGTACGTGTTCACATGACATCAGTATTAGAAATCACTGTGCTCAGTAGAACCTCCCAATAAAGAACACAGAACGTAGGGAAAGTTGGGTTGGAAACACCACATTAGAAAGCATTGCCGGTGAGATTTCAAAAGTGGAGTCTTAACAACAATGACCGTGTGCACTGACACAGGTTACAGAGCTAAAAAAAAAAAAAAAAAAAAAAAAAAAAAAAAAAAAAACTGTGCAAATGTCATAATAAATATGATGCTTCCTCTTGGAAAAGAAGACCTGACCTCTCTGCTTGTGGAAGCAGTGGTTTCCTGTGAAAATATGAGACGGAAGGGAGCTGGGAGATGTTTCAGGCTGGGTATGTTGGGTACATCCTCTCTATATAGATACATCTATCTTGTTGGGGGGGGGATTAATGCTTTATAGTAAAGACAGTTGTTGCTACGTGTGAAATTTCTCAGTTTTCTGTAAAACATTCTCACCTCCAGCTTACGTCCTCCTCCACTATCAGGCACTATGAGTGAGATCAGCCCATATCCATCCTTCTCTTTCTGGCTTCTCTCACTTCACATGACTCCTTCCTGCTCCATCCAAGATGGAGTGAAGGTGACTTTATCATTCTTCATAGCCGAGTAGTATTCCATTGTGTATATACACAGTTCCTTGTGTACCCCACACAGCCTGGTTTATCTGGACACTTCTCTAGCTGCAGAAGAAACCACCGTGTGTCTGCAGACATGAGTCCCAGGTTAGTTCTGAAGGATTCTCTAGGGCATCAGTCTTGGAGGCAGATCAGTGCCCGTGCTCTCTGAACTGGACCTTGGCAAGGGGATCTGTCGGGAGATGAGAAGTGCTTTGTGTAGGAGGTCCTGCTGGAATTAACATGGAGCGCTCATGGGTATGAAAAGGAAAGACAGTGAGCCCCAGGCATTGCCACAGGGCCAGGGGTGCAGGGGGGAGAAGAAGAGGCCAGTGTACACACTGTCAGAAGGATGTCAGGGTGGAGCTGGATGGCATATCCAGCTGAGTGCACATGTGACCATGCACACGGACCAGGGTTCAAGTCCCTGGTCCCCACCATCTAGGGGGAAGCTCAACTATCAGTGAAGCAGTGCTGCAGGTGTCTTCCTCTCTCCCACTCTACCCCCTCTCAATTTCTCTGTGTCCTATCAAATAATTCAGAAAAAGAGTAGGGCATGGTACAATATTTAACTTATAACTAGGGGTTTTCTGAGTTCTCTCTCTCTCTCTCTCTCTCTCTCTCTCTCTCTCTCGGCATCAGGAATTGAATTCAGGGCATCACACATATGCAATACCACTGATCAGCCTTCTTGGCCCAACTTTCCACTTTAATTAGAGAGAGAGAGACAGAGAAGGGAGACAAATACATAAAGAGAGAGAAGAGGGAGATACAGGTGGAGGAGAGAAACAAAAGCACCATCCCACCATCCATGACACTCACGTGGTGGCATGGTGACTTGAGTCCAGGGCTTCACACTCAGCAAAGTGCATGTCCCCCCAGACCTGTATGCCTCCCTCCCCTTACTAGAAGAAGACTCTTCTCATGGTGGTATGCGCCCTCCAGCCCCGCCTGAGTCAGTACAGGGATTGCTGCCATCTCGATAGAGCTGCTAAAGCAGTACGGGGGTGATTGTACCAACAGGAGACAAGTGAGGTCTTTCTCACATGGCCTTTCTGAAAATACAGCTCAGTGGCGGCGTGACGGTGTGTGGCCACAAGTTAAATATCTCAGGTCACTGGTTTGACACTATCAGATAGTCCCAGAACTCTGTCTAATGGTCAGTCAATGATTTCTCTTAGTTCATCATCTTTAAACATAGCATTGGCATTATTAAGGCCATCACAGGTAATGATTAGATTACTTTGATGAACCCAGATGTCTAAAATTATTTTTAATTATTTTTTTACATTTTATTTATTATTGAATAGAGACAGGGAAAATTGAGAGGGGAGAGAGAGAGGGAGAAAGAGAGACACTTGCAGCCCTGCTTCACCACTTGTGAAGCGTTCCCCCTGCAGGTAGGGCCCAGAGGCTTGAACCTGGGGCCTTGTGTACTGTCAGGTTTATCTTAAACACCACCTGGTCCCTAAAATTACTTTCTTTCCTGAGATTCTGGTTTTATATGTACATCTGTGCCCTACATTTTTTTTTCTTTTTCATTAATAAAAATAGTTTGGACAGTATTGAATATACTCTCATTCTTAAAAGATTAAAACCTGGTACTACTACAACTATGAACCGTTTTCTTTGAAATTACCCAAAATATTCTTTAATGAAGCCAAATGTGAGACTTGCAAAGAAGACTTGCCAAAATTTAGTCTGCTCAGATGGCAGCGAATCCGTTTCCAAATGTCTTAGTATTCCAGCAATCAGGAATTAGATAACAAGTCAGCCCACCCTACAAGCTTCACCAAAGGACAAAGCAGCTGTGGAGACTCCTGGCATGGAGTCTAGATTCGGAGGCCCCAGTGAGAAAGCTCATGGAGCAGAGTCAGCGGGACTATGCCTGGTACTGAGCATAGGGCACAACGCGTGTGTTTCAGCCAGAGAAGACGTGGATGTCCTGCCATCTAGCCTGTCACTGAGACACTTGTAAAAGCTTCAGACTGCTTTCAGTGGGTTATCCAAGAAGCCTTGAGCTGAGATATCTGCCCCCCAAAACTCATCTACATCTTAGGCAGGAAAAATCAGTATGAGGCAATAACCTCACGAGTGACAATTTCTCATACATGTTTTACCTTTGTCTACCATGTTTGATAGAGACAGAGAGACACTGAGAGGGTGGAGGAGGAGCAGACAGAGAGACACCTGCAGCCCTTCTTACCACTCATGAAGCTTTCCACATGCAGGTGGGGGCCAGGGGCTTGTGTGTACTTAACCAGGTGCGTCACCACCTGCCCCCCCCAGAACTATATATACACCCAAGTACATGCATTGCAGAGACTTTTTACTATTAAGTAGATCCATTAATAAGCCCCTCCCCCCAAGAAGGAAGTAATCATTTGATCTTTGCTTTACAAATGAGAAAGCAAAGAAAACAGTGAGAGCAGGACCCTCTGTCGGGGCATTTGACATAGTGGCTGTGGATTATGACAGATCTTGGCTGATGTGACTCTGACCCTCTGCCTGTGTGCTCCAGAGAGGCACACAGGCTTAACTCTGCCCTGTGCGGGTCAGAAAACTAGCAGACCGGGAGGCAGGCGGTAGGGGAGGGAATATCTAGGTCTAATTAGAAAATATCTGATAAAGTACTTGATGATGTCTTTTTTTAGGTCCTTGTACTTGCTTGTTGTACTTTTTGAGTCACTGTAGACCACTGCACAGGTTTACTTTAAAGTCTATATTTTCCCTAACTTATGGGTACATGTGTATTTGTGCCCTATCTCATGGGCCCCAGTCTATGTCTAGATTCTGTAGCTTTCGTAGGAAGGGTGTCACCCAAAATGTAAGGAGCTAAGAAAGGTCTCACCTGAGTATTGGAGCTGGAAGGCTGACAGCCCAGACTTGTTTTCTCTGGATACAGTCCCAAGTGAAGCATGTAGAGGTGACACTAGCTGTCGTCACTTGATTGAGATTAGCAGATGCAGTATCAAATGGCATCACTAATAAAATAAAACTCTATATTTATTTATAATTAATAGTTTATTACAAGATTGTAAATTTACATTGTATAGTCCCACACACCACCACCACCAAACTTCTGCATCCCTACCCTCCCACCTCCCAAAGATAAACACCATAGTTCTTATAATCTAACAGACAGTTTGTTTGCATGTGTTTTGCATGGGTTTTTTTTTTCCTGTTTTTGGCAAGTTCATGTAAATCAGATATATAGATCCCACATATGATACAAACCATCTAATAGTTGTCTTTCTAGGAAGAAGGTGTTTCACTGACAAAAAAAAAAAGTCATATTAACTATTCACTTTTAAAATTGAGGTCATTGATGTTTACTTTTTAAAAATCTTCATTTATTAGACAGAGACAGCCAGAAATTGAGAGGGGAGAGAGATATAGAGAGGTAGAGAGAGATACCTGTAGCACTGCTTCACCACTTGCAAAAGCTTCCCCCTGCAGTTGGGGACTAGGGACTCAAACCAGGTCCTTGTGCACTGTAACATGTGCTCAGCCAGATGTGCTACCACCCAGTGCCACTGTTTGCTCTTTACTTTCTGCATCCAGTTATCTCCAGCCTCACTAAGGTGTGACTGATGAGAGAAATTATATCAATTAAAGTGATACAACATATCGTTAGAAAGGTGTATCATGTGATAATTTAGTACAAACGTGTGTTACGTTCAGTACCGCCATCCAGTTCCGTTCCATTATTGTGAACAGAGATGCAGAATACCAGGCAGATTACTCAGGAAGACTAAAGAATTCAGCCAATACATTTGATTAATCATTTATTATCAATGCAATCTCCAGTGGACACACAGTCATTCTGCCTGCTTTCTCTAATCAGAAGGTTCTAGAGACTATGATGCCTTCTCACCTAGCCATAGCAATTGTTGACTTCACTGTTTGTCTGACTGAGAGATCAGAGGTGACTTTTCCTGAACCCACCTGACTGTCAGAGTAAGTGCAGCCCAGCAAATGCCCTTCCTGTAAGTCTAGGGTCATTTTATTAACAAGGTTTACAAAACATCAGGAATTCCAGCTACAAAGGGATAGGTTCAGGGCCAGGTGGTGGCACATCTGGTTGAGTGCACAGAGACCCAGGTCCAAGCCCCTGGTCCCCACCTGCAGGGGGAAAGCTTCATGAGTGGTGAAGCAGGGCTACAGGTGTCTCTCTGTCTCTTTCCCTCTCTACCTCTCCTCCCTTCTTAATTTCTCCCCGTCTCTCCCCGATAGTAAATAAATAAATATTTTAAAACAAAGGGATAGGTTCTGGAGGAAAGCAGCACAAATAATGGTATAAATGGTTAAGTGACTCAGAATACTAAAGGTGGTCACTAAATCTAAAGATAGTAGATTTAAAATCAGCATAGGAATAGCTGCTGCTTGTCAGAAGTTTACTGATATTCTTCTCCCATATGTGAAGTTAAGACTTTTGTGTCTATGAACTGTTGTTGCCTGTGGTCTTTTGCCCAATAACCCAACTATGTTTGAGAAATATGCAGAATTTCAGCTTGCAAGAAACAGATTCAGGTAATGAGTTAGGTAGTAAACTTGAAGATATAGACATCTGAAATGTATGCTTCCTAACAAAGTCCATTAACATATCTACCCCTTACATCCTATCCAACCTGCCTACATTATGCCAACTGTGAACAAACCTTAAGCAACTGAGCATATCCCCAACATAGCTGGGCAATATCAGACTTTCCCCTCACCAGTTGTACAATTCCCTCCACTATAATCTTTTCCCACTTATAGCCAAAGCCATGTTTTCACACTGTGTAAAATAAGTGACTGGGTGCCCTCTTGACTTCTCAAGGAATCACATGAGATATGAATGGGACCACCCTTCACCTACAGAGGACACTGTGTCAGAGTGCGGCCTTATGTCGTATCAGCAGTGTGTCCTGGTAAAGTCCTGGGACAAGCAACATTATCAGAATTTGCTCTCAGGCCGTTGGTGTCTTGTAAGTCAGACTACAGCAAGAAGGACCAACTTTGCAAGGAAACTCAAATTACTAATTTTTAGGAATGGCAAAGATGAAACCCTTTCAAAAAAAAAAATCTTACAAGAGTGGATATATATCTAAGTAAGTTTTCAGATAAGGTCCCACAGTTTCTAAGATCGCAAAAGACCAAGAAACATCCATGTTTCTGTGTACATGTTGGGGATCAAAACAAGCTACCCCTTCCTCACTCAGATCATGAAAATCCATGATTTCAATGACTTCATCTTCAGCTGTCATTCTGAATAGAGTTCTACAAATCAGACTAGTAAGTCAACCCTGAACGTCCATGTAGAGAACTTGTCCAGGGCAAACTTGCAGTTGAATTCAGCCAGTGCATCCGATCAATCATTTATGCATGCAATCTCCAGTGGACACACACTTCATTCTGCCTGCTTTCTCTAGCAGAAAGTTTCTAATCAGAAGTTTCTAGAGACTATGATGCTTTCTCCCCTAGCCATAGCAGTTGTTGACTTCACTGTTGGTGTTTGGCCCCGCTCTGCGGTCATTTTATTTGTAATAGTGTCTCGTGTGTTGTGTCTCCTAGCTCTACATACAAACCACCACGCTCACGATCTCCATGAACCTAAGTGCTTCAGTAGCACTGGGGATGCTTTACATGCCGAAAGTGTACATCATCATCTTCCACCCTGAACTCAATGTCCAGAAACGGAAGCGGAGCTTCAAGGCGGTCGTCACAGCAGCCACCATGTCTTCAAGGCTGTCACACAAGCCCAGTGACAGACCCAACGGTGAGGCCAAGACAGAACTTTGTGAAAACGTAGATCCAAACAGTAAGTAACTCTCATTTCTTTGCACCTCCCCCCAGGCTGCCTGGGGAGCTCTGGCAGACCTGGTGTGAGCTTGCCTTTCTTCAGAGAAAGACTGTGACCATCCTTGTGTGGAGTGTGTTGCTTTGGGGAAGGCTAACTCTTGACATCAAGACGCCATTTTCTTTTTGATCGCTGTTGGAAAGAAGTGTTTAAAGACTTTGTGGGTCCCTTTCCCATACTCTTGTTTCTTGCCTTGTGTTAGCAAACCTGTCAGAGGGGAGCCACCTTTCTCAAACCTTTTCTGTGATGGGATTAACTTCCTGCTAGAGGAATAACTTCCTGTCAGGGGGGGTCACTTCCTGTTAAGAAAACATCAGCATTTGATTGCACTACAGCAGTAGTAGTGAAGTTGGAATATTTCACTTTAGAAGTATAACCTTGGGAGTTGGGCTGTAGCGCAGCAGGTTAAGTGCACGTGGCATGAAGCGCAAGGACCGGCATAAGGATCCTGGTTCAAGCCCCCGGCTCCCCACCTGCAGGGGGGTCGCTTCACAGGTGGTGAAGCAGGTCTGCAGGTGTCTATCTTTCTCTCCCCCTCTCTGTCTTCCCCTCCTCTCTCCATTTCTCTCTGTCCTATCCAACAATGACGACATCAATAACAACAGCAATAACAACTACAACAACAAAACAACAAGAGCAACAAAAGGGGATAAATAAATAAATAAATATTTAAAAAAGAAGTATAACCTTTCCCCTAGAATTAGAATATAGGGACATTTACAGGAATTTAGAATTATTGATTCACATATTGTCTATATTGTTATTTATATAATTGAATATAAAATAATGAATACAGCTGCCTGTCATCTAAGTACATAGGCCCAAACACCATCCTGCATTCACAGGTGAACGGGACATGTACCACAGTTCTACAGGAGAGTCCATGAAAAACAAAATGTCAGGGGTGAAAATTAAAAGTGAAATATTAGGGTTTATATGCTTTGAGGCCTATCTTCACCTCCTAGGAAGTCCATAGCCACCTTTTCAAATGGCCCAAAAGAAGACAGGCAGATATGTCACTTTGTAAAGCATAAGAAAATAAACTTCACTAGAGGTTAGAGGCAAAGGATTCCATGTGCTAATTTTATCAACACTGAGATAGTTGAGTCCATTTCAGATTAGAGGTCTGACTTCTAGGATGGATTTTTCAGTCACATTGTGACAAGTCCCTTTTAAAATACTGTTCCAAACTTTCATACTTTCTGTATTTTTCAATATAAGGGCTATGAGCTGTTCCCTTTGTCACTACTCAAAATGCACTATTTTTCAGTTATGAGTTAGTTGATTTTGTTGTAACTGAAGATTTATTGCCAAGTAGAAAGAAGTCTCTAAATACTCTGAGGTGATCATTTGCCACTAAGATACGGGTCTTTAAAAACTAGGAGGCAGCTGAAATTGCCTCATAGATCTCACATAAAGAACCTGAGCCTGGCCCATACACATTTCCAAGCAGTTGGTTGAATGAAGGTTGTCAACTTTGGAGACAGGCTAGTGGAAACAGGCAAGTGGAAGCCCCATTTTGGATTTAACTTGATAGTCAGAATATCAATAGAAGAGATTCTGGGACAGAACAAGAAAGGTTCACAGAGGAAAAAGCAGCAGCAGAATGGAAGGGTAGACACTGTTGTGCCATCTTCAGAACAAATTTCCAACTGACAGGAGGGGAAGTGAATGGTGATTCTGTATGCATTGTGCTACTGAAAGAGGGTTCTGGTAGAGAGAGACCTGGGTTCAAATCCAAGCTCCTCCACTTAAAACATATGTGGTTCCAAGCTACTCTCAAACTTAGCACCTTCATGTAAAAAAGAAAATGGATGGGGAAATAATCTACATATCACAAGCATGCCATAAATTGTTAGACAGCTAGAAGACAGTATTTTAATTAGGTGTTCACTCTTGTCCGTTCCTGATTCAGCTAGCGCTCTACCTCGGAGCATACTTTGATGTGACTGATTGGGTAGACATGGTGCAGTTTAAAGACAGAAACGTGTCGTGATGTGGGTTGAGCTGATTCGCAAAATAGATGTTCCCATGATCACCCATGTAGATCTGTGTTGATAACTTTATCTATTTATTTATACCTCAGTAGCATTTTATTCTGTGACTCTGTTAGATCTATAACTCACAAGTGATGAAATCTCATCCTGGATATATTTCAGAAACAAATTTATATGGAGAGAGAGAGGAGAATTTAAATGTGCTGAAATCAATAAGCAGACAATAGAGCCAAAGGTAAGGTCTTTATGTGTTGAGAAAAAAAAAAAAAGACCACATTAGAAGTTTAGAATTTGGATACTCAGTACAGTATCGTGCTATTTCAAGATTATTAGCTTTCAGACAAAATCTCTACTGCTAACTTTTCATCCTTACTGAACCCACTTAGAGGATGAGAATGTTGTTAAAATGCAAATACCAATACTTACACAGATACTAATAGCAATTCATCGGCTGCCCTTGGAAATTGCTATGATTCCGGATGCTTTGGGTGGAAACTGGTATCATTGGATGCTTTCTTCCTCCTCACGTAACCCTGTAGGGCAGGAATTAGCCATCTACTTTACTGAAGAAGCCAAGGCTAAGTGGTACTGAAATGTCACGCATGCAGTTAGCGACAGAGGGTGGGCTAAGACCCAGGTCTGACTCCCAAGCCAATGTTTATTTCTCTTTGCTGTCATTTCCTAACCATGAGTGGCACTTCCTGATTTCAATGCGGCACCACC
This sequence comes from Erinaceus europaeus, assembly GCF_950295315.1. Lineage (NCBI taxonomy): Eukaryota > Metazoa > Chordata > Mammalia > Eulipotyphla > Erinaceidae > Erinaceus > Erinaceus europaeus. The sequence goes on along the minus strand of NC_080182.1, from coordinate 31,291,754 downwards.
CTACTGGCTTCTGCATTTGTTGGTACTGCTTGTGCATACAGACTGTGGTGGTGGGTGGGGGCAAACCTCTAGCCCCCATGTGCTGTGACATGCGCCTTTGCTTGCTGTACTGGCTACAAAACAGGGCATCGGAGCTCAAAGACAGACTGCCCGGGTAGAGGCCTCAACTTACCAGCTCAAAAGTACAGATACCATATTCCCTGCCACGAGTGTTACTATGTCTACTCCATTCAGAATCCACTTGGCGCTTCTCCTCTGAAAAGATCTTGTTGGTTTCTGATGTGGTCACGATGGTACCTGCACAAAGCAAAAACAATGAAGAAACAAGCGGAAGTCAGAGAGAACCCGTGTCTCATGCCCACTATAAAAATCTTCTGGTTGTGTGTAGATATTTGAAAACTCCATAAAGACATTGACTAGACATGTGCTGAGCTGCAGGAAGGGATTCGAGTACCCCCAAACACTGGGCTTCTGATAACCATAACTTTAAATGTTCCAAAAGGGAGCCAGAAGACAAGTGATCTGTTAGTAGAACTTTCTGCAGCTGTGGGAGTCCACAGGGTGCTGGCTCCAGGTGCCTAGAGCACTCGGAATCTGGCCACTCCACTGAAGAGAGAAACTTTTGATCCTCCTTCATTGTAAATCTCTTCAACAGCCACCTCTGAGTGGGGCTGCCATTTTGAGTGGAACCACTTTAGACATAGCTGTGTCTTGCTAGGTGTGGGCTTCATTCTAGGACACCGGAGGTAGGCTCCCAAAGTTTTAGCAATAATGATGACCTGAGACAAAGATAACTAAAGAAAGAGAACATTTGAAATCAGACAAAATTAAACAAACAAACAAAGGATAATTGTTTACAATGATCCAAATGGTTGGCTGCTGTGGAAATAATGATATCATAGAAAGCAGTTTGATTTGAAAAACCAGTTGTTAGCAATGCAAAAAAAATATACAAGGGTAGGGAAATGTCAACAGTGAAAAGTTCAACTACTAAGAGCAGACAAACTCATTAAGATGTGAGGCAACACTATTCCTCGATCCAGTGTTAACACCAAATGTAGCTCAAATTTTCTCAAATTTCGGAACATTGCTAACAGAGACAAAGGAAATATTTGCTGACAGCAAACTGTCTGGTTATAAAGAAGCAAGAAAAAGCTTTCAGAAAAAAAAAAAAAAGGATATATCTTTCCAAAGGAGAAAGTGGGTACACTAATCGGTGAGGGAAAGAATCTGAGAGGATGCCGGGGTTCTAGTGTGAGCTACGGAGTAGATACTGAAGCAGAAAGGCCCTGCCTTCATCCTGGCTCACAACACCTTCAGTCATGCTGCATTTCCGTCTTCGGTGCTTTCATTGTTCCCAGCCCTGCTCTGTCACTGTGGTCTGCCATCTGGCACTTGCACGTTCGCACGCATCCAGCCTTACCACCCCCACCACGTTGCCTACATAGTCGCCACTTTTCTGTGTTGGCTTAAGATGAAGACATTAAGACTGTGCCCCAGCACGATCTGCTTTCCCCCACCAAGAAGCTTGATTTCCCTCTCAGTTTGCTTCTCCTATTAAAAAATTCCATTGTTGGGGGTCAGGCGGTGGCGCAGTGGGTTAAGTGCACGTGGTGGCGCAAAGCGCAGGGACCGGCGTAAGGATCCCGGTTTGAGCCCCCGGCGCCCCACCTGCAGGGGAGTCGCTTCACAGGCGGTGAAGCAGGTCTGCAGGTGTCTATCTTTCTCCCCGCCTCTCTCTGTGTCTTCCCCTCCTCTCCCCATTTCTCTCTGTCCTATCCAACAACAAAGCAACGTCAACAATGGCAATAATAACCGCAACGAGGCTGCAACAACTAGGGCAACAAAAAGGGGGAAAAATGGCCTCCAGGAGCGGTGGATTCATGGTGCAGGCACCGAGCCCAGCAATAACCCTGGAGGAAAAAAAAAAAAATTCCATTGTTGGAAAGACATCTCGTCTGTATGGAACAAGCTAAACATAAAATGAAAACAACTCTCAAGATTTTAGCCCCTCACGTTGCGTGATCACTGACAGTAGACCCTCAGTCAGTGCACATTGACAAGAGCAGGGGTCACGTGGGGTGCAGGTGCAGCTCCTTTTTACATTTTTATTGCTACCAACAAGACTTCTGCGGTGAGAGCACTAGAGGAGTCAGGTAGACCCCCGCCCTTATGGCGGCCGTATTCATTGTTGCCTTCCAACAAGAAGGGCGCTCACACTCTGGCTCTCACTCTTGGATCCTGGACTTGGCATGCTTGTCCACACTCTCTGTTTTTGACCTGGCAGATGGTTGCTCATAGCAAATGTGGAGATGTGAGATAAATAGGCAGACTTGCCTATGCTGGGGCTTGGCTTGGTGAGGGCCGCTAGGTTCTGTTTCCAGTTGGATGGGTGATATTACCTGCAGCAGCATGGCTCTGCTAGGAGAGGTAGAGAAGAATGGCGACCTGCCTTCCCTGGTCTGGTCATAATAAGAAGACAGGCAATGAGCGAAGCTCTGGCTGGCTGCCATCTTTGCAAAGGGCCTCAAGGCAGAGTGAAGAAGCAGCCCAAGACTGCCTTTGTTCTAACCCCCATCCATTTTCCAACACCTCCCGCCACCCCAGGTTTCATAAAAAACTCATCCGGTGTCTGGACAGGCCAACGATGGTTGACTCTAGCAGTCAATTATAGATAGTTAGGTGGGGGATCCAGAGACGTACGTCATCTTGGATGTCAGCCTGCATGACTGTTGAAATGGTCCTGAGAAAAACTGGACATTTTACAAAAGCTAAAGTAAGGCCATGAGCATATATTGTACAGGGAAATACTTTTTTTTTTTTTTTTAGGAGAGTGATCATTTGCACTGAAAATGGGAAATATAAAATACAATAGTTTAAATATAAGTTTGTATTCTGATGCTGGTTCCCATTCACCACCATTTTTTTTTTTTCACCTACCCTAAAAACCAATTTGTGCTGTTCTTAAGGAAGGCAATTATAACATTAAAAAAGTTACCAAGCGGGGAGCTGGGCGGTAACGTGCGCATGGCACAGAGCATAAGGACCTGCATAAGGGTCCTGGTTCAAGCCCCAGGCTCCCCACCTGCACGGGGGGGGTGATCTCTTCACAGGCAGTAAAGCAGGTCTGCAGGTGTCTGTCTTTCTCACCCCCTCTCTGTCTTCCCTTCCTCCTCTCTCTGTTTCTCTCTGTCCTAGCCAACAACAAGGACACCAATAATAACAACAATAATAACCATAATAATAAAAAACAAGGGCAACAGAAGGGAAAATAAATAAATAAATGAATAAATATTTTTTAAAAAGTTTAAAAGTTACCTAGCTATCAATAAGGGAGATGTTTGATTTAGAAGCAAAATGATAATAATTTTTTTAAAAAACCACAGAGCCACTCAATCTGCTGGGAAATGGCTGTTGGTGCCAAGCCCTGCACAAGTCACAGTGCTTAGAGAATTCTGGAACACACTCCTGTGCTGTGTTGGTTTGTGATGGCTTTCATTCTGTTTTGCTTCTTCATTCATTTGGATCCCTCACATCCTTGGCGTGGTGATGCTATTTGTTTCATCTTTTTGGACTAAACAGCATGGCTGGACTGGGCTGGGGGGGGGGGCGGTGAGGAAATGAGAATAGGAAGGAAAGAAATGCTCTGAAAAGGTAGCTAAGCCCTTTAGGGGCTGGTGTCCTCAATTGCTCCCCGTTTCAAGGCAAATTCAGCTGTCCTGAAGCACAAGGAACCTGATGTTCACAGGTACCTGAATCAGGGCCAACTGGTCTACCCAAAACCGCTGTCCCACTGAGGGAGTAGTAAGGCCTGTGGTCTCTATCACAGCCTCTTCTCCAAGAGGCGAGAGCGAAGAATAAAAAGGAATGTTGTGTGCACACTCATTTTATACCTACCGTGTGTATTTACTTTTCCTGTAGACTGTATACCACCCGTAAGAAAGAGTGTACAAAAGTCTGTTACTTGGTACACGATCCCACCACCAGTATAGCTTTTGCCAGCTTGCCCAAAGGTAAGTGACTTTTTTTTTTTAATTTCTTTGTTCTTGTGTCCGCTGAGAATGGGAACTGTCTCCGTGAATGCTCTGCATGATCACCTGAGAGTCTATTCTTATGAAGAAATGTATTTTTCAAGACGATCTTTTGGCTAATAGGAGGCAGATGAGCATTACGAGTCGCTTTTCGGTGTGTTTTCTGGAGAATGTGCGTAGGGGAGGGAGTATGCATGGGACTTCTCTGACTCAGAAAGCCAAGGGTGGCAGAGTCCGGGCTGGGCACCCTGACACACGCTCTGCTTCTAAACTACCAGTGGGGAGGACTGACCCTTAAGAATATAACGCTTTGCATCTTTGTTTCAGATGACAGTGGGTAAAATGTACAGGCAGACAAGGGGGAGGTGGTCTATCAGCCTGGTACACAGGGGTGTCCTGGATTATTTTGATTAATTATGTCTCAAGAACTGTATGCAGGGTGGGGTTGAGAGTATAATGGCTATGCAAAGAGACTCTCAGGCCTGAGGCTCCAATGTCCCAGGTTCAATTCCCTGCAACACCTTAAGCCAGAGCTGAGCAGTGCTCTGGTAAAATAAATAAATAAATAAATAAATAAATAAATAAATAAATAAATTTTAAAAGAACTATACAAATGCCTAGAAAATGTATTCATTCAAATAAAAAAGTGAGAACTTAATGCTACCATGTTAAAGTCAAAGTGGCATTTCACAGGGAAAGAAAAGCCTCAGCTAAGGTGACAAGGTTCAAAACTGAGTCCCAACAGTAGTGAAAGTCAAGCAGTACCCGCCCGTAAAGATCAAAGGGATCCCAGCTACTAGCTTAGGAAAACCAGTCAGCTGTGTGAGGTGTGAATATGCTAAAAACAGATGAGTTGACCTGGATGTCTGCATTTTACTCTAGACCATACTAGGGGATAGAGGCTCTGTAAGAAGGTTAACAGTTGTGGGTGCCAGGTGGTGGCACACCTTGTTAACCCCACCTATTACCATGCACAAGGACCGAGGTTCAAGCCCCCACGCCCCACACACAGGGGGGATGCTTCAGGCGCGGTGAAGCAAGTCTGCAGGTGTCTTTTTCACTCTTTCCCTCTCTATCTCCCCCTCTTCTCTTAATTTATCTCTGTCCTATCCAGTGAAAATAGAAAAATGAATAAATAAAAAGGGGAAAAAATGGCCACCGGGAGTAGTAGATTTCTAGTGCAGGCGCCAAGCCTTGGAAATAACCCTGGTAGGAAAAAACATGTTGTAGTAGTAATAATAAAATAGCAATGGCGTTGCTATATATGCTGTATTTCTTGCCACTACCGCCTGAGCAGTGTGATAGTGGGAAACATACCGGTGAACCTCCTTGCCTGGCAGGAGTTAGGACCTTCTAAATCACGGGGCAATAAATAGTAGAATCAAGCCAGAGTGAGTCACTAAACTCAGGTGGCTTGGAGTGAATGGTTTCCTCCTGGTTTCCTCTAACCTTATTACTGCCCACATGCAGACCTATCTGTATTCCAGGAAATTCCAGGAAAGAGAGGAGAGCTCATATTGTGGGAGGGGAAAATGATATTTTCTTTCTTTTTTGAAATTAGTGATGTAATGATGATTAACAAGATTGTAAGATAACAGGGGTACAATTCCATACGGTTTCCACCACCAGAATTCCATGCCCCATCCCATTCATTGGAAACATTCCTATTTTTTTTTATCCCTGTTGGGAGTATGGATTACAGTTCTTTTTATGGGGTACAGAAGGTAGAAGGTCTGGCTTCTGCAATTGCTTCTCCTCAGGACATGGGCATTGGATCTACAACCCCAGCCTGTTTCTAGCTTTCCCAAGTGGGGCAGGGCTCTGGGGAGGTGAAGTTTCAGAACACATCGGTGAGGCCGTCTGCCCAGAGAAATCAGGTTGGCGTCATGGTACAGTCTGCAGCTTGGTGTGCCAAAGGCAGTAAGATATAAAGCAGGACAAACTGTTTAATAAACAGGAACCTAAAGGTGAAATAACGTTCTCTAACGTGGACTGGTCTTTCTCTTTTCTATGTCACACAAAAGAATGTTGATGGGATCAGTGCTGTGTTTTTCGGGTTTTTTCCCCCAACCTTGTTTTCCTAATGGTATTCTGAATACAAACATTAGTTTGCTGGATGTTTCTTTATCCACTTAGTGCTGTAAGACAGGACAAGAGTACTTTGAAAGAGTAATTACATTTCCTGTTGATTTCAGATGAATGCCAGCAACTCTGTCTTTAATTTCAGATGCACCATTCAGGTCCTTATTCCCTTTCTCCGCATCAACACGATCTGTTCTAGTTTTAAAATAGGGCATTCTTCCCTGCAGTGGATACACGGCTGTATTCCAGTGAGACTGTATGTTTCTGTAGCACCAGTTCTTGTGAAAACACCTCCGCTCATCACTTTAATAGTCCTTTTACATGAGGCTGTCAGAGGATGAGTGAGAAGGCATGCCCTCACCCCAGGGGAAAATGATGAACTGAATCTCAATCCATTAAACATTCTCTTTAGGGCCAATCTCAAGTTGATGCCTTTTGGTGAAAAGGTTGCAAAATTAAAAAAAAAAAGTGTGTGAAGTCAATCGTTCATTACAAAGTAATGAATGCTATTTAGAAATAAACTTTTTGTTCAGAGGACTGTACTTCAAAGATATTGAGGAGGGACTCTCCTTCGCCGCCTGGGCAAATGAATAATGTTCACTTAGGTAGCTATTAAGATGGTAACTGAGCAAGGAGGCTGGATGAAGTCACATCTATTTCAACTGGAGAGTGGATGGTTTTATGCAGATTACCATTAGACTAGAAAGCTCAGGAAAGTCATGCTTCCTGGAAGCTGGGTGTTTGGATCCTGTTCTAGGTGGTTGTTTTCAGAGAGACCAAACGGTATAGAAAAATGGATGGAGGAGACAGGTGGTGGTGCACCTGGTTAAGTGCACACATCACAGTGCGCAAGGACCCAGGTTCAAGCCCCTGGTCCCCACCTGCCGGGGGAAAACGGTTAAGTACACGTATCATCATGCTCAAGGACCCAGGCACTAGCCCTGCTCCCCCACCTGCAAGAGGAACACTTTAAAGTGGTGAAGCAGGTCTGCAGGTGTCTATCTTTCTCTCTAGCTCCGCTCCCCTCTCAATTTCTCTCTGTCCTGTCATAATCAACTAGAAAGAAAAAAAAATGGCCAACAGGAGCAGCAGCTTTGTAGTGCCAGAGTAAGCCAGACCTCTGTTCGTAAGAAGCTGAAGGAAACCATTTCAAATCTTGGCAAGACAAGAACTAACCTGCACTGAAAACACAACAGCAAAATGTTTTCCTCCTTCCACAAACATTCAGATCCAAGCTTGGGCTGAATCTGCCCTGTGTGACTCTTTGGCCTGAATACATGTTAAAATTCTGCAGAGTGCTACCAACCTGATGACACTTGTTCCAAATGCAATTAAGGAGCACAAGCACGATTAATCGGGTATCCTTGAAACAGGTTGTTCTCCTAGGAGGTAAATGTTCACACCAAGGGATATGGTTTGATTTAAAAAACAAAAAAATCCTTGGTGAGTTTAATTCAGCTTTGTAAATATGAACAAGAAACAGTTTCATGTCTTATTTTTACTACGTGTGTTCTTCTGAGCAAGCACTGACATGTCTCTAAGTTCTGAAATAATATTATGAAAAGATTGACTGCTTTGGCTTCTTATCATTACTAGAATGGGGTGGTTTTACCTTTGAAAGAAGCTTTTTATGAAGCTGCCATCCAAATCCTAGTACCATGCCCTTCCATGCAACTTTCCTGGGAGTGTGCAGTCTCTAACTTCAGAGGTGCCTCCAGCCATGGAGAACCCATTTGGAAACACTGTGAAGAAAGCAGAGGTTGTCTACTGCCTGACCTTTGACAAGGGAGACCACCTTGGACATAAAGGCAGCTACAAATCTTGTCGGCACATTTCTTTCTGCCTAAGGCCTCGGAAATGCCATCATTTTTCTCATCAGGGCTTGGTATCTCTGTACCCCCCAAAGCAATTCATATCTTCTAGCTTTGTTCTGCGGCTTCAGTTCAGCTTCAAAATATGGGTGGGAGTTCTATTCATATGCTAGTTTTCTACTTTGTGCCCCAAAGACAGAAAAAAAAAATCCAGTTGTACACAAGACTCACATGAAGCTGTGTTTTCTGACTGGGGTTTAGCAGCAGAGAGAGGGTTCTGAAGATGACTGAGCCCTGAAGGGACTTGGTGTAGGGGGCTAGGAGTGACAGTCCCCTCAGGGACCCCAGATCTGATGGGCTGTTCTTAGGAAGCCATTCTCATTCAGAGGGTAGAGGTTATAGCGGAGAGGTCTGTCCCTAGTGCTGATAAGTTGAATACTACTAGGAGATCATCACCAAGGGTGTCTGGTTTGTACCTCAGTTTTAAACAACGGAGGACTCTGAGCTGGGGAGTGAGCTCAGTGTTAAGAGCACTGGACCTTCAGTCCAGAGGTCCCAGGTTCGATCTCCTGCACCACCATCAAATGCCAGAGCTGAACAATGGTTTTCTATCTTCTCCTATTTTGATCATAAAAATAAACCTCAACCCCACCTGCAGGGGAGTTGCTTCACAGGTGGTGAAGCAGGTCTGCAGGTGTCTGTCTGTCTCTCTCTCTCTCTCCCTCTCTGTCTTCCCCTCCTCTCTCCATTTCTTTCTGTCCTATCCAACAACGACAACATCAATAACAACAGCAATGGTAACTACAAAAATAAAATGAAATAAAAATAAAATCTCAAAAGGTTAAGGGCACATAGTACTAAGTTCAAGGACCTGAGCAAGAATCCCAGTTTGAGCCCCCAGTTCCCACCTGCAGGTGAAACAAATGGTGAAATTGGTCTGCAGGTGTCTCTCTTTCTCTCCTCCTCTCTTCTCTCTCCTTCCTCTCTCAATTTCTCTCTGTCCTATCCAATAATATGGAAAAAAAATGGCCGCCGGAAGCAGTGGATTCATAGTGCCAACACTGAGCCCCAGTGATAACCCTGGAGGCAAAATAAATACACAAATAAATCTCAGGGAAAAGTGGGGGGTTGAGTTCCAGCAGCATTACAGAGAAGTCACTCCGAGGAGACACTTCTGTACAGAAGCCGTTGTGGCCTGGAAACAGCAAGCATCTCCGTGAGGCTTTGGGGCTGTGTCCGAAGGAGACTTATGGAGGAGATGGCCTGTAACTGTGTCACTCGACCGATGCTAGGTTCTCAGGAAACGCTCATGGGATGAACGAGGGTGTCGCCTCACCCTCAAGCTCCTGCCTTCTCTGGAACACAGCAGGAACACACATTTGTCCAGCTAAACTATCATGAGTCTACATAAGAAAACACTGAGTCTCCAGTCCCCATCACTGGAATTGTATTCCTCCAGCTACAACCCTGAGCTTCACCAAGACTTCCCTGAAGAGGTGACTTTTGGGGTCCAGGCGGTGGTGCACCTGGTTGAGCACACACATTACAGTGCACGAAGACCCAAGTTCAAGCCCTCAGTCCCCACCTGCAGGGGGGGGGGGGACCTTTCTGTGTGGTAAAGCAGGGCTGCAGGTATCTCTCCATCTCCCTCCCCCTCCCCCTCTCAATTTCTCTGTTTCTATCCAATAATAAATAAAGATTAAAAAAAAGAAGAAGAAATGACTTTTGAGCCTGATGCTGTAGTTTTAATACCACCACACTTTAAACTGTTAGCACTCTCGGCGTTTGTGTAATTAGTGTCTCTTAATACTCTCACTCCTCATATAAAACCCATCAAGTTCTCTACCGTTTGCTCTCCTGTGATATGGACCAGGAATCTCTATACTGGTTTCCTTGGAAGGGCGCATGGACTTCAAAGTTGCCCCTGGAAATGGATGCTTAATACTTGTGGGAACTGCTTAAAGCTTCTGATTCAGCAAAAACACAAAAGCATGATCGGTTTCCTGGGAGCCTGGCATTGACACTGAGAACAAGAGTTCCTCTTTCCAGCCCCAAGTGTCCTTTACATTTCAAAATAAATCTGCTGGCACCCTCCTCCAGGATCAGTCCATCTCCACAGTCTCCCTCTCCAATTACCAAGGCTGAGGAGCTCTGACTCCAGACTCAGGGCTAGGACTCTCCACCAACTCACCAACAAGAAACTGCCTTAGCTCTACAGATTTCTTCTCCTTTTCTTTTCTTTTCTTTTTTTTTTTTCTGGCTGTACGTTGGAACCTGGCTGTATTTTAAATTGACTTGCTCTGGGAATCAAAGGTAATCATTTCTTCTCTTTATGATCCGTATGAACATTCTCATCATTTATTATTATTTTTTTCTTTCTTTTTAAGCTGAGGGACATTCTGAATTCCTTCTGTTTCTCTGTTCTCTTTCAGAGCAGCCTCAGAAGCCTCCGGCCCCCATGGAGAGGACTAAGGAAAGTGTCTCCACCACTGCCTGTACCTGCTGATTCGCCCACCCCGCAGGGTCAGGCAAACATGAAGGGACTTAGCCTGCATTCTTGAAGCCGCTTTCTGTAAGTGTCCTACCCCTGCTGCCTGTGACCCTGTGGCTCTGGTTGTGTGCAAGGTGCTAGCCCAGTCGCTGAGGGCAGCAAGGATGCTGTAACCCCCTCTTGGGATGCTGGAGAAGCTGCATTCCTCTGGTCTCCTTTCCTTTTGTTTAAGATGGGAGTGTGCTGGGGAGACAGCCTAGTGGTTCTGTAAAAGATTTTCATGCCCAAGGCTCAGAAGTCCCAGATTCAGTTCCCAGCACCACCATATGCCAGAGCTCAGCTGTGCTCTGGCATGATATATATATCTTTCTTTTTTAGAAAGTAAAGAGGGGAAGCTGGGTGGAGATGTACACAGTTGTGCAGACATGTCACCATGTGCAAGGATCCTGGTTCGAGCCCCCATCCCGACCTGCAAGGGGGAAGTGGTGAAGCAGGGCTGCAGGTGTCTCTGTCTCTCACCCTCTCTGTATCCATCTCCCCTCTCAACTTCTCTTTGTCCTGCTACAATAAAATAGAAAGAAAAAAAGAGAAAAAAAGTCTCCCCCCACACACACACACACATACACACCTCCTGTGAGCACTGGATTCATAGCACTGAGCCCTGGCAATAATCTAGTGGCAATTAAAAATAAAGAAAAGAAAAAATAAAAGGAAAGAAAAAGAAAGAAAGAGATAGATGCTGAGGAGAAACAGCCTAATGGTTCTGCAAAAGACTCTCCTGCCTGAAGCTCTGAAGTCCCAGGTGCAATCTCCAGCACCATTATAAGCCACAGCTGAGCATACTCTGCTCTCTCTCTCTGTCTCTAATTCTCTCTCATTAAGAACAAATAAACTGGGGCCAGGTAGCAGTGGCGGCATACCTGTCTGAGCATACAGGTTACAATGTGCAAGGACCCAGGTTCGAGCCCTCAGTCCCCACCTGCAGGGGGAAAGCTTTGCAAGTGGTGCAGCAGTGTTGACGGTGTCTCTCTGTCTCTCTCACTATCTCCCCCTTCTCTCTCGATTGCTGGCTATCTCTATCCAATAAATAAATAAAGATAATTAAAAAAATTAATTAATTAAAAATGAAATGAAAGCAAACTTTCCTGGCCAGTGATCCACATGGAGTTTATAAACTAAAGACCATCCCACCTCCCATCTCTGAAGTGGCACAGCTAGTCCCTGCCCAGAGCTCTGTGACTCAACTTTAATGGTCTCTCCTTCCCTCCTTCCTCCTCTTTCTTGGTGGTGATGTTTCTTGGGGGGTGGGGGGGCTGACATACAACATCAGAGATGGAAGCAATGTTTCCAAGAGGGGTCCCCACGGCCTTTCCGTGAGTCATTCCAGCTAGGCTCTCAGTGAGCTGACCTTCACAGAGAAGGCTACTTGTCACTCAACAGGACCACCTTGGGACAGATGGGCTCACGGTATCTGATCAGAAGTACAAAAGCTCCTGAAGGTGAAGCTTCCGCGGGAGCTCCAGGCCAGTTACCGTGCTGTTCGCAGAGCCAGTCGGAGTCCCAGCGTGCGGAATGAGTGATGGGGAAAGAACAGCATGGGCTGGAGGCCCCTCAGAGCTGCCCAGTCGGCTTTCCTTTCTAAGCTACTGGGCACCACAGTAAAACCAGCGAGCAAAACCACTCAGTGCTAGAAACATTAGAGATTTATTATTATTATCATTATTATTTTACTTCATTTTTTATATTTGCTAGGACAGAGAGGAATTGACAGGGAAGGGGAAGATAGAGAGGGAGAAAGACAGAGAGACTCCCACAGACCTGCCTCTTTGCTTCCCCCCAGAAGGTGGTGACAGGGGGCTTGAACCTAGATCTTTGTGCATGGTAATGTCTGCTCTCAGTCAAAGCTTGCCTTTTTGTTTTTAATTGAGAGGATTAATGGTTTACAGTAAATACAACTGTAGGTACATGTGTAACATTTCACAGTTTGTTTACTATGCGTAAGGACCCGCGTCCAAGCCCCCGGACCCCACGTGCAGAGAGGAAGCAGTGCTACAGGTGTTTCTCTGCCTTTCTCTTCCTCTATTCCCTTTCCCTCTCAATTCCTCTGTCCAATCAACTTAAATAAAGTTTTTTTAAGTGTCCTATTTAATAAAATACAATTTCTCAGTTTTCTGCAAAACACTGTCACCCTCAGCCTAGGTCCTCCTCCACCATGAGACAGCAGGACCCCAGAGTCTTTTGCTTTGGTGCAATACACCAACTCCAGCCCAGGTTCTGCTTTGCGTTTTCCCTTAGTCTTTATTTGTCAACTTCTGACCATAAGTAAGATCACCCCATATTCATCTTTCTTATTCTGGCTGATCTCACTTCATATGATTCTTTCAGGCTTCAACCAAGATGGGGTAAAGAAGGGGAAGTTACCATTTTTTATAGCTGAGTAGTATTCCGCTGTGTATCTAGACCACAACTTGCTCAGCCACTCATCTGTTGTTGGACACCTGGGTTGCTTCCAGGTGTTTGACTCTTACAGATTGTGCTGCTACGAACATAGGCGTGATCACCTCTTGTATACTGTGCCAACCACTGTATTTACTGTTGACTATAAACCACTAAACCCCTCCCATAAAAAAAAAAAATTAAAAAGGCAGCTAGGTGGTGATACACCTGGTTGATCACACATGTTGCAAGCCACAGAGATGTAGGTTCCAGCCCCCAGCCCCACCTGCAGAGGTAAAAAGCTTTCCAACTGATGAAGCAGTGCTGCAGGGGTCTCTCTCTCTCTCTCTCTCCCTCCCTTCTCAGTTTCTCGCTGCCTCTACCATATATATATATATATATATATTAAAGCAGGTATTTCACTGTTCAAAAGCCTGAAAAGCTCGTTCCTACCACTGCTCCACTGCCTACCTCTTTCTCTTTCTGCTTCTGCTAGGACTGAGCACTGAAGAAAAGCCTGCCCCCTGGGTCACTGTCACCCCAGTTAGCTGAAAAGGAGAACTGGAGCTGGTCTCCTGAGCTGAGCTTGAAAGCTGCTGGGTGTTCTTTGCAGGGCTAAGTCTTCCCAGCCCGCCCTTCTTTCTCCTCTTTGCACTTCCCATTTTTGTTCCTTTTTCAGTTTTATTCATGATTTAAGAATGATCGACAAGATTGTGGGATAAGAGGGATACAGTTCCCACCACTAGAGTTCCGTATCCCATCCCCTCAAATGGAAGCTTCCCAATTCTTTATCCCTTTCTGAGAGTATGAGCCAGAATTCTTTTGGGGGTGCAGAAGGTGGGAGGTCTGGCTTCTGTAATTGCTTTTTCCCTGAGCATGAGTGTTGGCAGAGTGTTGGGTCCACACGCCCAGCCTGTGTCTTTCTTTCCCTAGTGGAGAGGGGCTCTGGAGAGGTGAGGTTCCAGGACACAATGGTGAGGTCAGCTACCCAAGGAAGTCAGACTGGCACCATGGGAGCATCTGTAACTTGGTGGCTGAGAAGCAGTAAGATATTTTAATTGCTCCAGGTTTGCCAGTGGCCAGGATGAAGCTTAGCATCTTCTCCTGTTCAGATGAGAAGTGAACCACACACCCTCCCACCTCCCAGGGGCACTGGCCTGTTGTCAGGGGGGTTGGTGGAAAGGGGTGGGGGATGCCCAAAGCTCCCTGCTGTCCTTCCAGGTATCCTGCAGAAGTTTGCTCCCCAGCCACCAATGAGTGGATATCTGGTGTGACCTTGGCCTGTGGCCCTCAGTAATTGCCAGAGATGTACCCCGCCCCCATCACCACCAATGTTCCAAACAAAGCAAGGAGGCACCTGGAACAAGGCTGGAGAGCTTGGGCCACTGGAAGTCATCCTAGAGGGTTTGTTCAGGGAAGACACTACCAGGCCACCAAGAGAAGGCAGGGCACTCTGTTTGCTCTGGTCATGTAGCAGGGACAGAACCATGGCAGAGGGCTCCTACCTCACCCCTCCCCAACCAAGAAACACAAAGAGGAGGAACACAACATTAGCATAAGAGGCTCTGCTACTCATGGGGAACAGAAAAACCCTGACTCTTTAGGGCAACAAAAGATCACTCTCAGGGGCTGGGTGCTGGTGCACCCGGGTAAGCACACACATAGTAACATGCTCAAGGACCTGGGTTCGAGCCCCCACTCCCCACCTGCTGGGGGGAAAGCCTCATGAGTGGTGAAGCAGGGATGCTCTTTCCTTCTCTCATCCCCTTCCTTCTCAATTTCCTTCTGTTCTATCCAATGAAATAAAAAGAAAAAAATTAAAAGGAAGCACTGGCTACTGAGAGCAGTGGATTTATAGTGCTAGCACAAAGCCCCGGTAATAATTCTGGTGGCAAGAAAGGAAGGAAGGGAGGAATGGAGGAAAGGGAAAAAGGATGGAAGGGGAGAGGAGAGGAGAGGAGAGAAAAGAAAGAAAGAAAGAAAGAAAGAAAGAAAGAAAGAAAGGAAGGAAGAAAGAAAGGAAGAAAGAAAAGAAAGAAAGAAAGAAAGAAAGAAAGAAAGAAAGAAAGAAAGAAAGAAGAGAGCAAGAGGGGAGAAAAAAGAAAAGGAAGGAAGGAAGGAAGGAAGGAAGGAAGGGAAAGGAAGGAAGGATGAAAGGAGGGAGGGAGGAAGAAGAAGGAGGGGGGAGGGGGGAGGGAGGGAGGAGGGAGGGAGGGAGGGCGGGCCGCCACACTGTGCCTGTTTCCTCATCTGCACCTTGGTAGCTGTGCTGTGAATGTCAGGTGCTGAGCGTGGAGCCTGGCATTGCAGCTGTTTGGCGTCAGCCATCGGGGCTGTCCCAGTGTAACCTGCTCTTCTCCATTTGTGTTTCCTCCAGGATAGAATGCGGAGACTCCCATCTGGTCCTCTCCCATTGTTCTCATGAACCAGTCCTTTTTCTGTCTCCCCGCACCCCAACACACACAATAAAGCTTGATCCTGTTTACCAACCCACCTGCCTCTGATTTTTGTCGGGAAAGACCTGCAGGACCGACAGACAGGCTGAAACCACTGTTGCCATGGCTTCTTCACCCATCTGTAGCACACGGGCCCTTTAGTGCTTGGAAATCTCAACTGCTGGGAGCCAAAATCCCACGATGCTATCCAGGGAGTTACCTGAGAAGCCACGCCAGGACTCGCAGAGCCTCCACCAAGTTCAGCATCCATTTCGCGGCCTGGGGTAGAAATCCGTTTGGCGCGTTCACCAGGATGCTAACTAGTTCACTTTAAGCCGTGCCTGCCCCATGTGCCCAGACACTGAGGGAATGCTAAGGACCAATGACAACATTCCACTCGTGGCAGAAAATTGGCCGAGAAGAAATCTGCACAGACATCTCTCAGCTCACACTTCAGTCATTTCAAGTCTTTGTCTCTGAAGCTGGGGCCAGTCACCTGGATTGCGTAAGCTTCCCCAGGGATGCTGATGAGGGTCCAGGTTTGGAAGCTCTGCTGCCATGGTGACTATCTGATCACCCACTTGTGACATGATATGTTATCTATGGGATCAATTTTTTTTTTGCCTCCAGGGTTATTGCCGGGGCTTGGTGCTGGCACTATGAAGCCACTGCTCCTGGTGGCCATTTGATTTCCATTATATTGGATAGGACAGAGAGAAATTGAGTGAGGAGAGGGAGAGAGAGACTCGCAGACCTGCTTCACCACTCATGAAGCCTCCCCCCCTGCAGGTGGGGAGCAGGGGCTGGAACCGATCCTTGAACGGGTCCTTGTGCTTTGTACTCTGTGCACCTAGCAGGTGCACCACCACCCCGCGGGCCCCTTGACTGGGTCACTTAAAGAGTGTGAGGAGGGAGAAGTGAGCTTACGTCATTAAATCCTTCTGGTGGATCCCTCTACCCCAGGGATCCACTCCATCTGCCAATCCCCCCCCCCCCCATCTGCAGCCCTGTGAAAAGCTATTTCAAGGCCAACTCCCAAGAGCCTCTTCCAGCCTGGCGCTGCTGCAGAACCAGTGCAGAGCTGTGCTGCCTCCTCTGTCTAAGCCTTCCTTTCCATGTCGATGTGAGAAGCTGGGTGAGGATCTCATCTCCCCTGCCTGCATGGACCACCGGCCGTGGTCTTTTGTGAACTGGTGTGTAAGGCCTTGTGCAGTCACTCCAAGCTGCTGAGGAGGGAGCTGAGTTAGCTCTACAAGTCCACCAGCAATGGATTTGTAGTGAAGGCACTGAGCCTCTGTGATAATCCGGGAGGCAAACAAAGAAAAAAGAAACAAACAAAAAAAGAAGGTAATAAATAAGTATTATTATAACCAAGTTTTTTGGGAACTTGGTTTATTTTGAAAACACCATGTTTAGGATTTACTGTATCATATAAGATCTTACCATGATTTATATCATATAATAGTATTTACATATAACTATATCTTATATACTGACAAACCAGTTGCTTCTGGTCTCCCTGGTCTAAGATTATAGGTGATTTATTATTTCAAAAAAAGTTATTACTAGAAGTTATTATTATAGAAGTCATTATAAGAAAATTTAAGGCCAGTGTTAAAATTCGATCAGGTTACTAATTTGAAAACTTAAGTGTCTAGATTGAAGGAATATATACTCAGAACTGAAATCTATGTGTTAAAAAGATCAAGACATTCAGTCAATTTTCCCCTCTCATAGTGATTAAACAGTGATTTATAAGACTGTAAGTTAATAGGAGTGTAAGCTACTAATACCATTCCCACCACCAAAGGTCTGTGTCCCTAGCCCCACCCACCTATAGTAAGACTGAAAATCTTCCTTTCCCCTCCACTCAGAGTTTTTTACTTTAGTGCAAACTTTAGTGCAATACTCCAAACTCAGTCAGACTCTGCTTTGCGTTTCCCTTTCAGTTCTTCTCAATTTCTGTTTATAAGTGAGATCATCCCATAATAGTCTGTCTCTTTCAGACTTATGTCACTTAAATTCCTTCTAGCTCCATCCAAGATGAGTCAGAGAAAGTAGCTAGACCATAACTTCTCAGCCACTTATCTGTTATTAGACACCTGGGTTGCTTCCAGGTTTTGGCTATTACAAATGTTCTACCATCAGTATCCACAGATCTTTTTGGATGGGTGTGTTGGGTTCCTTAGGGTCTATCCCCAGGAGAGGAATTGCAGGGTCAGAGGGTAGGTCCACTTCAAGCCTTTTGAGAGTTCTCCAGACTGCTCTCCACAGGGGTTGGACCAATTGACATTCCCACCAGCAGTGCAGGAGGGCTCCTTTGTCCCCACAACCTCTCCAGCATTTGTTGCTGCTACCTTTCTTTTTTTCTTTTTAGTACTTACTTATTTATTCCCTTTTGTTGTCCTAGTTGTCTTCTTGTTGTAGTTATTCTTGTTGTCGTCGCTGTTGGATAGGAAAGAGAGAAATGGAGAGAGGAGGGAAAGATAGAGAGGGGGAGAGAAAGATAGACACCTGCAGACCTGCTTCACCGCCTGTGAAGCGACTCCCCTGCAGGTGGGGAGCTGGGGGGGGGGGGGCTCAAACCGGGATCCTTAAGCTGGTCCTTGCGCTTTGTGACATGTACGCTTAACCTGCTGTGGTACTGCCGGACTCCCGTTTGCTGCCACCTTTCTAACGAATGACAGAGGGGTGAATCTCATTGTTAACTTTATTGGCATTTCTCTGACAATCAATAACTTGGAGCAATTTGTCATATGTCTGTTGGCCTTTTTTTTTTTATCTCTTCTGTAGTGAATATTCTGTTCATATTCTCTCCCCACTATTGAATTGGATCATTTGTGTGTTTTTTTTGACAAGTGTTTTGAGCTCTTTATATATTTAGGTTTTTAGCCTCTTAGATAATGTAGGCATGTAAAGAACATCTGGCATTCGGTGAGAGGTCTCTTTGTTTGGGTGACGGTTTCTTTTGGTGTGCAGAAGCTTTTCAATTTGATGTAGTTCTATTGGTTTATTTTTGTTTTGGTCTTCCTTGAAATTGGGTCTGTATCATCAAAGATATCCTTAGATGTTTGATCTGTATCATCAAAGATGCCCATATAGGTTTAGATGGGAAAGCATTCCACTAATATATTCCTCTACTTCAGTGTCTCCACAAGAAAGTTGTGATATATCTTCAGACTGAGCGACTTGTTTGTAAGCTAGGAAGACAGGGATTTACAGGAGAATCTGCTTATCAACTACACAGATGAGTTTGGTGCTTCCCCCCTATACACACACACTTCTTGGGAGTTATTGATTTGATGCTTGTAACCAGTAGACTCCTTCTCTTAGCTCAAGCTGATGGAGAAGAAGGGGTGGGGTGGGAAAGCTCTTTGTGCCAGGGAATGACCTTTGCATTTTTTCCCACTTCATGGGGGTTAATGATTTGCATGGTATGGTCATTAGCACTGTGCCCAACCACTGCCCACTAAGTGCAGTGGCATGGCCACTTGCAGTTAGCAAGCCTCCTGGAAATACATCAGGCCATCAGCTCCCACTCCCACTTGAGTGGGAAAAACACATAATAGGCACAGTCATCAACAGACTCCTTGAAAAGAACACTCACCCAATGTGCAAGACTCAGGCCCTGGACTAGTGATTTGAAATGTTAAGCAGCTGGTATTTTCTCCTCCTCCTCCTCCTCCTCCTCCTCTTCTTCTCCTCCTTCTCCTCTTCCTCCTCCTCCTCCTCCTCCTCCTCCTCCTCCTCTTCTTCTCCTTCTCCTTCCCCTCCTCCTCCTCCTCCTCCTTCTCCTCCTTCTCCCTCTCTCCCTCCTCCTCCTCCTTCTTTTCCCTCTTCTCCTTCAATCTTTTGAGTTTGCCTATGAAGGAGATTCCTAAGCTGCTGGGTTCTTCATAAATAGTAAATAGGTTGAGTCATAGGTAGCCTGTAAGATGAGTTTTGTTCGTTTCATTCAGAGTCCTGCTGAAGTTTCTGATTCACCATGAGCAATCACTATCCAGCTGGCATGGAATGGGCAGGGGAGTTACCACCCGTGAAGTTTCTGTGCTGATGAGAGAATTAAGGACATCACCCCCAATCAACTGCCAGGCCTTGTGGGGACAAGAGGACACCCGGTGGTTCCTCTTGGTGTTTTAAGGATAGCCGACAGCTGGTTCGGGTGCAGAGCATGGGAAATTCTCAGAAAGATGCTATGATTCTAGGGTCAAGTGACAGCCTGCCCCTCAGCTATGATACCTCATATGAGGTGAGCTTTCTTTCTTTTTTTTTTTCTTTTTTTTTTTTGCCTCTAGGGTTATTGTTGGGGCTCAGTGCCTGCACTATGAATCCACTGCTCCTGTGGCCATTTTTTCCTCTTTCTTTCTTTCTTTCTTTTTTTTTTTTTCGATAGGAAAGAGAAATTGAGAAGGGAGAAGATAGACAGGGAAAGAGAACAATAGACACCTGCAGACCTGCTTCACCGCTTGGAAAGCTACCCCCTGCAAGTGGGGAGCCAGGGACTCGAACTGGGATCTTTGTGCCGGTCCTTGCGCTTTGTACTTTGTGTGCTTAATCCGGTGCACCACCACCCAGCTTCCTACAGGTGAGCTTTCTCCAGGTCCCCAGACTCTGCATGTTTAAGCAGCTTCCAGACTGTGCTCATGGCATCAGCCTTTGGACCCACACACCCACTGATGAACTGTGAAGAACATCAGTCACACCTAACTCATGTAGGACTTTCAGTATTAGATCTGAGTCCCATTGAGAGATGAGTTTCTGCCTGACGTCACACAAGACACTGAGTGTGACAACTTGGCCTCAATGAATCAGTTTCTGTCATCTGAGGATCTTTCGGTCTCTCTAAACAGTAACCAGAAATAAAAATATGGCAAAGTTGCCATCTCCCTTAGAAAGGCCTTCAGATGACACGTGAAGTCCACCCGAGAGTCTGACGCTCGCAGGTTGCTGGAAAGATCAATAATAAAATATTCAAGTCCCATCTGCCCTGTCACAGATACTGATCTTAATTCCAGACTGCAGAATTCCATTTAATTGCGAACAGTCAGCCAGCTCTTGAATAATTAGGAGGAGGAAGGGTGCTACTTAGCATCATCATCAGCGCAGCCTGGGATCACAAAAACACTTTTTTTTTTTTTTTCCAAATGTCTCCACGGCATTTCCAAAAGAAAAAGGATCCAAAGTAGAAAGGTAGCCATAAGAATGCAGGTGCTGGGACTGGGCAGTGGATCATCCGGTTGAGTGCACATATTACCAAGCGCAAGGACCTGGGTTCCAGTCCCTGCTCCCCACCTACAGGGAGTCCACTTCATGAGCAGTGAAGCAGGTCTGAAGGTGTCTCTCGTTCTCTCCCTCTTTCTACCTCCCCCTCTTCTCTCAACTTCTCACTGTCCTACTGAATAAGATTCAGAAAGGAAGAAAAGTGTCCACTGTTAGCAGTGAATTTGTAGAGCTGGTGCTGAGCCCTGGTGGAGAAGAAGGAGGAGAAGGAGAGGAAGAGGGAGAAGGAAATGGAGAGGAGAGGGAGAGGGAGAGGGAGAGGGAGAGGGAGAGGGGGAGGGAGAGGGAGAGGGAGAAGGAAATGGAGAGGGAGAGGGAGAGGGAGGGAGAGGGAGAGGGAGAGGGAGAGGAGAGGAAGAGGAAGAGAGGGAGAGGGAGAGGGAGAGGGAGGGAGAGGGAGAGGGAGAGGAGAGGAAGAGGAAGAGAGGGAGAGGGAGAGGGAGAGGAAGAGGGAGAAGGAAATGGAGAGGGAGAGGGAGAGGGAGAGAGGGAGAGAGGGAGAGGAAGAGGGAGAAGGAAATGGAGAGGGAGAGGGAGAGGGAGAGGGAGAGGGAGAGGGAGAGGGAGAGGGAGAGGGAGAGGGAGAGGGAGAGGGAGAGGGAGAGGGAGAGGGAGAGGGAGAGGGAGAGGGAGAGGAGAGGAAGAGAGGGAGAGGGAGAGGGAGAAGGAGAGAGGAAGAGGGAGAAGGAGAAGGAAAGGAAGAGGAAGGAGAAGAAGAGAAGGAGGAGGAAAGAGAGGAAGAGGAAGGGGAAGAGGAAGAAGAAGGAGGAGAAGGAGAAGAAGAAGAAAAGGAGGAAGGAGGAAGAGGAGGAGAAGAGGAATGTTCAAGGACCTGCGCAAGGATCCTGGTTCCATCTCCCAGCTCCCTCCTGCAGGGGGTTGCTTTGCAGGCAATGACAGCAGGTCTGCAGGTGTCTTTCTTTCCTCCTCTCTGTCTTCCCTACTGTCTCAATTTCTCTCCAGCAGCAACAACAATGGAAAAAGATGGCCTCCAGGAACAGTGCATGGGCAGTGCAGACACCGAGCTCCAGTGATGCAAAAACACTGGATGCAAAAAAAAAAAAAAAAAAAAACACGTTTAGAAATGATACCCCGGGGGTTGGGCGGAGGTGCAGTGGGTTAAGCGCACGTGGCGCAAAGCACAAGAACCGGCCTAAGGATCCCGGTTCGAGCCCCCGGCTCCCCACCTTCAGGGGAGTCGCTTCACAGGCAGTGAAGCAGGTCTGCAGATGTCTGTCTTTCTCTCCCCCTCTCTGTCTTCCCCTCCTCTCTCCATTTCACTCTGTCCTATCAAAATCTAACAACATCAACAATGGTAATAATAATAACCACAACGAGGCTACAACAACAAGGGCAACAAAAGGGGGAAAAATGGCCTCCAGGAGCGGTGGATTCATGGTGCAGGCACCGAGCCCAGCAATAACCCTGGAGGAAAAAAAAATGTGATGTTGTTAAGGGAGTCAAACTGTTCTTGAACATCCTCATGTGCAAAATAAATACCCTTCCCCTGCCCACCCCAGCCAGTCTCCAGCCCCTCACCCTCTATGGGGCTCCACTGGTCAACTCATCTGTCATTCTCTTCACGCCTTGCCTGTGAACCCCACCTGTCCGTCACAAGGATGGATGCTTTCTGTGTCTCAAAAGAGCTTTTTATAAGCAGATAGTTTGTAGCAACCTTAAAAATACCATGTTCAATAAGTATTGCTCAATATTACTACTACTAAGATTAGCAAGGCTACTATTGACTTATATTTTATAACTAGTTACTGCTTGTTTGTAGTAAAGCTGATGATTAAAAAACAAAACATGAAATGACTATAAACCATCCCTGGTCAAGATTTTTTGCTCAGCTCTTGTGAGAGGGGCTGAGATAGCTCACAGGGTGAGGTGTCAATTCACACCCCAGCACCACGGGGGAATGCCACAGCTCTAGGAGAAGCTCTGGTGTCGTTCTGTCTCTGAATGATAAATTGGCACCAGCGGGGTGAAATCACACCCACGTGAAGCCCCAGCGCCATACAGGCACACATGGACGCACAACATGTTTGCTATTGCAACAGAGAACATCAGTGAACAGCCCTAGATAAGTAGATGAGTCAGGGCTGGAAAGCAGTTCAGAGTGATTCAAAAACGTCTGACAACTTAATTTATATTTCAGTCCTCCAGTATCTTCTCCTTTCCTGAAAAAAAAAAAAGGAATATGAAAACGTGTTGATGATCTGATGGTGCCAGCATATTCTGAATCTGGTTTAAGCTCAGTTAAGTGATCTAAGCAACAACGGCACTGTCATCTGCTGGCACTCGTGCACCGTTCCAGTGGGTTTCCAAGCAGCTGAAGAGATGCCATGAGAGCGGTTCTCCATGGCCAGAGGACAGAGGTTCCCACTGTCTGTGGTGAGTGACAGCATAGGGTCCACCAGCTAGATGTGGACCTGCTGCCATCTTGCCCTGCCTGCCCTGCTGCCTGACTCCTCTCAGAGCCCCATGGGCTCCTGTCCACCATGGGAAGTGACAGTCACTATGTCATAACTAAGAGCAGGCAAGCACCTCACTGGCCACGCTCCCTGGATGAGTGATAAGACCTGGGTCTCACTAGTCTCTGTCTGCACAGGAAGGTTCTGAGGAATACCCTCCTGTTCTCAGACAAGGCTGCCGTCCTTGCCCAGATGGACTGAGCAGGGCTACCCTGGGCCCAAATTTTCTATTGTAAAATGGATCCAAATCTCATGATGCCCTGCATTTCTGGAGCCCAAGATGGAAGCATCTTGGTCGGCTATGCTCCACACCACATCCTTGAGGGAAGGAGAAACTGAGGACAAATTCGCCAAGGAAACAGCATCCAAATACAGACATCACCACCCACCCAAGCCCTCCAGTGCAAATAATGATGCATGGTCACTAGTTCCGCTATCTTCCCAAATCCCCGTCCCAAAGGATCTGCCAGCACCCTGCCTTACCATCATGATCTCAACAAATTCTGATTCAAAGCTCACCAGGGCCCAAATGACCCAGACACTGAACACAAGTACATGGCCATGGATTCACTTAAACTCAAAGGACTCAGTCTCGCTAGGTACATGGATGAACAAATCATACATCAGAAAGACTGGACTGTCACTAAAATCAGGATGTATTTTTCTATATTTCTCAATGCAAAAACAAGTCATGACTTTTCCAATAACCCAACATGAACCTACAACTGTGAGTGACTTCTTTGAACAAGACGTACAGGCTATTAGAACAGTCAAGCCCAGTAAAGAGGTCAACAGAGATCTGTTGGGAAGAAATAGCTATTTGTTGACATAACAACTTTAGGAAGATAGGCAGGCAAAAATGGTATATGAAGGGAGATAGACAAGTAAGGAAGACTGGGCAAAGACCAAGAGGAAACTGAGCAGGGGGTGTTGTCCAGCCTACAGCCCAGGAAATCTATGTGTTTACTCACACCTGTAACTGTATTAGAGAGACTGGCATTGCTTTGCCAGTTACAGGGAGCCAAGAAAAACTCTTAGCAAGGAAGAGAAGAAAAGAAGCAACAATATGATTTTATCTCAGTCATACCTTTATTTGTTTATTTACCTCCAGGGTTATCACTGGGGCTTGGTGCTGACACTGCTCCTGGCAACCTTTCTTTTTTTTTTTCCTTTTTATTGGATAGGACAGTGAGAAATTGAGAGAGGAGGGGAAGTCAGAGAGGGATAAATAAAGATAGACACCTGCAGACCTAATGCACTGCTTGTGAAGCCAACCCCCCATACAGGTGGGAAGCTGGGGACTTGAACCTGGGTCCTCTCACAGGCCCTTGTACTTGTACTATGTGCACTTAACCAGGTGTGCCACAGCCCAGCCCCCTCAGTTATACCTTTAAAAGAAACCACTCTAGCAGACATGTGGAGCAACAGGTGCAGGGAATCCTCTAAGATTCTTGTGGGAGATCCATTTTTATTTATCTCACAAACTATAAGGTAGACAGAGAGGGGCCAGAGCCACACACTGGCATATGTGGTGGCAGGAAGCAAATTCATGACTTCATGCTTGTATTGAGTAAATCCAGACCCCTACCACTGAAATATCATCTGGGCCATTTTAGGCTGTTGTATTTGTTTATTCTTTCTAAAGATTTACTCATTTATTTATGAGAAAGAGGAGGGAGGGAGAAGCAGTACAAGACTCTAGCACTTGCAGTGTTGAGGACTGAATTCCTATGTGGGAGGTCTTTTCATGACTTAACTTTTTATTGGGGAATCAGTGCTTTATCACTAGTAAATATAGTTGTTTATACATGTGTAAAATGTCCCAGTTTTCTACCAAGCATTCTCTTCCCCAGCCTAGGTCTTTCTCTACCATCTTGCACCAGGACCTGAAATTACTGACCCACCCAGTTGTTTGCTTTAGTTCAATACACCAAACCCAGTCCAAATTCTACTTTGTGTTTCTCCTTTATGTTCTCACTTCTCAACTTCTGTCCACGAGTGGGATCATCCCATATTCATCCTTCTCTTTCTGGCTGATCTCACTTACGATGATTTCTTTAAGCTCCATCCATGGGCTGATGAAGTGAATTCATCCTTTTTAATAGCTGAGTAGAACACCATGATGTATACATGATGTATACATGATGTATACTGTGCCCCAGTATGGTTCCGTAGCCCCCATGTCCACTTGGTTGATTCCAAATTATATTCCTCCATGAGGATAATTTCTGGAACCATCCGTTCCACCCTGGTTCCATGGCTGCCAGTTCTCAGCAACATCACCCCGCCAGATATTCGTCGGGATGCGGCATCATCTAAGTTCATTTCCCACATCTACGCTCGACCGGACCTGCCAGTATACGCGGATATCTTCGCCCACCCTGTCCAACGCTTGACGTCTCGTCATCCAATCTGGTCCCCTACACCTACACTGAACTTCTCTGTTCCAGACTCTTGGAAACAGAGTTGGCAGTCAGCTGAGGTAAAGAACAAACACCTCATCACAGACCCCTGCAAGCGTCAACCCGGCTTTGACCTAGCACGTTATGATCGGGCCCTCCTCAATCGCTATCGAACAGGCCATGGCCAGTGCGCCGCTGTGTTCCATTGCTGGGGAGCCAGAGACGACCCGAACTTCCCCTGCGGCTACAGACAGACTATGACCCACATAGTCAATGACTGCCACCTCTCCAGATTCAAAGGAGGTCTCGAAACTTTACATCAGGCTCAACCTGACGCTGTTGACTGGCTATGGAAGAAGGGCAAACGCTAGAAGAAGAATGTATATAGACCACAACTTCTCAGCATGTGGGAGGTATTGCATGAGTACAAGTGAGGAAGTTGACTTGGGTCATAAAGGTAGCAGTTAATAAACAGAGTAGTGACAGGAAATTGGCATTATATTAGAGCTAAAAGCAACAAGCTGGTGATAAGCTAGCATTCGTCTACACCTCTTTATCCTTCAGATAACCCACTGGCTTGGACATCAGTACCTCTCTGCATAGGCTGACATCTCTGATGCAAGCACAGCTTGCCTTCCATCTTTACAGAACAGCATCGCTCAAACATAGTCGATTTGATTCTTGCTCGTGTCTATGGACTTTGAAGTAGAAGGGGATGCATAGACTCAGTTCACTTGCGATCTTGATGAAGAGATCTTTATCAGTCTTCCATTGAACTGGTGTGTGAAGATTTCAAGTCAGCAGCACGTTCAGAGAAAGCAGTCATTGAAAATGTGCCCTCCAAAAGGGCTGCAGGCTGTGAGGTGCAGAGACCAGTATAATGTAGGGAGAGGGTGCAGGTATACCAGAGAGTCAAGGCGAAGGACCAAGCATGGAATTTCATTGTCTTCTCTCCTGGGGTCAGGATGTCACTTGGTATCTACAGCACACACAAGTACTTCTGGCTAAGGGGGCTCCATTCCAGAGTTTCCACTGGAGTTCCTTTATTTCTGCATGATTGTTTGAATAAATGATTGATTTCAAGTCAGCTGACATCCATGAGAAAGAGGTCCCACCCAAAGCTATGTTATTATAGTCTGGCTAGCTCAAGGCTCCTAGGAAAACACTATTACATCCCAAGGGCCAAGAACAAAAGTCCAGACCTCTTTAAGGACCAGGTCAAATTCTTTACTACCTAATATTCCAATGACTTTAAAAACTGACAATTTATACAAGTGACAACAGAAGTGGAATTCAAGTTGATATTGTATTATAACAGTCCAGGTTTGTAGAAAGATGATCATTTTCTTCCAAGAAACAGTCAATGTACCTGACTCAGAAGGAGCCTTTTTTCCCTTTAAGACAGAAAGCTCTTTTCAGCAATTCATCTAGTCTTCCTTGCTAGATTCAGCATCATATAACTTGCCATGACCAGGAGGGAAAAAAAAAATGCATGTTGGAGGTCGCTGCAAAAGGCAAAGTCCTCTCTATTTCAGCATTTTAAACTGTCCAAATTCTGAGTCACACGGACTGTCCTTGTGTGCTGTGAGTGAGTCAATGATCTTAGGAGACGCCACAGGGAAAGCGAGGGGGCAGCCTCCTCTCCCCGACTACTATGGTATATATTTACCATCCAGTGATATCTAGCTGTTTCCATGGAGACTGACATCTGACATAAGGTGTAATTGGTGGCAGAGTAATTATGATCAGCGTGTTAACTTGGCATCCTTGTAAAATGCTATCTCTTTATTTTTCTTTTTAATTGAAGACAGGGAGGCTGAAAATATCATTTGAAAGACACCAGCAGGTGGTGGGGCCATGATGACCAGAAATTTCCAAAGAAACATCAGTCAAATGCACCCAGAACCTTCCCAGGAAGCAATCTGATTCTTGCTTTGCTTGCTGCTATAGCTAGTCCCCGCTGTCCTTCTGTCCCTCCATGCTGTAAGAGTTCTGTCTCCAGTGTGGAACCATCACAAGGGGCTTCTGAGACCTATCTTGCCTGTCCCTGGTCTCCCCTTCTCTCCACTGTTCTTGGTCTCTGAGGGGTTTGATTTACCTTCTGCCCACACTCTGCAAAGCAAGTTTCTGACTGACTTGCATGTTCAGAAAGTGCAGAATTAGGGTGTGTATAAAATTGAGAGATTGTGTCTTGGTCAATTTCAGTCTTCAGGGGACTTAAAGAAATCAGTGAATCTTTCTTCTGCCATTTTAGTTGCTTCGCTAAATCTCTGGTTAACCCTTAATCCAACAAAGCATCCTTTTGTTTTCAGTTATAGCAATGCATTCTATTGCTCCTGTTTGGATTTGAAAATGGAAACTTTGTGTATAGTATTATCTCAAACATATTTTTTTTTTTTTTGCTTTTTTAAGTGGATTTTGAAATCAGTGATTTCTTGAAATCAGTCAAGAAAGTAAGTGTAGAGATAGTAAGAAAAAGAAAGAGTGTTAGAGTGGTGAAACTGAATGGAAAACAAAGAATTCTCTGGGGGCCAGAGAGCAGCAAAGGCCTAATTTTGACTGGGGGAGTCAGGAAAGGCTTCTTGGTGGTGGTGACAAAGAATTCAGGTCTGAAAGGCTAAGTCAGAGGTGACAGGCTGGACTGGGCAAAGGGAAAGGAGCTCAAAGAGATGTGTGGAAGGTGGCAAATCCGGGAAGCAGAAGTTGAGACAACTGGAGAGATGGCAGAGACTTTGCTTCACAGGAGCAGAAGAGGGGGCTCCCTAGGACAAGCTTAGTTGGGATGGAGTGTCTGGGGGTTCTGGTGGCCATCACACCCTGATGACCTCAGTTCATTGGACTTGGCAAGGAGGATCAGGAGGGTTGGATGGTGATGTACCTGACCGAGCTCATATGTTATAATGAGCAAGGACCCAGGTTCAAGCCCCTGGCTCCCACCTGCAGGGGAAATGTTTGACAAGTAGTATAAACAGTGCTTCAAGTGTCTCTTACTTTCCTATCTTCTCCTTTCCTCTCAATTTCTCTGTCTCAATCTAATAAATCATTTTTTTAATTACAAAAATAGAAAGATTCAGCAAGATGGAGGGCCAGGTGGTAGCACATCTGGATAAGCACAGACATTACCCCAGGACTCTGGTTTGAGGCCCCGCTCCCCCACCTGCAGGGGAAGGCTTCACGAGATGTGGAGCAGGGCTGAAGGCATCTCTCTGTCATTTCCACTCTCTCTCCCCCTCTTTCTTCAACTATTCTCTGTCCTATCAGATAAAGAAAGGGGAAGAAAAAAAAAAAGAAAGAAAGGAAAGGTAGCCACTGAGAGAGGTGGTTTTGTTGTGCAGACACCTAGCCCCAGACATAACTCTGAAGAAAACAAAAGAAAAAGAAAGGAAGGAAGAGAAAGAGAGAGAGAGAGAGAGAGAGAGAGAGAGAGAGAGAAAGAAAGAAAGGACGGAAGAAGGAGAAGGAAGGAAGGAAGGAAGGAAGGAAGGAAGGAAGGAAGGAAGGAAGGAAAGGAAGGAAGGAAGGAAGGAAGGAAGGAAGGAAGGAAGGAAGGAAGGAAGGAAGGAAGGAAGGATTCAGAAAGTGGTACAAGGCTCCAAGTACAGAGACAGCATGTTTGAAGGCCCTGCAGTGTGCGGTAGGTGCCCCGTGCACCCTTGGGAGTCTGCTGTGACCTCGACCACTGTTGCTTTCCTTCCTCCAGAAGCCCATTTGTCCACGACAGGCTGCAGCCCAGACACCGGTGCCCAGAGCACGTTCTGCCTCAGCGCTGAGCTCTCAGAGCTTGGGGCCCTGGCTTCTGCCCTTCCAGGTTGTCCTGGGCTCTGTATCCCCTCAAGGATGTACAATGGACAAAAGCTCAGCTCCAAACAAACTGTTCTGCCTGAGGGAACCACAAGCTGACAGGTCATTTTCCATCCCAGCTATTTTCTCTCTCCTCTCCTCTCCTCTCCTCTCCTCTCCTCTCCTCTCCTCTCCTCTCCTCTCCTCTCCTCTCCTCTCCCCTCCCCTCCCCTCCCCTCCCCTCCCCTCCCCTCCCCTCCCCTCCCCTCCCCTCCCCTCCCCTCCCCTCCCCTCCCCTCCCCTCCCCTCCCCTCCCCTCCTCTCCTCTCCTCTCCTCTCCTCTCCTCTCTTCTCTCCTCTCTTTCACCTCCAGGGTTATTGCCGCTTGTGAAGCAGGTGGGGAACCATGGGGCTTGAACCTGGATCCTTCCTGGGTCCTTGCACTTAGTATTATGTGCACTTATCCTGGTGTACCACTTCCCACCCCCCAAAACAATTTTTATTAGTGACTTAAAGGTGATTTATAAAATCATTATGTAATAAGGGTATAATTCCACATCACGTTCACCACCAGAGTTCTGTGTGTCCCACCCCCCTCCAGTGGAAACTACCATAGTTCTCACAAGGTCACAGCTGTGGGTTCACACTGTCTCTCTCTCTCTTCTTATCTTTCTCTCTATCCCCATATCTGTATCTTCTTTTTTCTAGTTTTGTTCACTTCACTTCCTAAGTCACCCCTACACCTATCACTCCTTCCAAGTGTGCCTTTTCTTTTCCTTCTCCTCCTTTTTCTTCCCTCTTCTCTCTTACAGAAAGAGAAACAGTGCCTGATGTCCTCTGGTGTTTTCCAGATTCCACTGTCTTTCAGTGATGGTATAAAAAACAAGATCCCTGGTGACAAAGTTTCTGGCCCCAGATCCACTGGAGAGCAGAGCCCTCTGGTCACCTTCCTCTCACATTTCTCCCCATCTGGGAGTAAGGATCAAATTTCTTATTGGGGTGCACAAGGTGGGAGTTCTGGCTTCTGTAGTTGCTTCTCTACTGGACATGGGCGTTAGCAGGTTAATCCACCCCCTGGGGGTGTGTACTGGGTCATTTTTTAAAGATATATATATATATATATATATATATATATATATATACATATACATATAATATTTTTTATTTTAAAATATTTATTCCCTTTTGTTGTCCTTGTTTTTTTATTGTTGTAGTTATTATTATTGTTATTGATGTCATCGTTGTTGGATAGGACAGAGAGAAATGGAGAGAGGAGGGGAAGGCAGAGGAGGAGGAGAGAAAGGTAGACACCTACAGACCTGCTTCACCACCTGTGAAGTGACTCCCCTGCAGGTGGGGAGCCAGGGGATCAAACTGGGATCTTTAAGCCGGTCCTTGCACTTTGCACCACATACGCTTAACCTGCTGTGCCACCACCCGACTCCCTTACTGGGCCATCTTTTAAGTTTGCCTCAGAGAAGCTGCATGTGTGGCTCTGAGGTCCTGGGAGCAGAGCACCAGGTAAACATAGGCCCTTGGGCACCCTGTGAGAGCAGCTGCTATGCTGGTCCCATCAGCCCCTGGTACACAGTCCTCTGTCATGCAGTCCCCTTTTTTTTTTTTCTTTTAAATCCCCTCAGAGACCCAGAGGGAGACTTGGTGGGCCAGTGAGTTGCTGGGACCCTGAGAGAAGGGTTCTGTATATAAGGGCAGTGAGGGATTTGCTTCTCAGTCTCTGTGTTCTCTGGGGAACACAGTTCCACCTCCAGGCCGTCTCCTTTGAGCGCCCCCGCCCCACCATATACACACCGTAGGAAACAGGAATAGTGCCCAGCACTGGAACTGTCACTGTCTCCTCTGAGTGCACACTGCAGCAGTTTCTCAATTGTCAGACAGGAGAAATAATCCCCAGCTCAGAGAAAAGATTAGGCTTCCTCGTCCACAAAGCTCTCAGATTAAGTCACGCAGAGGGCACAGGGTTATAGGAACGAAGTCATCAAGATAGCTCCGGCCATGTGCAGCTCCCAGGGCTCTGTCCCTGGCGCCGCCTTGAACCCACCTCTTCCCTGAGAAGGAGAAGCCCACCTGCACCACACAAGCCAATACTAATTTTGATTTTATATTTTAATTATCTTTGAATTGGGAGAATTAATAATTTACAGTAGATACAGTTGTTGGTGCCTGTGTAAAATGTCTCAGTTTCCTGTAAAGCACCCTCACCCCCAGCCTAGGTCCTCTACCAACATCAGACACCAGGACCTGAACCCCCCCCACCACCCTCCATCCACCACCATGCAGATGGGGAGTAGGGACTCAAACCTAACCAGGTAGAACCTTGCCCATGGTAATGTGTGCCCTTAACCAGGTGCACCACAGCCTGGCCCCCTAGAACTTGATTAAAAAATTGTTTATGTATCTGATGAGACAGAGAAAGAGAAGGAAGGAGAAGGTGAAAAGACAAAGAGAGGGAGTCGGGCGCACGTGGCATGAAGCAAGGACCGGCGTAAGGATCCCAGTTTGAGCCCCCGGCTCCCCACCTGCAGGGGAGTCACTTCACAGGCAGTGAAGCAGGTCTGCAGGTGTCTGTCTTTCTCTCCCCCCTCTGTCTTCTCCTCCTCTTTCCATTTCTCTCTGTCCTATCCAACAATGAAATCAACAACAACAACAACAATAATAGTTACAACAATAAAACAAGGGCAACAAAAGAGAATAAAAATTTAACAAAAAAGAAAAGACAAAGAGAGGGATGGAGACAGAGAAGGAGAGGAGAGAGATAAAGAAGGAGAGATAGAGATAGGCAGGCAGGCAGCTATAACACACATGAGAGCATCAGTCTGGCATTTGCAGCGCTGGGGGTGGGACGCAGAACCGCATGTATGCAAGTTCTGAGCTGCACCACTTGGCAGCCCCCTTGGCCAGTGACAACCTGTAAATACCCTCACAGCCCCAAGCACCTGCAAGTTAGAGGCGGTCTGATTTTCAGCACACTGGTGCTCTGTGACCCCTCTGCTGGGAAGATGATTCATTAGGCTCACGCCTGGCTGGCAGGTAGGAAGCCCTTCTCCTTAGTGTCCCGAGGACCTTCCTGCTGGAATCACATCCCACCGGATGTGCCTCATCCTCAGTCGCTAGCCATGCCCTAATCGCCAGCCTTAGCTCACGGCATCAGTTACTATTCTAAGGTGCAGAATCCATCATTTCTTAGTTTTTATTTTATGTCCTATTTTACTCACTATTAATAGTGACTTTTATTGCTTTTTTTTTAAGGGAAAGAGCCAGTAGTATGTGGCTGAGCCTTTTTTATCTTATTTTAAATGTTTTATTATCTTTATTTTTATTAGATAGAGACAGCCAGAAATTGAGGGGAATGGGGAGATATGGAGAAAGACAGAGAGACACCTGCAGTCCTGCTTCATCACTCGTGAAGGGTTCCCTCTGCAGGTGGGGGTCAGGGGGCTTGAACCTGGGTCCTTGCGCACTGTAACATGTGCATTCAACCAGGTGCGCCACCACCCGGCCCCTATAGTGACTTTTCAAGATTGTAAGGAGATGGAGTCTAGTCCCACACCACACCCACCAGCAAAGTTCTATGTCCCTACCTTCCTTCCTGTCTCCCTAAGAGAACCACCAGAATTAGAATTCTCCCAAAGTCATAAACAGTTTACTTGCTTTCAGTTTTTCTTTTCTTTTTTTTCAAGTTCTTTTTTTTTAATTAGACCTATTTATTTACTTATTTATTATTGGATATAGACAGAGAGAAATTGAGAGGGGAGAGGGAGAAAGACAGAGAGACACTGCAGCCCGGCTTCACCACTCATGAAGCTTTCCTCCCTGCAGGTGGGAACCAGGGGCTTGAACCTGGGTCCTTGCACGCTGTAGTGTGTGTACTTAACCGGGTGCACCACTGCCTGGCCCCTTTAGTTTTTCTTTCTTTTTTTTTTTTTTACGTATTACTGTGGATCAGCTCTCTAGATTCCACATATGAGTGAAACATATAGTAGTTGTCTTTCATCTCTTTTCTCACTAAGTAGCATCACCTCCAGTTCCATCCATTTTGTCTCAAAGGACACAATCTCATTTTTTTTTTTGACTGCAGAATAATATATCCCGTAACTTCTTCAGCCAGTCATCTGCTGACAGGCATCTAGGCTGTTTCCAGTCTCCGGAGCACGGGGCTGCGTGTGTCCCTTCTAATTAGTGTCTGAGTGTCCGCCGGATAAAGCCTCCGAGTGGGCTTGTGGGTCCTGAAGTGACTCCATGCCTGTCTGTTGAAGGACTGTCCGCACAGTCTCCACAGGGGCGGCCCCAGTCTGCATCGCAGCAGCAGTGAGCAGAGACCCTTTTCCCCACAGCCTCGCCAGCACCTGTCACGTCTACTTTGCTGATAGAAGTCATTCTCATAGGTGTGATGTGAAATCTCGGTGTCGTTTTAATTGTCATTTCTGTCATAATAAGAGAAGTGGAGCATTTCTCCCTATGTCTTATTCCTTTGCTTTGTGTCACCGTCAATCCTACAGTCCCCGATTGTTTGCTTTACAAAGCATTCCTTGCAAAGGGAAGAGTGCATCTTGGAAGGGCATTTGGCCAACTCTACCTGAGAGAGTCAGCAAAACGTGGCACGTCCTTTGTCTGAACTCTCTGGGAGCTGAAGTGTTTAAGCAACTCTGAATGTAGATAAATTGCTTCAGCTGCTGGGGTGGCTTCTGACCCTGCCTTCCCCAGAGAGGGGTTTTTAAGAAGAGCCATGTTGTAATTGGCTGAAGCTGTGAAGCAGCCACTGCTGGGGGCTGATGAGGGCGCACTGAGGGGGCCAGGATCTGTTCCCAACCAAGCACCCCAAGGCCCTCAGAGGCCTGGTGCCCCAAGGTCTTGTCGCCATTCCTTGTGGGCACGAGACTGATTGGGTACTATTCGTGTTGAGGGACTACAGCAAAGAAAG
Source organism: Erinaceus europaeus (assembly GCF_950295315.1). Lineage (NCBI taxonomy): Eukaryota > Metazoa > Chordata > Mammalia > Eulipotyphla > Erinaceidae > Erinaceus > Erinaceus europaeus. Next base: position 31,257,593 of record NC_080182.1, on the reverse strand, counting down.
AGCATTTTCTCTAAAGGGCTAGTAGCTTTGTTGAGTATGATTAAACGAGAGAGATCAAAGATCCCTGTGGGGTGGGGGGGGGGCACTAATGAACCGGGTTAAGTGCAAGGACCTGCATAAGGTTCCTGGTTCGAGCCCCTAGTTCCCAACCTGGAGGGGGGCTGCTTCACTGGTGGTGAAGCAGGTCTTTCTTCCTCTCTGTCTTCCTCTCCTCTCTTGATTTCTCTCTGTCCTACCCAACAGCAATGACATCAATAGCATTAATAATAATAACAACCACAACAAAGATAAAACAACCAGGATAACAAAAGGGAAAAAAGTGTCCTCCAGAAGCAGTGGATTCATAGTGAAGGCACCGAGGCCCAGCAATAACTCTAGAAGCAAAAAAAAAAAAAAAAAAAAGAATCAGACCCTGGACTCCAGAGAAGAGAGGCTGTCTCTGGGTACCCGGGGTGACATATGGTGATGGCATCCAGGGGCCCAACAAACTCTGGAAGGGAACTGTATTTGTGCCCTCAGCACACACAGCAGAGAAAAAGGAGACTGTAATTTTAGTTGGGCCATTTAGCACTACCTCTGGTTGTTCTTTTGTTAATTTATTTTTATTGGGGGGAATTAATGGTCTATAGTAAACGCAGTTGTTGGTACATGTGTAACATTGCTCAGTTTTCTGCAGAACACTCTCACCTAGCCCCCCCCCCCATTAGGCATCAGGACCTGAAAGCCCCTCACCTCCGACCCCAGAGTCCTTTACTTTGAGGCAACACATTAAACCCAGCCCAAGTTCTGCTTAATGTTCCCCTTTCTGTTCTTATTTCTCAGCTTCTTTCCATGAGTGAGATCATCCCATCTTCATCCTTCTCTTTCTGGCTCCTCTCACTTTGCAGGATTCCTTCAAGCTCCATCCAAGATGAGGTGAAGAAGGTGAATTCACCATTTTTTAATAGCTGAGTAGTATTCCGCTGTGTATCTAGACCACAACTTGCTCAGCCACTCATCTGTTGTTGGACACCTGGGTTGCTTCCAGGTTTTGGCTATCACAAATGGTGCTGCTATAAAGACAGGTGTACACAGATCTTTATGGAAGGTTCTGTCTGTTTCCCAAGGATTGATCCCCAGGAGAGGAATTGCAGGATCATAGGCTAGGTCCACTTCTAGCCTTCTGAGAGTTCTCCAGACTGTTCTCCACAGAGGTTGGACCCATATACATTTTCACCAAGCTATTAGAGTTCTTAATAATTTTTACTTGTTATTCATAGTTTGTTACAAGATTGTAAGATTGCAATGTATAGTCAGACACCACACTCAGCACCAAAGGTCCAAATCCCCACTCCCCACCTCCCAACAGAAGCTTACCTCCTTCTGTTTTGTTTGAATTTTCTTTTTATTTTAGCAAGTTCATAGATTCCTCATCTGTGTGAAACCATTTGGTAGTTGTCTTCCATCTCTCATTTTTCTAAGCGTCATCACCTCTAGTTCCATCCATTTTGTCTCAAAGGACATGATAGCGTATTTTCTTGACTGAACAGTAGTATCCATGGAGTCTACATCCCACAACTTCTTTAGCCACTCATCTGTTTGTGGGCATCTAGGCTGCTTTTAGACTTTAGCTGTTGTGAATATTGCAGCTGTGAACACAAGGCTGCGTGCGTCCCTTTGAACTAGTGTTTGAGTGTCCGCTGGATAAATGCCTAAGAGAGGGATTTCTGGGTCATAGATACTTCCATATAGACTGTCCATACTCTCCACAGGGGCTGCCCCGGTCAGCATTCCCCCTGGCAATGCCAGGCTACTGTATTTTTAGCTGGGCCATCAGCACCACCCCAGATGTTACAACAGAGGTGTAAACTGTAGACTCCTTTTATCTGCTGGTTATCAGGACAGCTTAGGGAGTGGCAGGGTTCTTACAGACTAGGAGTAGCCAGGGCTCAATTTCTGGCCCAGTTTTCTTTGGACCTTCTGGCTCTAGGCTCTTGGGGAGAGGAAAATAACATCTGGTCCCTCTAGAACGTGGCCGTCTTGCTAATTACCTTCTAGAAGCTTCCGCCTTGAGCCTGGGATTCTCTGCAAGGCAGGCGATACACCGCCCGTTCTGGGTGATGTAGAAGGGGAGTCTGAGGCTCTCACAGGGGTCTAGCCCCACAGCTGGAAACTCAACAAATACTTGCTGTGAATAGAGCACCCCAAGGGACCAAGCGCACAGGTCTCCCAGGGCACCTGCTTCTGTCCAAAGGGTGCTGAAGCGGCGCCACCTGGTGGTCCCAGGCAGAACAGCTCATGTCCTGTTCCTGTGTGTGATTTCTCTTGGAAAACAGCTATAAACTGCCAAAGGTTTTGGAATACAGATACAACAGAAATGTCCAGGTGGTCATGCGGTGGCACACTTGTCTAAGCGCACACAGTACAAAGTGCAAGGACTTGCACAAGGATTCTGGTTTGAGGCCCCAGCGGCTCACCATCTGCAAGGGGGTCGCTTCACAAACAGCAAAGCAGGCGTGCAGGTGTCTCTCTCTCTCTCTCTCTCTCTCTCTCTCTCTCTCTCTCTATATATATATATATATATATATATATATATATATATATATATATATATCCCCCTCCCCTCTCAGTTTCTGTCCTATCAAAAATGGCCACCAGGATCAGTGGATTTGTAGTACAGCTACCAAGGCCCAGCCACAACCCTGGAGGTAAGAGAAAAAAAAAAAAAAAAAGTCCAGAATGGCAGACAGAGGTCTCAAGAAGCAAGCCCGAATTCTGGGAGCCATTTTCCTCCAGAAAAAAACTTCATCAAAGAATCCATCACACAACTTGTGGCCGAGAGAGAACATGGTCCTTGGGATCCCAGAGATAGATTTCCACACCAGGCTTCCAGCTGTCTCTGACAAACAAGAAGCAATGAAGGGGAAGGAACCACAGAGCACCGCTTAGCAAGGACTGGTGGTCACTCAGCTGAGGGGTGAAAAGCTCATGGGGAACTCTTCCCTGCTCCCTCCCCGGGGGCTTCCTTTTGTTGCCTCTGGAAAGAATTACAGGTTAGCACTCCTGAAGGTATGCCGTTCCCAATCTCCCCTTGCTGGGTTATGAGGAAGATATTTACAGAAGTGAAGTCAGAGTGAAGAGAAAAACAGAGAATAGATTCACCAAGGGCCCTGGAAGGCTTCCCCAAAGACCTCTCATTGTTAAAGCTCTCTCCTCTAGGGGGCCGGGCAGTGGTGCACCTGGTTAAGTGTACACACTGAACAAGGTGAAGTACCAATGGCAAAAACCTGGGTTCAAGCCCACACTCCCCTCCTGCAGGAGTAGGGGGAAGCTTTACAATTGTTGAAGCAGGTTTGCAGGTGTCTGTCTTTCCTCCTCTCTATCTACCCATCGCTCCTCAATTTCTCTCTGTCCTATACAATAAAATATAGAATGAAAAAATAAATAAATAACCACTGGAGTGATGAATTCCTAGTGCTGGCACCGAGTCACAGTGATCATCCTAGTGGCGATAAATAAAATAAAATAAAATAAAATAACTCTTTCCTCTTAAACCTTACACACATCACACCTGGGTCAGCTTTCTTTCAGCCAGGTGTGGTTCCCTTACCCCAAATCCTTCACAATGTGCACCTTTTGTGTCCTCTCTCTCTCTTTCTCATTAAAATAAACAACAACAATCACAGAAAGTGAATGACCACTGCCCAGCTTGGGTAGAGACAGGGTTCATCTGCACTCCTCCTCCTGTCTCCTTAAAGGTGCTGCCCACAGATTGATCCCATGTTTGTGGCTGGTTCTGTTACAGAAATGGATATGAGGGAGTCGGGCAGTAGCGCAGCAGGTTAAGCGCATGTGGCACAAAATGCAAGGACCAGCGTAAGGATCCCGGTTCAAGTCCCGGCTCCCCACCTACAGGGGAGTCACTTCACAAGCAGTGAAGCAGGTCTGCAGGTGTCTATCTTTCTCTCCCCCTCTCTGTCTTCCCCTCCTCTCTCCATTTCTGTTTTATCCAACAATGAAATCAACAACAACAATAATAATAACTACAATAACAATAAAAAACAAGGGCAACAAAAGGGAAAATAAATTTAAAAAAAATAGAAATGGATATGGTAGGTTCCATATTGATGTGTTACAGAAATTGATGTCAGGGTTATGTTTTCAAGACTTCTAAACAGTCGCTTAGAAAGGACTCACAGGAGTCCAGAAGCACGCTGATTAGGCTGTGAGCAAGAGAGAAAAATGGGCACTGAGGCTTATTGAATCTCCCCGGGTTACCCGATGACCTCTCTGTGTTTCCTTCCTGCTAGTGGAAATTCTTATTTGAAAAAAAAAAAAAAATCACTGTTTACTCAGTGAAGCAGGCTCAAGCGAATGCAATTTAATGCTTTGTTTTGCACAGGTGAGATCATGAAGAGGCTGAAGCCACATTTTTCTGCCCCTTGTTAATTCTAGAAACATGTCACTGAGAGATTCTGCCACCACGTTGCTTCCCTGGAGGGGTGAGATTTCCTGAGCATTCCTACTCCATTTTCCCTCTTTCTTTCAAAGGGTTGATGTCCGACTCATTCCGGCTCTCCTTAAGTATGAGTGAATGACTGAATGACTGAATGGTACAGGCTCAGGCAGAGTCTCTGTTTTGAAATCATACCAAAGAATGAATAACAGTATTTTCAAAAGTTTGATCTGAAATAAAATGGACAACAGGAATTGGCCAGTGGGGCACCTGGTAGAGTGTCTATATTACCATGCTCCATGCTTGAGAACCAAGGTTCAAGCCCTTAGCCCAGTCTACAGGAAGGGAATTTCATGAGCAGGGAAGCAGGGCTGCAAGCGTCTCTCTGTCTCTTCCTTTCTATCCCCTGCTTCTGAAACATGAAGACAAACCAAAAAAAAAAAAAAAAGAAAGAAAGAAGAAGAAAAAAGAAAAAGAAAGAAGGCAAAAGGCTTCATGGTGGCTCATACATGGACTTGGAAGTCACGTGGCCTGGCTCTGTACTGTATGACCTTGGAAGTTAATCTCAACCTCTCTGAGCCTCTCTCTCTTGCCAATGGGGAGAATGAAAGTGGAGAGGAGAAAGGGCGTTTCCCAGAAGTGCTTAAGTGACCAGAATGAAGCAGACTCTCTGTGAGAGAGTTTCAAATAATCCAGTTCCTAACAGACTCCAAGACCTAACTAACTCCAGGTTTCCCTCCTCTGTAGACCATCATTCTACTTTTGAAATGTATTTATTCATTAGTTCTTAATTATCTAGAGACATAGACATTCAAAGGAAGGCAGAAATAGGGAGAGAGAAATAGAAGATGGGGGGCAGGCGATGGTGCACATGGTGCCAGGTGCAAGGGCCCAGGTTGGAGCCCTTGGCTCCCCACCTGAGGTGGTGATGCTTCACAGGTGGTAAAGTGAGCCTGCAGCTATCTCTCTGTCTCTCTCCCTTTCCATCCCCCCCTCAGTTTCTCTCTGTCATATCCAATTAAAAAATGGAAAGAAAAAAAAATAACCACAAGGATCTCAGGAGGAGTGGATTAATGTGCAAGCAGTGGAGATCCTGGTGGCAGAAAAGCAGAGAGAGAGAGAGAGAGAGAGACCTACAGCTGTGTTTCACCACTTGTGAAGCTTTCCCCCTGCAGGTGGGGACCAGGGACTCGAACCTGAGTCCTTGTGCACTGTAATGTGTGGTGTGCACTTATCCAGGTGCGCCACTGCCTGACCTCTTCCTCTGTTGATTCTTCTTGTGATGAGCTGAGAAGGTGGCATTTAGGGGAGGTCAGAGAGAGAGAGAGAGAGAGAGACAGAATGACCAGCTTAGCACTAGGGAGCAGGGGTGGAGACACCTATGGAAATGAATGGCTGGTCCTGGCTTGTCATGCACATAGCCCAGGGTTCAACCCTGACACCACATGGAAGTGACAAAGCACCAGGAGAAGCTCTGGTGCCATGGTATCCCTCCTTTCTCTCTGTCTCTGTCTCTGAGACTCACAGCAAGTGCCTGCCATCAGAACAGTGATCTTGGGCGACTTGGGTGCTCAAGTCACAAGCTTGTGTGGAAGGGGGGTCCTGCCTTTTGAGATGTTCTCTGAGGCCCCGCTCCCTTCTGCTTTTTTTTTTTTAATTAGTGATTTATAAATGATGAGATAACAGGGGTACAATTCTACACTGTTTCCACCACCAGAGCTCTGTGTCCCCATTCCCTCCACTGAAAACTGCAGCAGTTCTCCCAAGGTCACAAGATATGGGTTGACTATTATTTCTCTATCCATTATCTATATTTTTGTCCATTTTTTTATGCTTCTGCCTTCTCTTCCTTTCTAAGTCATACTTACTCCTATCATTATTTCTGAATGTCTTTCCTTTATTCCTCTTCTCTCTCTGGGTCCTGATGGAGTTCAGAGCCCTCTGGTCATCTTTCCCTAACATATGTCCCCGTCTGGGATTATGGGCCAAAATTCTTTACGGGGTGGGAGTTCTGGCTTCTTTAATGGCTTTTCCACTGGACATGGACATTGGCAGGTGGATCCAAAACCCCAGCCCGTGTCTGTCTTTCCCTAGTGTGGTAGGGAGAAGCCCCAATTCCCACACCTTTACGGGTGGGAGGGATGCATGATCCCGGACCATGCAATTGAAAGGTGACTAATTACAGGCCAGATGGCTCCAGCTTGTTTAGCTGACCTGCCTGGCAGGCTGGCTCCCACAGGAGATATCGATTGATGAAATCAGAATGGAGGGAGGCCAGGTGTAAACACACACATCTGCACTCGCTGGGGGACCATCAACTTTGCAAATGACAGACTAACACAGCCTCCTGGTGGTGGCAGCATCCGGGATCCATGGATCCAGGTCCCCATTCTGCTCCAGATGACGGAAGGGGCTGTGTGCAGGGGCCTCGCCATTCCAGGCTGACTTTTTTGGATAGACAGACAGATCAGAAGATAATTAGATGATAGATAGACAATATAGAGATGATAGAGGTGATAGATGACAGATTGATAGATGATAGATGGGTAGATAGATGACAGGTAGAGAGATGATAGATAGATGACAAATACAGATAGATGGCTGGATGACAGATAATAGAAAGAAATAAAGGAAGGACGGGAGGGAGGGAGGGAGGGAGGCAGGGAGGGAGGGAGAGAGGGAGAAAGGAGACAAGTACAGGACAAACACCACAGCAGCAGGACTTTCTCTGAGTCACTGCATGACAAAGCAGGTGCACAGTCCAGGTGAGAGACCTTGCATGCCCAGGACTCCTTCCCTATCTCCTTCTCTCTGTCTCCCTCTTTCTATCTGAAAAAAAAAAAGCCTCATGTATTGCTTGAAGAAGAACAGACAAAGGCAGAGCCACCAGACTATCTCCAGATTTCTCACCACAAACACTAGAAGCAAAAAGAGAACGGAACGATGCATTCGCTACAGTAAGGGACAAAGATTACCAGGCACAACTTCTCTAACTAACCAAACTTTTTTTGTTGTATCGAGGAGAAATTAAGTCCTCCCCAAACATACAGGAACTGAAAGGCAGGGCCAGGCGGTAGCACACCTGGTTGAAAGTTCATGTCATCACATACAAAGAAGAGGGTATGAGTCCCCCCCACCCCGTCACCTGCAGAAAGTATGATTCACAAGCAGTGAAGCAGGTCTGCGGGTGTCTCTTTTTTCTCTGTCCCTCTCTATCTTCCCACTCCTTTCTCAATTTCTCTCTGTCCTACCTAATGAAAATAAGGGGGGAAAAAAAAAAGGCTAGGAGAAGTGGATTTATAGTGCTGGGACTGAGCCCCAGAGATATCTCTGGTAGAAATAAATATATAAACAAACAAATAAATACTGAAGGAATTCACCATCAGCAACCCCGCCTTACAAGAATTACTGAGAGGAGTCATTAAGCAAACAAACTCCAACTCTAAATGAGTTCATCAGAGGCAGAGTAGAAGTGGAAACACAACAACAGCAACAACAGAAGAAAAGACATCATAAAAATGAAGCTAGAAGGGACAGAGTGATATGAAAAACTGGGTGAACCAAGGCCAGATATCAAAAGACCACATAGGAGACCAGAAACTCTAAAATCCTAATCTTTGCCTCACCTTGCTTAGAACCGGAAGGCACCGTGTTGAGTGGGATGAGTCAGGAAGCCAGGGAGGAGTGCCGGTCGACTACACACATAGGTAACTACAGTGTCAGAGAGGGAGAACACAGGGTGAAACTTGGACTGGGAGATGGGGCACTGCACCAAAGCAAGGGGCTCTTGGGAAAGAGCAAAGGAGGTGGGGGGGGGGGGGGCGGCGGAGTTGGAAGAGGAGTTGGGATGCTAGTTTGTGCATGAGAGTGTGCTGCAGACACCCATGATCTGGAGCTGGGAAGTGGAGCCCAGGCATAGACAACTGTGCTGTGAATCATTAACCTTCAAATAAGAAGCCGGGCGGTGGCGCACTGGGTCAAGCACACATGGAGAAGTGCAAGGACCAGCAGAAGGATCCTGGTTCGAACCCCGGGCTCCCCACCTGCAGGGCAGTCACTTCACAAGTGGTGAAGCAGGTCTGTAGGTGTCTGTCTTTCTCTCCCGCTCTCTGTCTTCCCCTCCTCTCTCCATTTCTCTCTGTCCTATCCAACAATGACAGTAATAACAACAACAATAACAACAACAACAGTGATGATAAACAAGGGCAACAAAAGGGGAAAAAATAAAAATAAAAAAGTTAAAAAAAATAACCTTCAAATAAAATGGAAAATAAATTGAAACATTAACAGAGAAGGAGAAGGAGAAGAAGAAGTAGAAGAAGAAGGAGAAAGGAGAAGGAGAAGAAGAAGGAGGAGGAGAAAGAGGAGAAGAAGAAGTAGGAGGAGAAGGAGAAGAAGGAGGAGGAAGAGGAGAGACAAGGCCAGTAGTAATAACAGCAAAGAATTGATGTACGTACAGATCCCTAGTTGAGAAAACTGGGCCTCACATGTATTCACGCCATCAGCACTGTGAAGGACAACAGTTACTGTCCACATTTTATAAGAGCTTGGAGGAGTAGGGGCCTGGGACTGGAGAAGGCCAAGCCTCAAATAAGAGACAGAGCTGATGAGAACCTGGAACAGGTGGGGCTCAATGAAGCTTGTTCTTCCTGCCAGAGGGTCAAGTGCATTCAGCCAGCAACTCAGCTGAAGCATGGGGGTTCCTCTGAGCCTCCAAGGCTGCCATGGAAGATGCAGGCCATGAGGCCAGAGACACCGCACGGGGATGTGCCCACGGTGCCATGCGCCTGGCCCAGGTCAGAGCATGGATATCACTTCAGAGGTGCCATGGCCCGGGAGCAATCTCAAATACTGTTATCTCTTCTCTCTTCCTCTTTTTCCCTGGGTGTAAAAGTAGCCTGCCCACAGAATGTGAACGCGCATCTCACAGATCCCTAAAGAAGAAAGAAAATGTATGCCAGTCGCCTGGTGATGTCCACTATCACTGCTGGTTCTCGTTTTTAAAAGCATGACTTCACCTTTGCACTGAAGGCAAGTCAAGCCTCTGTTTTCTAACTTACTCCATCAGTGAAGCCTCTCCCAGTATTATTATTTATACCTGAACACCTGCTTGAGGAATCTCAAGCTTTCTGTCTGGAGAGCTGTGCCTCTATAGAGGCTCTCCTTTCTGATGACACAGTGGAGGTGGCCTCAAGTGTTCAGGTCAGTGAGTGCCAGCTTCTGCATTTCTTGTGTGTATATATTTCTTCCTTCTCCTTTGTCTTGGGCGTAATGAGTAGGTAGGCTTTTGACAAAATAAAACTCTTCTTTGCCAACTACCAGCTGGAGTCTTCTGGCTCTAACACAATCACTGAAGGAAACAATGGAAGTTTTTGGGGGCCGGGTGGTAGCACAGAGGCTTAAGCACACATGGCGTGAAGCACAAGGACCAGCACGAGGATCCCGGTTCGAGCCCCTGACTCCCCACCTGCAGAGGGGTCGCTTCACAGGTGGTGAAATAGGTCTACAGGTGTCTATCTTTGTCTCTCTTTCTCTCTCTCTCTCTCTCTCTCTCTCTCTCTCTCTCCCCCTTCTCTCTTGATTTCTCTCTGTCCTATCCAACAACAGCAACAGCAACAGCAATAATAACAACAACAAAATGATAACAAGGGCAAGAAAAGGGGGAAAATAGCCTCCAAGAGCAGAGGATTCATAGTTCAGGCACCAAGCCCAAGTGATAACCCTGGACACACATGCACACACACAAAAAGTAAAAATAAATTAATAAAACAATGGATGTTTGGAAGAAGACACCAGAATAAGAAAAACTAGGTGTTTACAGAGTGAGGGCGAATTACACCCAGTCTCAAGAACTGATGTTCTAGGAGACCCCTGATTGATTGATTGATTGATTTTAAAAAGGAGACATTAACAAAACCGTAGGATAGGAGGGGTACAACTCCACACAATTCCCACCACCAGATCTGTATATCCCATCCCCTCCCCTGATAGCTTTCCTATTCTTTATTCCTCTGGGAGTATGGACCCAGGGTCATTGTGGGATGCAGAAGGTGGAAGGTCTGGCTTCTGTAATTGCTTCCCTGCTGAACATGGGCGTTGACAGGGCGATCCATACTCCCAGTCTGCCTCTCTCTTTCCCTAGTAGGGTGGGGTTCTGGGGAAGTGGAGCTCCAGGACACACTGGTAGGAAACCCCTGATTTCATGCACTTTTCTTCCCCTCTTTGTTGAACTGATAAAGTGCAATTTGGCTTCCTAGAGAATGGAGCCTTCAGAGGAGTGCCTCACAAGCAAATACTGATTCTTTACTGCAGAAAATGACCTCAGTCTTTGTGCAGAGCCTATGTGACCATCAGCACTCTCAGTAGCACAGTACCAGGGCTTCCCCTACCCCTAGGTTTATACCTAGAAATCCCTAGCTGAGAGGTTTGGAAGAATCATTGCAGCTAATTTTTGTTGAGTGGAGACTGTTTGGATCTAAGCATAGCAAGTCAACTAAGCCATCAGTAAGAGCCAGTGTGGGGGGAGTGATTCTGTGCCTCCGCAAAGCTGATGTACTAACAAGTGAAGAGCAGAGAACAAGTCATACCATGGTGGCGGCAGTCCTTGGTTCTCAGAAGGAGGGCATAAAGAGAAATCATACCTGGTCTCCTGGCATTTTGGATTCTAGCAGGAGGGTGGGAAGAGGTTTGAGCTTCTCTTCAGTGGCTCACTTGCACCTACCCTCCTCCTGTGTCTGTAATCTGACAGCAATTAACATAGGTTCACTGCATACATGAAAGAGTGAGTGAGTGAGTGAGTGAGTGAGTGAATGAGTGAGTGAGTGAGTGAATGAGTGAATCAATGAGGAGGATGAGTCTTATAATCACTGCATCATATGGAAATATAATCTCCTCTACCTTTGAGGGAAGAAAATACAGGCTGTGTGTGTGCTTGGGCATGTGCATGTGTGTGTATGCGTGTGTACTGAGCCTTCTGACAGATTAGAATGAGCGTCTGGCTTCAGTGGGGAGAGTTCTTCAAATTACCTTAACATTTGACTCACAATGACAGCAGTATGGAAGTCAACCCAGAGCTGTTAGTTCTGAGCGCCTCAGGACTGGAAAAGGCAGTCTGGCTGATCGCACCCACAGTAAACTTCAGTTCATCTCAGAAAACCTCAGTTAATCTCTGTAACCCAGGGCAGACCTTCCCCAAGCAAAGGTCATCTTTCATGAGAATGGTGGTGCAGTAACAAACATACTATAGGCTGGCTGAGGCCTTTCAAGCTTTGGACTATGTAGAAAGCCCGGCACCTATAGATTCACTACGCTTAGGCCGGGTGGCAGTGAACCTAGCAACATTCATGTGTTACAATGTGCAGAGTCCCAAGCTCAAGCTCCTGGGTCCTCATCTGAAGGAGGGGAAGCTTCATGAGTGGTGAAGTCATGCTACAGGTGTCTCTCCTTCTTCAGCTCTCCCTCCCCTCTTGATTTCTGTCTCTATCAAATATATAAATAAAACATTTTTCATTGCTATGCTTAAAAACCACAAGGAGGAAAATCAGAGTCATCTCAGAAGAGAGAACCCAGGTATCTGGACAGTTGCTGGGTTCAGCAGACTCCAGTGGACACACCTTTTCCTTTGGGCCCCAAGGGGATATGCGTGAGTTCTCAGCTGGTGCATGGCGCCATCTTGCCTTTGCACCCAAGACCTCACAGACCCAACCTTGTCTCTCTCCCTTTGTAAATCTGCCTCCCTGACAAAACTGACCCTCTTGCCTTTCCCTTCTAGGCCCTGCTGCAAAAAAGAAATACGTCAGTTATAATAACCTGGTGATCTAACCAGGCCCATTCCATGGAACCACGGGGCAGGAAGAGCCTTTGTGATTTCGCCACCCAACCTGGCCTAGGCCCTTCTCTGGGTCCAGCTTCCCACCCAGAGGAGCTTCCTGGCTGGGAGACCAACGGTAGAGGATCAGTGTCCTACTCAGCTGCTTTCTGAAATATCTTTACTTCCTCTTGGCTTCATAAGTCACTGCCAATCCGCTGCAAATAGGGACCTTCCCTCCCAGGGGATCATCAAGACACTGGCCCCATGCAGGCTCTGAGGACCCATGAGGAGACATGGTGACCTTTGTTATTATTATTTTTTGGGGGGGGAGCTTGACCTGTCTTTCTACGTACGTACATCCGGGCTGCAAGGGTTTGGATTTTTCTGTACAGTTTATGAGGATGTTTGCACTTGGCCACCTACCCTACGTTGTCCCTCGGTTCCCTGTCTGTTTCTGGATGGCCCTGTTTGCTGAGGGTCCTCGTCTCCCAGCAGGTGGTCCATGGGGTTGGGAATGTGAAAGCCATTCCTGTGTCAAACACCCTCGTCTCTCTCAGCAGACTTGAAGAAAACCCCATGTGGCCACGACTATGCCATGGTGACCAGTGCCCCCCCCCCACCCCTCCCTGTGGCAGATCACGTTATTTTTGTTAAGACAAAAAATGATATTTAAAAGACCAAAAACTGTGCTGAGAAGGGCAGGCCCACCTACCTTTGCTACAGAGTAGGGAGCATTAAGAATAAACAAATGAATAAAGAGGGTGTGTTGTGTTGGAGGGACTGAACAGAGGTCTTGATCTTGGGAATGCATGCCGGTAATGTATTTTGCAGTTCATGTTGATTTCTGTTTGATATCTGTATTTTTGTGTTCTTTCCTGTTCCTTTCACTAGGGTCTATGGGTATTTTTGCAATAATTTTCAGAGTTATTCAGTGATTTGCAGAGAAGAATATGGATTTTTTTTTCATGTCTGGAGGTTTTGTTCACGCCCTCCTCCCCCCTCCCTCTGACTGACCAGTGTGTGATACAGACTTTTGGGGGAAAAAAAGCATGTATGTTTTTTACTGTTTGTAAGAAGTACTTTCGTTAATCTTGCTGCTTATGTGCCAATTTAGTGGGAAAAAAAGACACCCCCTTGCTAAAAATCCCCCCTTCCATTCTCTTTCAACTCTGTGATATTGTCCAAGAATGTATCAATAAAATACTTTGGTTAACTTTTTTACTTCTTGTAATGATTGTTTTTCGTTGTCTACCCCCTTCCAGTCATGAGAGCTTTCCCAGGATCTCAAGGTAGGAAGCCAAGAGCACAGACACACATGGGACCATGCCAAGTGCCAGTAGACATTAAGGCCATGGCTGAAAGGCATCCGAGACACAGAGACACCAACTTCCTTCCCTAAAGGTATCCTCCCAGAGTCCAAAGTCAAAAACCAAAAACTCCTCACAAATAGCTAAAGGTCCAGAGAAAGATGAAACGCTTGCTTCAGTGCATAGCAGCTTGGGGATTATTTAGAGCAAAAATCACCAACTCTGCAACACTTAACCAAAAGACAGAAGGAAGGAAGGACACCACTGGAAACCCATTGTCTCTGTTTGCAAACAAATATGGCAGACGGTGTCCATAACATGATTACTAATACCTGGGTCTTGCAAAATTCAACAGAGGGAATAGCCTACTTTGGCCATCAATAGTTTCAGTGTCAAAGGCAGAAAGGTATCTGTTTGCATAGGGTCACATGGTCCTTAACACTCTGAGTAAGACCCCAACATGGATTTAAGTGATTCCTTATAGCTTAAGCTATAATTCTTTTCTTATTTTTTATCCTTATTAATTTTGTATTGGATAGAGACAGGCAGTAATTGAGAGGGAAGGGGGACATAGATAGACAACTGCAGCCCTGTTTTACTACTCGCAATGCTTTTCCCCTGCACATGGGGACTGAGGACTCAAATCTGGGTGCTTGTACATTGTAACGTATGTACTGAATCAGATGGGTCACCACCCAGCCCCAGGCTATAATTTTCTATTGTGACCAATGCCTGATTCAGGCCACCTTTTCTTAGGACCCCTTAACTTACCCAGTCCAGATAATGTGTTTGCAAAGACTAGGAAACTCATTTCACCATGAGACTGAAGAGAGAGAGAAAAAAAAACAAAACCTTCCAGTTTTTCCTTTGCCTTAAATGGGGATGTGAGTCTATTGAGAGGTGACTCACATTCTGAGTGAGGTTATTTAGGAGAGGACCCTGCCAGAGGTCTCTGGGGACTCCACACAAACACTGTAAATCTACCCCCCCCACACACACACACACACTGAAATGCAAATTGTTGGCATTGTCCCTTAAACAGGGTCCAGAGGAGTTGGAGAGGAGAATCCCTGCATAGGGCTGCAACCACAGTTGGGCTTCACTCACAGGATTCCTGCGGCTGCAACGTGACCTCACCACAGCTACTAGGGACATGGGGACCATTGGGAAGTTTAGACCTGATGTAAAAAAAAGAGTCAGGTGTGGGCAACAGAGGACTGGCTGAAGAAGTGATGGGATATATACTCCACAGAATACCATTCTGCAATAAAAAAAAAAAAAATTAAAAGAGAGATGTTGCTCTCTGGGACTAAACGGGCAGAGCTGGAAGTGACTATGCTTAGTGAAATAGGCAATGAGAGGAAAGATAACTCCTTGATGTTTTCACTCCATGGAATCTACCAAAACTCATGAACTTCAAGCAATTAAATTCTAAGATTTAGCGAGGTAGGAGAGTGAGGACACCGAACGCTGGGGGTGGGGATAGCTTAAAACTACGCACTCTAAGCTTACACGCTTGCAACCCACTATTAATCACAAATTAAAAAATAAAAGAATAAAAAGGTGTGTGATTTCTCATTCCAGATGGAGGACCAGCACCCTCAGGGCAGTACAGTGGCAAGCCAGTTTGTCTTCTGGCTACAGAGGATTTCTCTCTATCAGGAAGAGACTGGGACCGGGTAGTGGAGGCCTTGGCTGAGTTCACATGTCACAATGCACAAGGATCCAGGTTCCAGCCCCTGGTCCTCACTGGGAGGGGGAAAGCTTTGCGAGTGGTGAAGCAGTGCTGCAGGTGTCTCTCTCTGTGCCTCTCTATATCTCCCTTCCCTCTTGATTTCTGACGGTCTCTAGCCAATAAATAAATACAGATGATAATATATATATATATATATATATATATATATATATATATATATATTTAAAATGAAGAAGCGATGGAAGGACCTTTCCCAAGCATTCAAATGTATACATGCCCAAGAGAGCAAGGGAAATGACCAGAGCAATTCATCCAAGGGTTGTAGAGAGCCACCGCCCAGGACCTCTCCTCTGCTCCTGAGCCTCAGGCAGAGTAGCAGGATGGAAGCCTAGCCCTCTCTATCTCTCTGTAAGTCACTGTTACATATATGCACGGGGTACTGTGTGCACAGTACATGCATGCCAATGGCCTGCTCACTCTACCGGCCTGACTGAATTTAATGCTCACATGCTTCTAAGTCCCCCTCCTATCTGCAGTCCAGCTGTAGAGTGTAAGAAGTCAGGATAAGGACCCTGGCAGAGGAGTACTGAGCCCCATCACTTACCAATTCTGCAGGCTTAGCCTGTCCACATGCCCCCACAGGAACTTCCATTTCTTCTACTCTGCAATGAAAACAGGACCTAGGTTCAAGTCTCTTCACCCAGCAGGCTAGTCTCTATAAGCCCATTGCAAGGCATGTACTTTATGTCCCAAATACCTTCTCTGGAACAGAATGAAGTGCTGTCAGCATTGTTGGGGGTAGGGTGAGGGTGAGGTGAAAATCGAAAGGAAGAGGCTCTTCTTTGTCCTTGGTGGTGGGATTCAGGCCACCAAGGGACTCTGCAGGGTCCTATCACTCACTCCACAAAAGGTCCTAGTGAAACAAAAGCCCATAGCCTCTCCACCAACTGCTGAAAAAATAATATATATATATATATACTTAAGTTTTTATTATTTTTATTCCCAACATTATTGCTGGGGCTCGGAGCTGGCACTACAAATCCACCACTCCCAGTGACCATTTTTCCCTTTTCTTGATAGGACAGAGAGAAATTGAGAAGGGAGGAGAGATAGAGAGGGAGAGAGACAGAGAGACACCTGCAGCCCTGCTTCACCATGTGTGAAGCTTTCCCCCCGCTGGTGGTCCACATTATCTCTCACTGGACATTCTTCTCCTATCAAGGGTCATTTGTAAACCCTGTTCTGTCCTCATCTCTCCAGATGACCTGTTCAGATTCTGATGTCATTATCTGTCTTTTTCCTTCCAGGGTTATCTCTGGGACTCGGTGCCAGCACTATGAATCCACAGCTCATGGTAGCCTTTGTTTTTTTTTTTTTCATTTTATTGTATAGGACAGAGAGTAATTGAGAGAGAAGGAGGAGATAGAGAAGCAGAGAGACAGAGAGACACCTGCAGACCTGCTTCACCACTTGTGAAACATCCATCCTGCAGCTGGGGAGCCAGGGCACCTGAACCCTGTTCCCTGTGCAGGTCCTTCACTTTGTACTAAGGGAGCTTAACTGTACGTGCCACCACCCAGCCTCTCTGATGTTATTATCTATCCCCTACCCTGCAACCACTCAGTTTTGCCCATCCTCAGCTAATGTACTGAAGACACTCCAGAAAGATGATGGAGCCCAGAACCCAAGCCTGGGGGCATCTACAGCTGAAGACCTGGCACTAGTCATTCAATGTGTATGGGAGTGGTCACTTCTCCAGTTAGAACCCACCCCACTCCTCCCCAAATCCTAGGAACATTCATCTTGTGTTACATTTTTTGCTGTCCAATAAAAAGAAGAAATATGGGGCCAGGCTGTGGCACACTTGGTGGAGCACACACATTGCCATGAGTGAGGACTCAGGTTCAAGTCCCTTCTCCCCTCATACGGGCAGTGAAGCTATGTTGTCGGTGTGTCTCTGTCACTGTATCTCCCCTCCCTTATAAATTTCTCTAACAAAATAGGGGGGGGAGGGAAAAAATGAGCCCTGAGAGCAGTGGATTTGTCAGGGAAGGCACTAAGCCCAAGTGATAACCCCCATGGCTATTTAAAAAAAACAAAACAGGGGGTTGGGCGGTGGCGCAGTGGGTTAAGCGCATGTGGCGCAAAGCACAGGGACCGGCGTAAGGATCCCGGTTCGAGCCCCCGGCTCCCCACCTGCAGGGGAGTCACTTCACAGGCGGTGAAGCAGGTCTGCAGGTATCTATCTTTCTCTCCCCCTCTGTCTTCCCCTCCTCTCTCCATTTCTCTCTGTCCTATCCAACAAACAACAACAATGGCAATAATAATAATAACCACAACAAGGCTACAACAACAAGGGCAACAAAAAGGGGTAAAAAATGGCCTCCAGGAGTGGTGGATTCATGGTGCAGGCACCAAGCCCAGAAATAACCCTGGAGGGGAAAAAAAAAAAAAAAAAAAAACCACCTGTGACTCTGCAATTCCTCTCCTGGGGATAGATCCTTGAGAAACAGGCACACCCTTCCATAAAGATGTGTGTACACCTGTCTTTATAGCAGCACCATTTGTAATAGCCAAAACCTGGAAGCAACCTAGGTGTCCAACAACAGATGAGTGGCTGAGCAAGTTGTGGTCTAGATACACAAGGGAATACTACTCAGCTGTTAAGAACGGTGAATTCACCTTCTTCACCTCATCTTGGATGGAGCTTGAAGGAATCCTGCGAAGTGAGAGGAGCCAGAAAGAGAAGGATGAAGATGGGATGATCTCACTCATGGACTGAAATTGAGAAATAAGAACAGAAAGGGAAACACACAGCAGGACTTGGGCTGGGTTTGGTGTGTTGCCCCAAAGTAGAGGACTCTGGGGGTTGGGAAGGTCTTTCAGGTCCTGGTGCAGGTTGGTGGACCTAGACTGAGGGTGAGAGTGTTTTGCAGAAAACTGAGCAATGTTACACATGTACCAACCATCAATCCTCCTATGAAATTATAAAATAAAATAATAGGAAAAAGTAGAAGATGGGCCCAGTGGTGGACACACCTGGCTGAGTGCACATGTTTTGATGCTCAAAGACCCAGGTTCAAGTTTCTGGTCCCCACCTGCAGGAGGAAAGCTTCATGAATGGTGAAGCAGGGCTGCACCTCTCTGCCTCTCTCCCTCTCTCCCTCCCCTTTCCATCTTGATTTCTGGCTGTCTCTATCCAATAAATAAAGGTAATAAAATTAGTAGAGAAACAAGTGAGTATATAGAACATTTGCCTTGCCTGCTAAAACCCAAGCTCCTTCTGCCTCTGACATTTCTCAAGCTCCCTCACAAGAGCTAAGAGGTCAGATAAGCTTCTCACTCCACCGCCTCAAGTGTTTTTGTGGGCTCCTCCCTTCCTCCCCAGGTGTAGATAAAAACACTGGCCTGGAGGGTTGGGTGGTAGCACAGCGAGTTAAGTGCACATGTTACAAAGCACAAGGACCAGGACCAGGATAAGGATCCCAGTTCGAGCCCCCAGCTCCCCACCTGCAGGGGGGTCACTTCACAAGCGGTGAAACAGTTCTGCAGGTGTCTATCTTTCTCTCCCTCTCTGTCTTCCCCTCCTCTCTCCATTTCTCTCTGTCCCATCCAACAACAATGACATCATAACAGTAATAGCAATAACAACAAGGGCAACAAAAATGGGGGAAAATGGCTTCCAGGAGCAGTGGATTTGCAGTGCAGGCACCAAGCCCCAGCGATAAGACTAAAGAAAAAAAGAAAAAGAAAAAGGAGAATCAGGATATGCTTTGGAGCTCGGGGTGTAGGCACACTATATATTTACTCATTTATTTGTTTATTTATTTGTTATTTTTATTGCCACCTGAGTTGTTCCTGGAGCTTGTTGCCTACACTAAGAACCCACTGCTCCAGGTGGCCATTTTTTTCCTCCTCCTCCTTGTCCTCCTCCTTTTCCTCCTCCTCTTTCTCCTTCTATTTCCCCTTTTCTTTCTTATTAGATGGATAAGGAGAGAAGGTGGGGGGCTGGGCGTCAGTGCACCCATTTAAGTGCACATAGTACTAAGCACAAGGACCCCCACAATAATTTGTGTTCAAGCCCCTGGCTCTCCACCTGCAGAGGGGATGTCTCACAAGCAGTGAAGCAGGTCTTACTTTCTCCCCTCTTCTGTCAATTTCTCTTTGTCCTATCCAATAAAAATGGGGGAAAAAAATGGCCTCCAGGAGCAGTGGATTTATTGTACCAGCAGGGAACCAGAGCTATAACCCTGGAAGGAATTTAAAAAAAAGAAAATGGGAAGAAAGTGAGAAAGAAGGACAGGGAAAATAGAGAGAGAGAGAGAGAGAGAGAGAGAGAGACCTGCTTCACCAATCTTGGAAGTTTCTCACCATCACCTCCCACTCCCTGCAGATGAGGACCGGGAGCTTGAACTTGGGTCCTTTCACGGGGTAATAGGTGTGTTCTACCAAGTTTGCAAATGCCCGACCTCCAGACAGACACCTGAACATTCAGCCAGAGGAGAGGTGAATTTGTAATCTCACCTGGGTCACGGGGTCTTTCATAGCAGTGAGTGGAGATCATGACAGATGACGTGGAGTGTCTTAGGACCCCCCCTGTGCAGCAGCAACAAGGTTTCTTGCTCAGTCCCCCTGTGTTGGGAGAGTGGTGCTGTCCCTAAAATCCCCCTTAGTTTGTGCTAACATTGCCCTTTCTTTCCCAAGCTCCACCTCACCTCAGCCAGGAGCACAGTGGTTGGCTGTCTGCTTTCATCCCAGCTGCAGCCCTGGGAAGTGCTCCTGGCAGAACAAGCTGGGCCCACCTGGAGCCTGGGGTCCAGCTGCCCCCAGGCCTGTAGAGTTCACAGCCCACACACCAGGGCAGCCACTGAGGCTGAGACAATGGTGCGAGAAGGGTCAGATGACACCAAAGGAGACAACAAACAAGGGTCAGAAAGCGAGGGGGAGGGGCTTGGAATGGACCTAAAATAGACCTACTAACTTTTTCTATAATGGAGACCCCAAATCTCATCTGCTATATTCTTGCCTTTAGATTCCTGATTACTAAACAATTTGTTCTGCTTTATATCCTACTGTCTTTTGGCCATCAAGTTGCAGATGCTACTATGATTTCATCCTGACTTTCCTGGGCAGATGACCTCACTGATGTGTCCTGTAACCCCCCCCACACACACAGCCCCGAGCCCTGCCCCACTAGGGAAAGATAGAGACAGGCTGGGGATATGGATCCACCTGCCAATGTCCATGTCCAGCAGAGAAGCAACTACAGAAGCCAGACCTCCCACCTATTGCACCCCATATAGATTCTGGGTCCATGCTCCCAGAGGGACAAAGAATAGGAAAGCTTCCAGTGGAGGGGATGGGATATGGGACACTGGTGGTGGAAAATGTGTAGAATGTTACCCCTCTTATCCTATGGTTTTGTTGATATTATCTATTTTTATTTTATAAATAAATTAAATTTTAAAAAGATACATCTTAAAATTATTAAAAAAAAAAAGAAAAGAAAAAGAAAGCAGGGACCTGGAGTTCCAGATAGAGGATATGAATTCTTTTTAAAGATCTCTTTTCTTTTATTTATTTATTTTTATTTTTTATATTTATTTATTCCCTTTTGTTGCCTTTGATGTTTTTTATTGTTGTGGTTATTGTTGTTATTGATGTCATTGTTGGATAGGACAGAGAGAAATGGAAAGAGGAGGGGAAGACAGAGAGGGGGAGAGACAGACAGACACCTGCAAATCTGCTTTATTGCCTGTGAAGCGACTCCTTTGAAGGTGGGGAGCCGGGGACTCGAACCGGGATCCTCATGCGGGTCCTTGCGCTTTGCACCACGTGAGCTTAACCCACTGCACTACCGCCCGACTCCCAAAGATCTGTTTTCTTAAGGGATGACTAAGACTGGGGGTAAGAAAGACTACAGCAGAGCTAGGTTATGGCACACCTGGTAGAGCTCACGCATTACAGAACACAAGGACCTGGGTTCAAGGCCTTGGTCCCCATATACAGGGAAGCTTCATGGGTGGTGAAGCAGGTCTTCAGGTATCTCTCTGTCTCTCTTTCTCTCCATCTCTCCCTTCCCTCCCAATTTCTGTTTCTATCCAAAAGGAAAAGAAGCGAGGGATGGGGGGAAGGAGGGTGAACAGAGGGAAGGAAGGAAGGAAGGAAGGAAGGAAGGAAGGAAGGAAGGAAGGAAATAGGGGACCAGATAGTGGCACACCCGGTTAAGCACACATAGTACTAAGCACAAGGACCCACACAAGGATCCAGGTTCCAGCCCTCACTTCCCACCTTCAGGGGAGTCGCTTCACAAGCAGATCCGCAGGTGTCTGTTTTTCTCTATCCCTCTCAAACTCTCCCTCCCCTTTCAATTTATCTCTGTCCTATTCAATATAATTTACAAAAGAAAGACAGAAAAATATATGGCCATCAGGAGTGAAGAATTTGTAGTTCTGGCACTGATCCTCAGGGATAACCCTGGAAGTAAACAAATAAACAAACAAGCAAATGTGATTACTGTTGCCATAAACATTGGATCAGTATTAATAATCCAACTGCAATAATAGAATGACCCACTTTAGATTCTGAGGCAGAATTTTCCAATAGTGTCCAGAAAGATTTGATTGCTAATGGAGGCCAGTAATAGCATCAGAGTTTATACCCCATAGTATTTTCTCTATGCCTACTGATAGGAGACGCTCAAAGAATAGACCCCCCCCCCATTCTTATGTTTTATTTCTTTTATTGCCACCAGGTTTGTCATTGGGATTCAGTGCCTCCTAGGGACAATTTCTCTGGATTTATTTATTTATTTATGAGACACAGAAATTGAGAAGGAAAGGGGAGGTAGAGAGTGAGAATGGGGGTCAGGTGGTGGCACACTTGGTTAAAGGCTCACATTACAGTGCACAAGGACCTGGGTCCAAGCCCGTGGGGGAAAGCTTCACAAGTGGTGAAGCAGGGCTGCAGGTATCTCTCTCTATCTCCCCCTCTCCTCTCAATTTTTCTGTTTCTGTCCAATACTATATATATATTTAAATATATATATATATTAAAAAACAATGTGAGGGATAGTGAAAGAGAGACACGTGCAGATATGCTTCCCTGATTTTGGAGATTACCCCCTTTCATGTGGGGGCCACAGAGGTTGAACCAGGGTCCATGCACATGATAACAGGTGTGTCCTATTGCATACACCACTTCCCGGCCCCAAGGCCCTTGATACTTAGAGCAGTCCTGCTCTGTACTTATGACTGGGGATCACTAGTCGCCCAGACCCACAAATGCTCTGTGACTTTCTAATGCCCTGGGTATCACATCTAAGGTTGGCAGTGGAGAGGACATGCCAACTCTGGAAGTCACCAGTCAGTACATCAAGTCCCCTCTGGGAGAAGACACATCAGGACAAGAGGTGAGAGAGACTTCTGCCCCCCTCAGGAGAGACACGGGGGCAGGGACATTCAGGCAGCAGAATAAGACACACACTGAATGGTCTTTCCCAGAACACTCCAGAATGCAGGGCTCCCTCCTCCGTGACCAGGATGCAAGCTTTACCACTGGCTACAGAGTCCCGTGTTCCATGCCTAAAATGGACTTCCTGGCTTCTTTCTACCCTAAGACCACTGTTCTCATCCACTCTGTTGCTACTTTTTGATTCCTGTTCAGTAATCATCTTGTCCTGCTGTATATCTCACCATCTTTCAGACACCAAGCTGCAGATGCTACTATGACACCATCCAGGGCAGATGACCTCACCAATGTGTCCTGGAAGACCCCCTCTCCAGACGCCTACCCCACTAGAGAAAGATAGAAACAGGCTGGGGGGATGGATCCACCTGCCAACACACATGTCCTGCAGAGAAGCACTTACAGAATCCGGAACTCCCACCTTCTGCACACATAAAGAATTTTGGTCCATACTCCCAGAAGGGGAGTAATGTTAGATGAAGATGACCAGAGGGCTCTGAACTCCAATTCCATCAGGACTCAGAGAGAGAAGAAGAAAAATGGAGGGACATTTGGATATAGCAATAAGTGTAGGTGTGACTTGGAAAGCAAGAGAAGATGGGGTCATAGGGAAAAAAACTGCAAATATATACGAATATAGACAGATAGTTATAGAAATAATAGTTAACTCATATCTGCAACCTCAAGAGAACTACTGTAGTTTCCAGTAGAGGGATTGAAGATTCAGGACTCTGGTGATGGGAATAGTGCAGAGTTGTACCCCTGTTATCTTATAATCTTGTAAATAAATATTAAGTCACTAATAAAACTTTTTTTTTTAAATTATCTTTGGTTATTGGGCAGAGATAGTCAGAAATCAAGAGGGAAAAGAATGATAAGGGGGGGGGGGGAGTCAGGCAGTAGTGCAGCGGGTTAAGTGCAGGTGCCACAAAGCACAAGGACGGCCATAAGGATCCCAGTTCGAGCCCCGGGCTCCCCTCCTGCAGGGGAGTCGCTTCACAGACTGTGAAGCAGGTCTGCAGGTGTCTGTCTTTCTCTCCCCCTCTCTGTCTTCTCCTCCTCTCTCCATTTCTGTCTGTCCTATCCAACAATGATGACATCAATAACAACAACAATAAAAAAACAAGGGCAACAAAAGGGAATAAATAAATACAAAAAAAAAAGAATGATAAAGAGTGAGAGAGACAGAGACACACCTGCAGCCCTGCTTCATGGCTCGTGAAGCTTCCCCCTGCAGGTGGGGACCATGGGCTTCAACCTGGATCAGTGTGCATTGTAACATGTGTGCTCAACCAGGTGCACGACTGCCTGGCCCCTAATAATTTTTTTTAAAAGAGAAAGAAAAATAAATGTATTTAAAGCGAAAGAGAGTCGCGTGTTCGTTATCTTTCAAGCAGCTTCGCCTGTCCACAGCAAACAGTCAGCAGAAAGGTCTCAGGTTGACTGACACGCAGTGTGTGTGACTGATTCTAGCAGAGCCCATGACAGACTGTGAGCATTCAGGAACCCATTGGCATGTCTCAGAGACCCTCCACAGGTCCCAGATATCCATGTCCCTCTAGATGCTTTTATGGACATCTCCCTATCTCACACCTTTTTTTTTTTTTTTAAATAAATGCTTTAGGAAGACAAGGGCTTAGAAGTCACCTGTCAGGTCTGCCTTACCAAGATGTGTTTGTTGATTGAATAGATGTTTTCTATCTGTTTTCAGCTAGGCGCTGCATTGGGTAGAGATTAAAAGGAACAAAATCTCTGTTGGTATCTTCTAATTCTGCTTTTAAAAATCCCTTCTGTTTCATTTGGTTTAAATCCCCCCTGCTTAACACTGCATTCTATTTACATAACCACTGTATTCTATTTACATAACCACTGCCGTCTATTTACATAAATCACTTTTACATTTACATAAAGCACCACCTTCCCTCCAGGGCATTGGTGGTTTAGTGGTAGAATTCTCACCTGCTCCACCCCCTCTCCTTGTCACACCCTGATCCTCTCCTTGTCACACCCTGATTTTCACCAGTCACTTTTCTCTCCACCCTCTCTGCGTCACATCCTGTTCACACCCTACTTGGGAAGTATATATAAAGACAACATTGTTTGTTTTAGTTAGTTAGTTGTTAGTTTAGTCTAGCTTGGTATAGATTGCGCTGTGTCCTGCATGAATAAAGAGATACTGTGTACAGCTCAACCATGACTCCCTGGTCGTCTGTCTCCCATCAGTGAAGCTCAGCCTGACAAATCTCTATTCTTTTTTCATTCTTATGAAATACAGAAATACAGGCAAAAGACAGATAATTTCAGGCAATTAGGAAAAGGTGGAAGACCATGTACCCCAACTGTGACCTCATGAGTGGAGAGGCCTCCATCCTGCTAGCCTGCTAGGCTCACTCATTAATGATGACCATGTGGTAGATTGCTCAAAACTATATGCATACATTTTATGGTATATAGTTCCTTTTATTTTTTTTGTATTATGGATTTACAAAATCATAAAACAAGGGTTATAATTCAACACCAGAATTCTGTGTCCCCATTCCCTCCACTGGAAACTGGAGTAGTTCTCCCAAGATCACAGACATGGGTGAATATATATACATATATATATATATACATATATATGGCTATTTTTTCCCTATGGTCCTGCCTTCTATTTCTTTCTAAGTCACACCTACATCTGTTACTACTTCTAAATGTCCTTTCTGATTTCCTCTTCTCTCTACAGGTCCCGATGGAATTGGAGTTCAGAGCCCGCTGGCCATCAGTTCTTAACATTTCTCCCTTTCTGGGAGTATGGACCAAAATTCTTTATGAGGTGCAGAAGGTGGGAGTGCTGGCTTCTGTAATTGCTTCTCAGCTGGACATGGGTGTTGACAGGTGGCTCCATCCCCTCAGGCTGTTTCTATCTTTCCCTAGCTGGGTAGAGCTCTGGGGAATTGGAGTTCTGGAACACATTGGTGAAGTCGTCTACCTTTGTAGGTTTTACAAACACAAAAAGTATTTGAATACAACCCTACTCTAGATTTATCTAGAGAGGTAAGTCATATTTCTTTTCCTGCAGCTTTGCAACAATGAAACAATAGTCAAATCCTGCCTGTGGGTGAATAGGTAAAGAGCTCTCAAAAGGAAGCAGCAATAGAAGGCAACTGAGCGGAATCACCTGAAGCAATGTGGCGACATAACAGCCTACTGTTAGTGGGGAAGGTAAATGATGTGACACACTCAACAGAATGTACACATCACTGTGCACAAGGACCTGGGTTCAAAGCCCTCACCCCCCTACAGTGTAGGGCATTTCATGAGTGGTGTAGCAGTACTTCAGCTCCCTCTCTCTCTCACTCTATTTCTCTATGTCTCTGTCAAAAAGAAAAAAAACAGATAAATAAGTGGGGAATGACTGCTGGGAGAGGAGGAGTCATCATGAAGACATCAAGCCCCAGTGATAAGCCTGGTAGCAAAAATAAAGCTAAAAAGGAAATCCCGAAATGCCATTGGAGTGTGCTCTTTATGGGAAATCAAATATCAAAATTAAACCACAGATCATGAAGTACTTAACTACACGCAACTGAAACCAAAACCATGTTGGCTTCTGGGCAGGTGAGAGGGACTCAGGATTGGAAAGGCCAATTTAGTGAAGTTTTAATTGTATTTGCAATAGGCTTTCTCTTTTGGAATATATATATGTATTTCTTTAATTATTCGAAGAGAAAAATTCACAAATGCTATAATACACACACATGTGTACACATACACACACACACACACACACACACACACACACACACACACACACACACACACACACACATTTCCTTTATGGTTGCCAAGGTCACTGCTGAGGCTCAGTGTCTGTACAACAAATCCCTGCATCTTTTTCCCTCCTTCCTTTCTTTCTCTCTCTCTCTCTCTCTCTGCTCCTACCAGCAGGGCAGTGAACAGGGGCTAGGAACCTAAGGACCTGGAATGACAGGGACAAGAGACACGAAAGAACGACAGCAAGACAGGTTTCTGATCAAGCTGCAAAACTTTATTGTGTTCACAGGCATTATAAGGCTTTGGGGAGGGGGGGGAAGTGCTGGAGGAGGAGAAGGAGGAGGGGGAGCAATCTTCAAAGTGGAATGTTCTTTGCAACATACAATGGCCGAAACCATGTTTGTTACCACAACTATGTGTTGTGTCACTATTTCTGATAAATGGTCTACCTGAGGGGAAATGGCCTGCCCAGGGGGAAATGAAACTTGTCTCGAGGGCTTCCATTGTTTCAAAGCTTATCAAGCAGAGAAATGGTTCCTGTCATCTCTCTGTCTCTTTCTTTTCCTTCAGGGTTAACACTGGGGCTTGGTCCCTGCACTAAGAATCCACTGCTCCTGGTAGCCATTTTTCTTTTCTTTTTCTTTCTTTCTTTCCTTCTTTCTTTTTTTTTTTAATTGGCTAGGACAGAGAGAAATTGAGAGGGGTGAGGGAGGTAAGGAGATACACCTGCAGACCTGCTTCACCGCTTGTCAAGTGTCCCTCCTGCATGTGGGGAGCCGGGGTCCTGAACCCAGATCCTTGCACTTAGCACTATGTGAGCTTAACTTGGTGTTTCTTTTTATTCCCCCCTTTATTGGGGGATTAATGTTTGACAGTCGACAGTAAATACAATAGTTTGTACATGCATAACATTTCCCAGTTTTCCTTTTCCAGGACCTGTATTCTCCCCCCCCTCCCAGCCCACTCCAGAATCTTTTACCTTGGTGCAATACACCAACTCCAGTCCAGGTTCTACTTCCTTTTTTCTTTCTGTTTGATAAGACAGAGGAAAACTGAGAAGATAAACTGGGGAGATAGAGAGGGAGAGAGACAGCTGCAGCCCTGCTTCACTGCTCAGGAAGCTTGCCCCCTGACAGTGGAAAAAGAAGGCTCGAACCCAGGTCCTTGCACATGGTAACATGAGTGCTTCACCAAGTGCACTGCTGCCTGTATATTTTATACAAGTGGGAGTCACATGGCCATTAACGACAAGGATTCTTTCCAGATGAAACTGTCAGAACGCCTCCTTCTAGGCTACGCTTGTCAGATGTGTTCTCCACCCACACCCACTCCATTTTTCCCAACTGAAATAAAACCAATTAAAGCATGGAGGTTCACAGTTCAGGTGGAGGCCTGGGGGAGCACCACTTGACTCTAGCTCCTTGTAGAGATCTCAGGAGATGGGTGCGAAGATAAACAGAGGCTTGGACCCAGGGCCCTTTTCAGTATAAGGTTAAGATGACTGGGCACCATCCCCTGCCCTCTGGAGATTGTCACCAATCAAAAGGATAAATCAATTTCCTCTCTCCACCCCCCTGGTCCTCAAAGGGCATCCCATCCACCACGCTTCTCTGATTCATGACTCTGCTGGGCTTCAGATGCTAGGCAGAAACTCAAGAGACACGTTGCTTTCTTCTCTCCAAGAGGGTGATAGTACACAGAAGGATTTAGATCTTTAGTCAAGTCATGGGCTCCTTGGAATATGGCTAAAACAGACTTCCTCACTTCTTTCAACATGAAGACCCCAAATCTCATCTGCTCTATTCTGACCTTTAGGTTCCTGATTATTAAATACTTTGTTCTACTTTTTTTTTTTTTTGAGAGCAGGGAGTTACGTTTAATTTACATTAACAGTTTACAGGCTGATTCCTACCAGACCTGCACAGACTTGTACCTCAGCACACAGCTTTTATCAGTTTCAAATTGGGTGGGGCACACGCTGATTGGTTAGAAACAATGTCCGTCAAGGTGCTGACAATAAAGGTGAGAGCAGGTTGGCTGCCATCAGAGCCCACCACTCAGAGCCAGCTACTGTGAAGCTGGAATGGAGAAGTGGGCATCCACCAGGAACCTGTGGATTTTTCATGTCATCCCCTCCTCTTCTTGCACCCAGGAAATCCTTCCTGATGTACTGGATCACCTCTGTTTACATTCCCTCTGTACCAGCTATAACTTAACTTTCTTTTTAAAAAAATTTTTTATATTTATTAATATAATCATCTTTGTTGGATAGGACAGAGAAAAATGGAGAGAGGAGGAGAAGACAGAGAGGGGAAGAGAAAGATACACACCTGCATACCTGCTTCACCGCTTGTGAAATGATTCTCTTACAGGTAGGGAGTCGGGGCTCGAACTGGGATCCGTGTGCTGGTCCTTGTGCTTTGTGCCACGTGTGCTTAACGTGCTGCGCTACCACCTGACTCCCAACTTAACTTTCTAAGCACTCAGTTATAAACTTTACTACCATGTTGATAGGCTCGGATGAGCAGAGAGAGAAACTATACCCATAACACCAGTTTGTAAACTACTAAGCCTTGCCTCTGTTGCTTTTCTAAGCCGTGAAACTCTGCCCTTCAATATCTCAAAAAGAATTCTGGTCCACACTCCTCAATGAAAAATGCTGAGGCTAGGGAATAAGCAGGCGGCACCTGGAGAACACAGGCAGTACTGTGACCTGCTAGAGGACCTGCTGCCCAGACACAGGGGCTTCCCACATTCTGCTTTTGATCTTAATGCTTTTCAGCCACCAGGTTCCAGATGTTACCATGACACCAACCTGACTTGCCTGGGCAGACAACCTCACCAATGTGTTCTGGAACCCCACCTTCCCAGAGGTCTGCCCCACTAGGGAAAGGCAGACACAGGCTGGGGGTCTGGATCCACCTGCCAACACCCATGTCCAGTGGAGAAGGAATTACAGAAGCCAGACCTCCCACCTTAAAGATCTTTAGTCCATGCTCGCAGAGGGATAAAGAGTAGGGAAGCTTCCAATGGAGGGGATGGAACAGGGAACTCTGGTGGTGGAAACTGTATGGAATTGTACCCCTCTTATCCCACAATCCTGTTGATAATTATTAAATCACTAATAAATCAAAAGAAATAAAAAGTTATAGATACTGTGGAAAAAAAAAAAAAGAATAAATTGTGGTCCGGGAGGTGGTGCAGTGGATAAAGCATCGGACTCTCAAGCGTGAGGTCCTGAGTTCAGTCCCCAGCAGCACATGTACCAGAGTGATGTATGATTCTTTCTCTCTCTCCTCCTATTTTTCTCATTGACAAATAAATAAAATCTTTAATTTTTTTTCAAAAAGATAAAATTAATTTCCTTTCTCCACCCCTGGGCCTCCTCCAAGGGTATCCCTCCACCATCCTTCTCTGACTCAAGACCTCTGCTGGGTTTCAGATGCCAGGCTGAAGTTCAAGAGACAGGCTTTGCTTTCTTCTCTCCCAGAAGGTGATGGCATAATGAAGGATCTATAAGATATTATAAAGAGAAATACATCAAGATCTTCCCTCTGCCTCTCCAGCTCACCCTTCTGTCCTGCACAGCTGCTTCTAAATTGCACTTGAAGACAGTGCTGCCTCAGTTGAATGTGCGTATGTAGCAAAGATGTTCAGCCACCAGGAGAAAAAAAAAAAAGAGTGTGTGTCCTCTCTGGGGCCTGCTTTCAAAGCAGACATGAGCCGTAAATCCCGCAGTGAAAAGAACAAAGCACGGTGAATAGGAGGACTGAAAAGAAATCAGGTCTCATTCTCCTCTGAAGCGCAGGACTATGCCGGTTGAGGGACACCCGGAGTGGAAAGCTTCCAGAATTCAGTGGGAATTCAGGGCAGGCTTGGGACTGGGCCCCAAAGCATATAGTCAAGGGAGACGGATTGGGTGTTTTATGAGAAAGCATCACTGCGGGACACGGTCTGCCCACCAAGTCTCAGCTTTCAGTCTTAAACTGCCCTTCTCTGGGCCCTTCCGCAGGCCTCTCCCCAACGATTGTTCAAAATGCCCAAAGGAGACAAGCCCAGAGACACCCATCTAAGAATAAAAAGCAAGAGCCCATGAACACAGAGTGACAGAGCTGCCTGACAGCTTCCCAGAGGCAGAAGGTGCCCTGACACTGATGAACTGAGTCAAATAAAAAAAGGTACCTCTGCATACTCTGGTTTCTCCAGCTGCTTCTGCAAGGGTCAGTCAAAACCCTAAAACTGAATTTAAAACATACAAGTATGAGATAAGAGACCCCTGCATGTTAGCTGCCTGGCTCAGGCAAAAATGACTAAAGTCAGGGGAGTCTGGCGGTAGCAGAGCAGGTTAAGCACACGTGGCACAAAGAGCAAGGACCGGGATAAGGATCCCAGTTCCAGCCCCCTGGCTCCCCACCTGCAGGGTTGTCGCTTCACAGGAGGTGAAGCAGGTCTGCAGGTGTCTATTTTTCTCTCCCCCCTCTGTCTCTCCTCCTCTCCAAGGACAGCAACAACAATAATAACCACAACAAGGGCTCTGTTCTGGCTCCTACGCTATTTAATATTTACATCAATGACCTCCCAGAAACTTCTTCAAGGAAGTTCATCTACGCCGATGACATCTGCTGTGCAACTCAGGCATCCAAGTTTGACATCCTCGAGGAAACACTCACGAAAGACATGTCTCTGATATCTGATTACTGTAAAAAATGGCGACTAATCCCTACCACTGCAAAAATGGTATCATCTGTTCTCCATCTACACCATGCCTCGGCCTCACGTGAGCTTAATGTGCAGCTTGGAGATACGAGAATCCGGCATGAAGCCCAGCCAGTCTATCTTGGCGTTACTCTCGATCGCACTCTGTCATTTCACGAACATCTCATAAAAACTGCAGCAAAGGTGAGTGCGAGGAATAACATCATTGCAAGACTGGCCAGCTCCTCATGGGGCGCGAGCGCTTCCACACTACGATCATCATCTCTGGCATTATGCTATTCCACTGCAGAATACTGTGCCCCAGTGTGGTTCCGTAGCCCCCATGTCCACTTGGTCGATTCCAAATTATATTCCTCCATGAGGATCATTTCTGGAACCATCCTTTCCACCCCGGTTCCATGGCTGCCAGTTCTCAGCAACATCGCCCCGCCAGATATTCGTCGGGATGCGGCATCATCTAAGTTCATTTCCCAAGTCTACGCTCGACCAGACCTGCCAATATACGCGGATATCTTCGCCCACCCTGTTCAACGCTTGACGTCTCGTCACCCAATCTGGTCCCCTACGCCTACACTGAACTTTTCTGTTCCAGTCTCTTGGAAACAGAGTTGGCAGTCAGCTGAGGTCAAGAACAAACACCTCATCACAGACCCCTGCAAGCGTCAACCCGGCTTTGACCTAGCACGTTATGATTGGGCCCTCCTCAATCGCTATCGAACAGGACATGGCTGGTGCGCCGCTATGTTCCTCCGCTGGGGAGCCAGAGACGACCCGAACTGCCCCTGCGGCTCCAGACAGACTATGACCCACATAGTCAACGACTGCCACCTCTCCAGATTCAAAGGAGGTCTCGAAACTTTACATCAGGCTCAACCTGATGCTGTTGACTGGCTATGGAAGAAAGGCAAACGCTAGAAGAAGAAGAACCACAACAATGATAAAACAACAAGGGCGACAAAAGGGGAAAAAATGGTCTCCAGGAGCAGTAGATTCATGGTGCAGGCACCAAGCCCTGGCAATAACCCTGGAGGCAATAAATAAATAAATAAATAAAAATTAAAAATATATAAAAAATTACTAAAGTCAGAGGCTCCTTGGAACATACCAAAACTAGACATCCTAGCTTCTTCCTACAAGAAGACCCCTAGTTTCATTTGCTCTATTCCTTCCTTTGGGTTCCTGCTTATTGAACAATTTGCTTTATATCTTACTGTCTTTCAGTCACCAACTTGCAGACACTTGGTGCCATCCTGACTTCCCTGGATAAATGACCTCACTAATGTGTCCTGAAACCTCCCCTCCCCAGAACCCTGACCCACCAGGGAAAGACAGAAACCATCTGGGGTCTGGATTGACCTGCTAAGGCCCATGTCCAGAAGAGAAGCAATTATAGAAGCCACACCTCTGACCTTCTGCAACCCAGTTTCACCTTTTACCTATTCTCAGTGTGACTCAGCTTTATTACCTGAAAGCCAAGCCATTATTACCACTGTCAACCACCTAATAACCACTGACTTAGCCACCTCAAATGCTAAAGCCTTTTATTTTATTTTATTTTATTTTACTAATTGGTTCCTTTGCTTCCAATTTCCTTCCTTCCTTCCTTCCTACCTACCTTCCTTTCTTTATTTCCTTCCCTTCCTTTCTCTCTCCCTCTCCCTCTCCCCCTCCATCTCTATATCTATCTCTATCTCTCTTTCTTTCTTCCTTTCCTTCTTTTCCAGGGTTATCACTGGATCTTGGTAATGAATAGGAGGAGAAGAGAGAGTGAATTCTCTTCCATGGGTCTGTAGCAAGTTTTGCTCAAAGGAATTACAGAAGAACATGTGTGATAGGTGTGTGATTTTCAAATTCTCTCTTTCTTGGTTTCTGAAGTAGGATCTGTGCTGAAGTGACGTTAGAAAGATACAGCTCAGGAGTCAGGTGGTAGCGCAGAGAGTTAAGTGAACGGACCGGTGTAAGGATCCAGGTTCAAGCCCCCGGCTCCCTACCTGCAGGGGAGTCAGTTTACAGGTGGTGAAGCAAGTCTGCAGGTGTCTATCTTTCTCTCCCCTCTCTGTCTTCCCCTCCTCTCTCCATTTCTCTCTCTCCTATCCAACAACAATGACATCAATAACAACAACAATCACTATAACAATAAAACAACAAGGGCAACAAAAAGAAATAAATAAACATTAAAAAAAAAGATACATCTCAGGGGGACAGTCTCCCCAGGGCCCCAGGATGGGGCCACATAGAAAGCCTTTGTGTGCATATGCTCCCTTCTTAAGATTTTTAATTTGTTTTAGTTTATTTATTATTGGATAGAGACAGAGGGAAATTGAGAGGGGCAATGGAGATAGAGGGGAAGAGAAACAGACACCTGAAGCTCTGTCCCTGCAGGTGGGGACCAGTGCCTTGAACCCCAGTCCTCGCACACTGTAGTGTATGTTTATCCAGGAATGCCACCTCCTGGTTGCCTGCTCCCTTTTTTTATGTCTCCTGTACACTACACCTGGGTCAGCTGTCCAGTGGCCACCCCAAACCAACAGGTGAGGTTACCTTACTGAAAGTCCTCCCACTTTGTACCTGCAGTGCAAAACACCTTTCCTGAGCTGCTCTTGCAGCAGCCGACTTTCACGTATGCAAACTCAGTGAGAACAAAGTGTCTGTGCCCTCCACGCCCATCCTGTCTCACAACCAGGCCTTCTGTTAGAAGTCTTTGTCTCTATACCTGTGCATAAGAGAGACATCTCACCAGGTGTGTTATTCTTTCTTTTCTAAAGACAGAGGCAGAAATCCAGAGAGAGAGGGATACAGAGAGGGAGAAGGAGAGGGAGAGGGAGAGGAGAGAGAGGGAGCAGCAACACCGAAACTTCCTTCAATACACTGGACTTAGACATAATGCTGCCGGCATGACTAGCGACATGCCATCTAGGTATAGAAGTGAGCGGCACTATCGCTTTTTAGGGCCTAGGGCACACAAGTGGATGCTCTCCTAGCCTGTCTCCACAGGCCCAGGGAGCAAGTCCTCTCAACTGAGAAGAGTCAGCCCCTTTGGGCTTTCCTCTGTGGACAGAAGACCACACTGCTGAAAACCACAGTGCCCGCAGGTCTTTCTCCGGCCTGATTGATACCTCAAGCACTGTCACTAGAGAACAAGGCGACACGTGCCTTGTGGGAAGGCAAGATGGGGCTGCCAGAGGCAGGCAACCCTGGAGCAGCTTGCGAGGGAGTCCAGGAGCCTGGCTCTTGCTGACTCTGTACCCCTGTGGAAGACATATGGCCTCCTGGTGGGTCTCTCTCCCTAAGATGAGACAAGCTCCCAGCCAGTGAGAGCACACAGCCTCTTCCGTGCACCCCTTCATGTTACAGCGGACTAAGGGATAGGTAGGGGAATGCTGGATCTATTAGTGGAGGTAAGAAGGGAGTTGTCAGGCCCATCTTGCAAAGTGCTGCCGCCTGTGATTCTGCCAGCTAGGCATGGCACCACCCAGGAAGAACCCAAGAACAAAACGTGAGACATGTGCCCAGTAGGCTTTGAAGGTCTGCTAAATTTCCTCTAAATCTCTCTAATCTCCCCTGTGACCCACTCTGTCCCTCTATGTCTGGTATAAAGATTTTTTTCTAATTTATTTTGAAAAACAATTTTTTATCTTTATTTTATTTATTGGATAGAGATAACCAGAAATTGAAAGGGAAGGCGGTGTGTGTGTGTGTGTGTGTGTGTGTGTGTGTGTGTGTGTGTGAGAGAGAGAGAGAGACTGAGAGAAAGAGAGAGAGACAGACCTACAACACTGCTTCACCACTTGAAAAGTATTTTCCCTGAGGTGGAGACTGACTGTCACAAGGACTGAAGGAGCCGTTGCTTTCTCTTGGTACCGATGGATCTGGTGCATGGCGGGCGGGGTGGCGTTGTGGTGAGTCAAGTGCCCCATTCTCCTCTATGTCTGCACAAGGCTCCCGCATAACTTTGAGGGGCAGCTACCCCATGTCACAGCCCTGGCCAGATCCTTGTTCATTGTAACATGTGTGCTCAACCAGGTGCACTATCACCTGGCCCCCTGGTAAACACAGACATAAAGATTGAGGGCATGCCTAATTTAATAAGCTCTTGTCTGGTATGTAGTCCATTCTGTATCAAACTTGTCCTCTCTCCAATTCCAGCGATTAAATCATACTCTATGTTTACTATGCTCATCCTGACTTCACCCCAAGGATAGAGGCATAATTCAGGGATATCAGGTAAGACAGGCTTCATGTAAGCTTGAAGGCCTATTGTCCTGTTACCTGTGTTGACCTTGATATTAGGCAGAAGACCCATGGAGGCTGGAGACAGAGCTCCAGAGATAGCAAAGAATGCCTGACATGTCTAATATAATGCATAGCTGTTAGTAGTTAATATTAAAAAAAAAGATCAGCAGAGAAATAACAGCTAAGAAATCAGGGGTTCTCCAAGACTAACCTGCAACAAATTTCTTTGCTTTAACTTTTCAGGGTCAATCTTTAATTCTCTGCTGACTGTCACAAGGACTGAAGGAGCCGTCGCTTCCTCTTGGTACCGATGGATCTGGTGCATGGCGGGCGGGGTGGCGTTGTGGTGAGTCAAGTGCCCCATTCTCCTCTATGTCTGCACAAGGCTCCCGCATAACTTTGAGGGGCAGCTACCCCATGTCACAGCCCTGGCCAGCACCCCTTCCTTGAGGTCTCTGGAGTGTGCACCAGGGGGCAGCTGTCAATCACAGCTCATGAAGTCAAGGCTAAAAGAATGACACCCAAAAACTCAGCATCCAGCCACCTGTCTCCATACCTCCCAGGGGCCGCCTCTCCCATTCCCACCCACCTGCAAGGACAAGGTGATTATGCTGATGCTGCCCAGGTAGGAATATTCTAGAATCCAGAGATAGGATTAGAGCCCCATATGCCAAAAAAACCTGGAGACAATAGCACCAACAAATGCTGGAGAGGTTGTGGTGTCAAAGGAACCCTCCTGCACTGCTGGTGGGAATGTCAGTGGGTCCAACCCCTGTGGATAGCAATGTGGAGAACTCTCACAAGGCTAGAAACGGACCTACCCTACGACCCTGCAATTCCTTTCCTGGGGATATATCCTAAGGAATCAAATTCACCTTTCGAAAAATATCTGGGTATACTTATGCTCATAGTAGCACAATTTGTAATAGCCAAAACCTAGAAACAACAGATGAGTGGCTGAGCAAGCTGTGGTCTAGATACACAATGGAATACTACTCAGCTATTAAAAATGCTGAAATCACTTTCTTCACCTCATCTTGGATGAAGTTTGAGAGAATCCAGTGAAGTGAGATCAGTCAGAAAGAGAAGGACGAATACTGGATGATCTCACTCAGAGACAGAAATGAAAAAATAAGACCAGAAGGGGGAAACACAAAGCAAAACTTGGACTGGAGTTGGTGTATCACACCAGACGACTGGGGGGGGGGGTGGTGTTCAGGTCCTGGAACATGATGGCGGAGGAGGACCTAGGTAGGGGATTAGAATGTTCTTTGGAAAACTGAGAAATGTTACACATGTACCAACTACTGAATTTTAATATTGACTGTAAGCCATTAATCCTCTCAATAAAGAAAAAAATGAGTATCTGGAGCAGCAGAGGGAGATCCTTTCTAAACCCTGGCAAGGCCACTTACTAACGGAGGTCTTACTAGACTTACTCAAGTTGAGGGAAGAAGTCATTGAGCCAGCCCCAGGACCCAAAGACCCCCTGATACCATCCTGGCTTCCCTGGGAAGATGATCTCACCCATGTGTCCTGGAATCTCCCCTCTCAAGATACCTACCCCTCTATGGCAAGATAGAAACAGGCTTGGGGGATGGATACACCTGCCAACACCAATGCCCAGTGGAGAAGCAGTTACAGAAGCCAGAACTCCCACCTTCTGCACCCCAGAAATAATTTTGGTCCAGGGAGGCAGTGATAGCTCAGCGGGTTAAGCGCATGTGGCACAAGGACTGGTGTAAGGATCCCTGTTTGAGCCCCCGGCTCCCCACCTGCAGGGGAGTCGCTTCACAAGCAGCGAAGCAAGTCTGCAGGTGTCTGTCTTTCTCTCCCCCTCTCTGTCTTCCCTTCCTCTCTCCATTTCTCTCTGTCCTATCTAACAACGACAACATCAATAACCACAACAATAACTACAACAACAATAAATAAAACAAGGGCAACAAAAGGGAAAATAAATATTTAAAAAAAAAAAGAATTTTGGTCCATACCCCCAGAGGGGGAGAAATGTTAGGGGAAGATGACTAGAGTGCTCTGAACTCCAATTTCATGGGGACTCAGAGAAGAGGAAAAAGGGGAGGATTTTCAGAACAATAGATATGGGTGTGACTTAGAAAGGAAGAAAATGTAGGAGCACAGAAAGAGATGGGCAAATATATAATATAGATAGACAGACAGACAGACAGACAGATAGATAGACAGACAGACAGATAGATAGATAGACAGACAGACAGACAGATAGATAGATAGACAGACAGATAGATAGATAGACAGACAGACAGACAGACAGACAGACAGACAGACAGACAGACAGACAATAGATATAGAAATAATAGTCAGCCCATATTTATGATCTTGGGAGAACTACTGCAGCTTTCAAAGGAGGGCATGGGGACACAAAACTCTAGTGGTGAGAAAAGTGTCACACTACACCCTTGTTATGACATGATTTTGTAAATCAGCATTAAATCACTAATAAAATATAAGAGACTATAAGTAAATAAATAAATAGTATACTTCTTAACCTTCTCCTGTAAGTCTTTTATAGCAAGTGACGGGTTCACTCTTTTCTGAGGAGTTAAGAGATATCTCTAAGCACTGTGTTAGGTATGTATGAGAATCATGATTTTACCTTTCTACGTATGAAAAGTATACTTTAATGTGATTTATTTTCACAGTGAAAGAATAAAAACTCTGGGATTACTTCTGTTTGCGTAGAGATCATCTAAGTTTCCAGGTCCCCTCAGTTTCCATTCCACTAGGCTCTGTCATCTCTACCTCTATGGGTAAAAGCAGTTGGGGGCATTGATGCCCTGTGCAGATGGGCACAGTGCCCACATTAAGGTCCTTCCTGCATCTAGGGTTATAAAAAAAAAAAGTGGTTTGATCTGCGGAGACTTGGCGATTTCCTGCTTTCTATGTGAATGCACAGATAAATTAATTGCACTCTGGCTCCATCCTGCAAGTCTAAACAATAAGAGACTTGGTGTAGCTGTCAGGGAAAACACCATAGAAACAAAACTCAGGGCTGGCATCTCAGCAAATGGGTGCTGACAGGCTGGAGAGGAAGAGCAAGTCTGAGGGCACAGGATGCCACTGGAGCCCAGGCACGTGGAAAACAAATGCTCTAACAAGATACAGCTGGAGAGCAAAGAATGCGGCGCATGAAATGGACGAGTCAGTGCTCAGCAGTAAGCTGCCTGATAAGACCAGCGAGAGGACAGCAACATTCTGAAGGGGTTCACCACACGATCTGAATGGTCCTCAAATGAGAGCAGCCTAGATGGGCTCCTATGAATAAACATGGGCCCTGGGTCAGATTGATGGGGTTTACAATTAAAGAAAGATGTTTATATATATATATATTTTTTTTTCCTCAAGTTTAGGAGCTACTCTTCGCCCTGATCCAGCTTTCTAGTCCCATCCCCAACTCTGACACCATCTTCCCAGACGATACTTTTAGCCCATTTGCTTATTAGCTGTTGGGCTCAGGCAAAAATGACTAAAGTTATGGGCCCCTTGGAATATACCTAAAGTAGTCTCCTTAGTTTCTACCAATGTGAAGCCCCAATTTTCATCTGCTATATTCTTAACCTTTAGGTTCCTGATTATTAAACAATTTTTTTTCTGCTTTATATCTTAGTACTTTGCAGCCACCAAGTTGCAGATGCTACCATGACGCCAACATGACTTCCCTGGGCAGACGACCTCACCAATGTGTCCTGGAACCTCCTCTCCCCAGAGCCATGCCCCACTAGCGAAAGATAGAAACAGGCTGGGGGTATGATGGTGGTATTGGTATGGAATTACAACCCTATTATCTTATAATCTTGTAAATCACACACACACACACACACACACACATACACAGGCTGGCAAAATAGCTCACTTGGATAGTGCACTGTTTTGCCAAGTGTGTGAGCCAGGTTCAAACCCAGACCCCACCCCATTGAAGAAAGCTTGAGTACTGTGGTTTCTTCTCTGTCTCTGTCTCCTTCGCCCCATCCCTCCTCCTCCTCCTCCTCCTCCTCCTTCTTCTTTCTCTCTCTCCCTCCCTCTCTCTCTCTCTCTCTCTCTCTCTCCACCTGATTCTAAAATAAAATTGTCAAAGAGAAGTCAAGACCTGGTAGGGGCTTTGTTCTGGGAGCACTTTTTAAAAATATTTATTTATTTATTTATTTTCCCTGTTGTTGCCCTTGTTGTATTTTTATTGTTGTTGTAGATTATTGTTGTTGTTAGGACAGAGAGAAATGGAGCGAGGAGGGGAAGACAGAGAGGAGGGAGAGAAAGACAGACATCTGCAGACCTGCTTCACAACCTGTGAAGCGACTCCCCTGCAGGTGGGGAGCCGGGGGCTCGATCCGGGATCCTTATGCCGGTCCTTGCGCTTTGCACCACATGCGCTTAACCCACTGTGCTATGGCCTGACTCCCCTGGGAGGACTTTTGAGGATCCATGGCTCTGGAGCTGAGAGGGTCTGGGGAGTCTTCAACCTTTCCATGATTGTGCCCAGTGCCCCCAACTTCTGGATTTCTGGCTTTCTCCCACTTCTACAGATATGTATTTATATCATTCGTTGGGAGAGGGAGAGGTGGTCTGAGCTAAGAGACCCCAGCCTCTGATTGTGAGTTCAAATGTGATAAAGCACATTCTCACCAGGCAACAGCTGGAGTGGCAGATGATGATGCTCCAGGGCATCCAGAACAGGCCCTCCATCAGCCCCGATGGCATCCACAAGCACAAAACCACTTGCCACCGGACCTGTCACAGAAAAGTGTGCAGATGCCGGCACGCCTCAGAGAGATGGTAGGGCTGAGCCCGCAACACCCTGATAGAACAAACAGCACGAGTTGCAGCACTGCAGTGAGTGTACTGAGTGTGCAGTGCATCACACCGAAGAAATCAATGTGAAAGTCTTCGTTAAAAAAAAAAAAAAAGGCTGTGAGTCAGGCGGCAGCACACTGGGTTAGAAACACATGATGTGAAGCTCAAGGGTCAGAGCAAGGATCCCGGTTCCAGCCCCACCTGCAGAGGGATCTCTTCACAAGTGGTGTAGCAGGTCTGCATGTGTTTGTCTTTCTCTCCCTCTCTCTATCTTCCCCCTTCTCTCAATTTCTCTCTGTCCTATCCAACAACAACAGCAACAATGGAAAAAGATGGCCTCCAGGAGCGGTGGATTTGTAGTGCTGGCACCCAGCCCCAGCAATAACCCCAAAGGCAAAAATAAATATATAGATAGATATATAGATAGATAAATAGATAGACAAATAAATAAAGCAGGCTGCATTGCTAAGACAGACACTGCCTACTGCTACTTACACACTACAATGGAGGGAAATCAGAGAGAGCTGGCAACATCTGAGTCTTCTGTGAGTCTCAAGGCTGGTGGGAATGTCAGTGGGTCCAACCTCTGTGGAGAGCAGTCTGGAGAACCCCCAGTCGGCTAGAAGTGGACCTGCCCTATGACCCTGCAATTCCTCTCCTGGGGATAGATAGTTCCTAAGGAACCCAACACACCCATCCAAAAAGATCTGTGTACACATATGTTCTTAGCAGCACAATTTGTAATAGCCAAAACCTGGAAACAACCAAGGTGTCCTACAACAGATGAGTGGCTGAGCAAGCTGTGGTCTAGATACACAATGGAATACTACTCAGCTATTAAAAAATGAATTTGCCTTCTTGACCTCATCTTGGATGAAGCATGAGAGAATCCAGTGAAGTGAGATCAGTCAGAAAGAGAAGGATGAATACTGGATGATCTCACTCAGAGACAGAAGTTGAAAAATAAGACCAGAAGCAGAACTTGGACTGGAGTTGGTGTACTGCACCAATAAAATTAAGGACTCTGGGTTGGGGGGGGTGTTCATGTCCATGTGCCTGATGGTGGAGGAGGACCTAGGATGAGTTCTGTGTGGGGGGGGAATGTTTTGCAGAAAACAAATCTTACAGTATCAACAACTGTATTTACTGTAAATCATTAACACCCCCCAGGAGTAAACAAATAAATAAAAGAACAAAAACGTACCCTTAGTGATCTGGAATAAAGCCATGTCTGGGCTTGGTTGTTGGTCTCTTATCAATTTCCACTGCATGAGAAGCTACAAACCCAGGGCCAGAGCAAAGTCCTGCTTGATGCTGAAACTTTTGACTGTCAGATGGTGAATGCTGACAGTCACAGTGGCTGTGGTGACTGCTTATAGTAAGACAGCTGTGAAGTTTCTGCAGGGAATGACTCTTGCTTCCATGGGCAATATACTCAAAGCAGATGTGACAATTTCCAAGACGGGATGATCCAGCCTCAAGTTAGCATGGACACCAGGAACTTCTCCTAATCCTGGAAGCATCTTCCTCTTCACATGAGCCCTGAGGATTTGCACACAAGTAGAGAGGAGAGTTAAAAAAAATAAAATAAAAAAACCCGGTTAAGCACAGGTGGTGGTGGCGTAAAGCACAAGGACCGCCGTAAGGATCCTCGTTTGAGCCCCTGGCTCCCCACCTGCAGGGGAGTTGCTTCACAGGCGGTGAAGCAGATCTGCAGGTGTCTGTCTTTCTCTCCCCATCTTCCCCTTCTCTCTCTATTCTTCTCTGTCCTATCCAACAATGAAGACATCAAGAACAACAACAATTAAACAACATGGACAACAAAAATAAATAAATAAATAAATAAATACAAAAAAAATTTAAAAGCCATATGCCACTGACTGTTACCCAATTCTGTGTTACCTGTCTGCTCAGGTTATTATGAGCTTTCTTTCTGTTTTTGGTAGAAAATATGGCTGGGGTTTTAAAAACAAAACCCCCAGATATAAAGTATAATATCAGCCAACCTGTAAATATCTGTTAAATAGAGATTTCTAATAAACAAGGACTTAAAGAAAATCTAACTGCAGTATCAACCCTGCCCCTAACAATTCATCACCTCTCTGCAATATCATCCAATATCCAATTTACATTAGGATTCAAACCTCATTTACACTGTTTCAGAAAAAAGAAGAAAGGATCCCAGCAAACTTCACTCTTGTTGTCCCTGTGTCTTTGCAAAGTTGGAGCTGTACAAGATGTGTCTTGACAAGTCTATGTATGTGTGGTTCTTCCACGGAGCATCAGAATTTGAATTCTATTCACCTCACAAATGAGATTTCTTTTCTCGCAATCCTTTTTTTTTTTTTCTGCCTCCAAGGTTATCACTGGGGCTCGGTGTAGGCACTGCAAATCTACTGCTCTTGGTGGCCATTTTGTCCATTTTATTAGATAGGATAGAGAGAAATTGAAAGGAGGAGGAGATAGAGGTGGAGATATAAAGAGAGACACCTGCAGACATGCTTCGCTGCTTGTGAAGTGCTCCCCCCCACACACACAGCAGGTGGAAAGAGAGGGCTCAGACTTGGATCCTTGTGCGGGTCCTTGCACTTAGTACTATGTGCCCTTAACTGGGTGCACCACTGTCCAGCTCTTCTCAATTCTTTAAAAACTATTTATCTGGGGGCTAGGAGGCGGTGCACCTGGTTAAGTCCATAGGTTACAGTGCACAAGGACCAGGGTTCAAGCTTCGGTCCCTGCTTGCAAAGGAAAAGCTTTGGGAGAGGTGAAGCGGGGCAGCAGGTGCCTCTTCTTTTTCTTCTTCTATCTCCCCTTCTCAGTTTCTCTCCATCAAGTAAAAGAAAAGGAAAAAATGGCCATGGGGGGCCAGGCAATGTCATACCTAGTTGAGTGCACACATTACAGTGAGCCATGTCCCAGGTTCAAGCCCCTGGTCCCCACCTGCAAGGGGGAAAGCCTCAGGACCTTCCTACCATGTCAATTTCTATCTCTGTCTCTATCTAGTAATTCATAAATAAAAATATTTTAATATATAATAAAAATACCTAACAATGGGATTTTCAAAGTTAACCCAATTACCAAAAATATGATTATATCAATAACTATCTATTGCCTTCTTAAACTCCAAGACAGCAGGAACCTCCCGCTTCTTCTATAGAGCCTATATTTCCCCCAGTCCTGGAACCCCTAGGGTGGGGCTCACATTCCTGCATGCTTCTCTCAATTCATACCAAATGACACTGCATCTGCTGATCCCAACCTAATCAATGCAATGAGTAACCACCTCAGCATGCCTCACTTCAGACTGTGTCCAGACACAT
The DNA here is from genome assembly GCF_950295315.1 of Erinaceus europaeus. Lineage (NCBI taxonomy): Eukaryota > Metazoa > Chordata > Mammalia > Eulipotyphla > Erinaceidae > Erinaceus > Erinaceus europaeus. Next base: position 31,214,032 of record NC_080182.1, on the reverse strand, counting down.
CAGACATGGAATGTCAACCTTTCATCTGCATTGCTTGGGTGAGACCTTTCCTTTCATAGAATTCTCTAATTCCATTCCAGGTGGTTCACTTCCTAGCAAAGTCCCAAAACCTAGATATAGACCAGGTCCCATGGGATAGGGCATATGTTCCCATGTATCCATAAATTAGGGCAAAATATATACCTGAAAGCAAAAGTACATAATAGTCTGCAGAGAGTCAGTATATGCAGCAAGCAAGTAGAAAGACTTAAAAAGACACCATGAAGTGCCCAATGCAATAGTTTCTACTTTGACTTAGATACACTCCTCACCTACTTCCTATTACACTTCCCTCAGTCACTCCAAAGCTAAACTTATCAAAGTGACGATGGCAAAAGTTGAATAAGGGCAAGAGACTGGCATACTTTAATGATGACTCTTTAGTCACTATCAGGCCACCCCATCAGCTGGGTCCCTAGTCGGGGAGTCCTGAGATTCCCAAACAGACATGACAGGCCAAGACCTCAGATAGACCCTGTCTCCATTGTCACTGGTTATCTCTATCAGGAACAACACAATAGACGCCTTTGTGGACCCCCATAGGAGCTTTCCCTCAATGTGGATCAACAACGGTAGTGAATATTCCATCCTCCAAAGGGAGGCTGGACAACATACTCTATGTTCCATCTGAGAAAGATGAGTCCTGACATTGGGGCAGTTTGAAATGTTCCTACTCATGATCTCAGAATGTGAGCTCAGATCTACAGGGATGGAGTTTACATAGGCTCCTAAGCTGTATATGGGCCCCAGATCAAATTGATGGGGTTTACAGTCAATAATATTTATACACCTTTCCCGTATTTGGGAGCTATTCTCTTCCCTGATCCAGCTTTCTAGCCCCTTTCCCAGCCATGACATCATTTCCCCAGAAAATAACATGGTTCTATCTACATATCAGATGTCAGGCTCAGAAGAAAAAAAAAATAGACCCTTTGAAATATAACTAAAATAGGCCTAATAGCTATCTACAAACTGGAGACCCCCAAATCTTCATCAGCAATATTGCAGCCTTTAGGTTCATGATTAGTCAACAATGTGTTTGGATTTATATATTAACTCTTTTTTCAGCCACTAGGATCCAGATGCTAGCATGATGCCAACCAGATTTCCCTGGGCAAATGACCCCACCAATGTGTCCTGGAGCCCCGCTTCCCCAGAACCCCACCACACTAGGGAAAGAGAGAGACAGGCTGGGAGTATGGATCGACCTGTCAATGCCCATGTTCAGCGGGGAAGCAATTACAAAAGCCAGACCTTCCACCTTCTGCACCCCATAATGACCCTGGGTCCATACTCCCAGAGGGATAAAGGATAGAAAAGCTGTCAGGGGAGGGAATGGGATACGGAGATCTGTTGGCGGAAATTGTGTGGAGTTGCACCCTTCTTATCCTATGGTTTTTGTCAGTGTTTCCTTTTTATAAATAAAAATTATATATATATATATAGTGGCCACTGGGAGTGTTATATTTGTCCAGCAGGCATGGAAGTGCCAGCCTGTTTATTTCCCCTGGACTTCACAATAGATCTGACTCTGATTGCCAAGCAATGACCAACCATTCTGTGAACCACAAAGCTGAGACTTTGCGTATAAGGCTCTGTCCTCACATCCAGATCTTCTCTTGCCTCCCTCTGACTGCCCTCACTTTCAAAGGAACCATGGACAATTCTGGGCTTACAGTAAGGACACCAATGTAGTCTCATGCATGGATTCATCTTCATCTTCACATTGAAACTCCTGTCTCTCTCTCTCTCTAATGGGAGAATATTTTTTTAAATTAAACTATCTTTATTTATTTATTTATTGTATAAAAGCAGCCAGAATTTGGGGAGTCAGGCAGTAGCACAGCAGGTTAAGCACACGTAGTACATAGTGCAAGGACCAGTAAGGATCCTGGTTCCAGCCCAGGCTCCCCATCTGCAGGGGAGTCACTTCACAAGTGGTGAAGCAGGTCTGCAGGTGTCTTTCTCTCCCCCTCTCTGTCTTCCCCTCCTTTCTCAATTTCTCTCTGTCCTACCCAACAACAATGACATCAATAACAACAATAACTACAACAATAAAAAGCAATAAGGGCAACAAAAGGGAATAAATATTAAAAAAGAAAAAATTGTTTAAAAAAAGCAACCAGAAACCAAGAGGGTAGAGGGAGATAGAGAGGGAGAGAGACAGAGAGACACTTGCAGCCCTGTTTCACCACTCGCAAAGCTTTGCCCCTGCAGGTGGGGACCGGGGACGTGAACCTGGGTCCTTGCGCACTGTAACATTTGCGCTCAACCAGGTGTGTCACCACCCCGCCCCACTGAAACTCCTCTCTATCTCTCTTTTCCTCCCCTCTCTGCTTCTGCTTGACAGACTCATTTAATGTTTTTTTTTTTTCCTATTCCAACCAATACTTTGGGAATAAAAAGAAAGCACAGCTCAGCAGAGCAGTATTCTCTTTGAAGACACCAAAATAGTCATTAAAAATACATCCAAATTAATCCGTGGGGGTTTTTCCTGGAGTGTTAGTAAATGATGTTTTTTCCCTCCCAAACTGTATAATAAGTATACACTGTCAATAATTAATTGCCGGAGGAAAGTTCTCAAATGCCGCTTTGCAGTGATTTTAGAGAAACAATCGCTCCATCCAGTCATGTGGCACCAGCACTAGTGTAAAGAGGTAGTGGGACACTTATTCATGGGCTTCACCTCCACCGGGGAATAGATGCCGTTCACAGATGCTGCGTCTCTGTGAGGACGGCTTGCTGATAAGGTGGAGTCTGTGGGCCAAGCTGACAGCTGAGCAAACTGAGCCGCTAAAAGCATGACCAGCCCGCTAACAGTCCGCAGGAAGAACTCAGTGATAGCTTCTGTTTCTCTCCCCTCTCATCTGCCTCTGTATCTCCATCTGTTAGCTATCTGTTCACCTGCTACTTATCTATCATTAGTCTGTCTGTCTGTCATCTATGTATCTATCCACTTGTTATTTACCTATTACCTATCATCTATCTATCTATCTATCTATCTATCTATCTATCTATCTATCTATCTATCTATCATCTATCTATCCACCTGTTACTTATCTATCATCACTCTATCTGTCATCTCTCTCTCTCTCAGCACCTCCCTGGAGTTGTCTATAGGGCTCTCAGATGGCATCAGGATTCAAACTCAGGCCTTTCACATAACAAGAAATGTGCCCTAAGGGGTGAGTTTTCTCCCAGCTTCTCTGTTAGACTCTGGGAAGTTGCTTAGCATTGGTTTAAAGAATAGCCAGGTCCTTTTTCTTTTTTTTCTTTCTCTTTTGCCTCCAGGGTTATCACTGGGGCTCAGTGGTGCCAGCACTACAAATCCACTGCTCCTGGTGGACATTTTTTTTCCATTTTATTGGACAGGACAGAGAGAAATTTGAGAGAGAGATGGGGAGACAGAGAGGGAGAGTGAAAGAGAGATACCTACAGACCTGCTTTACTATTCTTGAAGCATCTCCCCTTCAGGTGGGGAGCCAGGGGCTTGAACCTGGATTCTTACTTGGGTCCTTGTGTTTAGTATTGTGTGAGCTTAACCAGCTGCAACACTACCCAGTACCAAGAATGGACACTTCCTACCAGTGGCCGTTGCAGGTACTGAGCACAGAGTTGCTACTAGGAAAAAAAGATTATAAAACTGTACCGACCCATGTCCCCAGGTTCTGTGAGAGAACGTATGAATTATCTGAAATTTCCCAAGTGATGTTGGGTGTCTGTTATTCATGGAGGGGTACTGAGACCATGTCTGACCTCCACGGGATGATGGCCTTCTAGATAATCTCAACATGCACACTGACTCCAGATACAGGAATAAGACTAGCCCTATGCCATTCCAGATGACCTTTTTGTCATTGTTCTTTTTCCATGCAGGGGAGAGAGGCATCTGAGCTCAATACCAACCACATGCCTAATGATTCTACCCCCATGTCAACGTGAAACAGCCCAACAAAAACTCAGCATACAGCTGTTCAGGAGAGCTCTCCAACTGCCTGGCTACTGTGACTACTGTCACACACCTAAGGTCCAAGAGGGTGGCCTGTCCCTGATCACGTGGCTTCACCCTGTCTACGTCTCTTGTCTTGGGCATGCTCCATCCAGATGGTTTGGGGGAGAACAAAGCATTAACAGTAAGTAAAGTGCTCTCTGGGGCTCTGTGAATCTGTCTGAGAACACTCAGACTCAAGGGGAGGAATAGGACCTCCTATTCCTGGTCTGAAGTGAAAGTCCTTGGTTTGTGCACATACATAAAATAAAATAATAAAAAAAAGGGAGGCAGGCAGTAGCACACCAGGTTAAGCACACATAGTAAGAAGGGCAAGGACCCACACAAGGATCCCGGTTTGAGCCCCCAGCTTTCCACCTGCGGGGGGCTTGCTTCATAAGCAGTGAAGCAGTGTTGTAGGTGTCTATCTCTCTCCCCTTCTCTGTCTCCCCCTCCTCTCTCAATTTATTTCTTCCTTTTTCTTTTTTCTTCATTTCTTCCTTTTTTTTAAATTTTGCCTCCAGGGTTATTGCTGAGACTTGGTCCCTGCACTACCAATCCACTGCTCCTGGAGGCTATTTTTCCCTTTTTGTTGCCCTTGTTGTTTATCCTTGTTGTTGTCATTATTGCTGTTGTTGTTGCTGCTGCCATTGTTGCATAGTAAAGAGAGAAACTGAGAGAGGAAGGGAAGACTGAAGGGGAGAGAAAGATAGACACCTGCAGACCTGCTTTACCAATGCTTGTGAAGTGACTCCCCTGCAGGTGGGGAGCCAGGGGCTCGAACCAGGATCCTTGTGCTGGTTCTTGTGCTTTGTGCCATGTGCTCTTAACCCACTGCGCTACCACCGGATCCACCTCTCTCAGTTTCTTTCTGTCCTGTCCAACGACAGCAGCAACAACAACACGGGGTGTGTGTGTGTGTGTGTGTGTGTGTGTGTGTGTGTGGCCTTTAGGAGCAGTGGATTCATGGTGCCTGCACCAAGCCCTGGTGATAACCCTGGAGGCAGAAATAAATAAATGAATAAATAAAGCCTGCAGTTCATCCCTGAAGTAGAGGACGCTTTGAGGGGGCTACACTCTTACACTGAGAAGTTGAAGCTGACCAGGAACAGCAGGTTTCCAGAAACCCTGCAGAGGTGAACAAGCAAAAGTCCTTGACTTGGCAGGACCTGGGCTTCAGGTGAGAGAGTTTTGCAGAAAACTAAGACATGGCACATGTGTACCAATCACTGTATTTACTGTAAACCATTAATATCCCCAATAAAAATTATAAATAAAAATACAAAATGAAAAAAAAAAAGAATGCATGTCTTCTAATGACCCATGCACACGTACAGAGAAGCCAGAGTACTGTTCAGCTAGGGCATGTGATGGTGCTGGGAATTGAACCTGGGACCTCTGGAACTCCAGGCATGGAAGTCTAGTGTGCTAAGTCTGTGTTGTCTCCCAGCTCTGAATATCTCATTTTAAACAACCAAATGCTTGGTGAAAGGCTTTACCAAAGAAAGAAACGTGTCACCAATGAAAGACAAATATGTAACTTTCTTTAAGAGAGAGAGGGGGGAGAGAAAGGGGGCCTCAGAGTACTGTTCAGCTCTGGCAGATGTGGTCCCATGAATGTAGCCTGGGACCTCATCCATTGGATGCCCTGTTATACCACAGAACCACCCAGCCCAGCCCAGATGTGTCATCTTAAATTGTCTGGTAACCTCATTAAATGAAAAAAAAAATTAAAGAACAGCTTATGACACAAAGGTATTTAAATTAACCTGATATGTCCCCAATTTGCTTATCTCCAAAGGACAAACAGAATTAGTGAAGTCCTTTTCATCCTAATTCTATAAAGCCCAGTGCACTCCATGGCAGAGGACCTAGTGGGGGTTGTATTATTATGTAGAAAACTGGGAAATGTTCAAACCATTGGATTAACTGTCAACTGTAAAACATTATACCCCAATGAAGAAATAAAAAACAACAACAATAGTGTACCCTGCTGCTGGGGATGCAGACTGGGGCCGCCCCTGTGGAGACTGTGAGCACAGTCCTTCAACAGACAGACATGGAGGCACCTCAGGACCCACAAGCCCACTCGGAGGCTTTATCCGGCGGACACTCAAGACACTAATTAGAAGGGACACACGCAGCCCCGTGCTCACAGCTGAGTTGTTCACAACAGCCAGAGAGTGGTCGCAGCCTAGATGCCCATCAGCAGACGACTGGATAAAGAAGTGATGGGATATAGACTCCATGGAATACGACTCTGCCATCAGAAAAGATGTGCTGGGAGTCGGGCTGTAGCGCAGCGGGCTAAGCGCACGTGACGCAAAGCGCAAGGACCGGCATAAGGATCCCGGTTCGAGCCCCCGGCTCCCCACCTGCAGGGGAGTCGCTTCACAGGCGGTGAAGCAGATCTGCAGGTATCTATCTTTCTCTCCCCCTCTCTGTCTTCCCCTCCTCTCTCCATTTCTCTCTGTCCTATCCAACAACGACATCAACAACAGTAATAGCTACAACAACAATAAAAAAAGGGCAACAAATAAATACATATTTAAAAAAGTCTTTAAAAAAGAAAAAATGTCCTTTGGGGACCAAATGGATGGAGCTGGAGGTGATGATGCTTAGCGAAGTAAGTAAAGGGAAGAAGGACAACTACCAGGTGTTTTCACTCATATGTGGAATCCAGAGGTCGGACTCACATGAGCTTGCAAAAACAAACAAAACCAGAAGCAAGGAAACTGGAAGACTTGTGAGCACTCTGGTGGTTGCCTTTGGGAAGCGGGAGGGTGGGGACACAGAACGTTGGTGGTTGGTGGGTGTGGTGTGGAAATAGACCCTGTCATCCTATAATCTTGTAACTGTTTAGCAAATAAAAATAATAATGATTAAAAGAATGTGTGCCTTTGCCACTGACAGTACATCTCACTACCTCAGGGGAATAGTCACAAGCCTCACCAGCCCCCTGGGCCCCAGGCTGCCTCCCTGGTCAGTAAGCTATGGTTCCAACTCAGAGCAGGAGTCTGCCCAACTCCAAGCCTTTGGCCAGTAATCCAGAAACAATTTGATTGATTCTTAAAGGCACACATACACATCTGATTGCTTTCCAAAGCTGCCGTTTCCTTGTCTCCGCCTGTAACCTGACGATGACTTTATTCTTATGTATAGGGTTATATCACAGGTCTATATGCAAGCTAACTACCTAGCTATACATAGTAGACTTAACAAAATGTCAGCATCTAGGGGCCAGGCAGTGGCACACATGGTAAAATACACACATTACAGTGCGCAAGGACCTGGATTCAAGCCCCTGGTCCCCACCTGCAGAGGCAAAGCTCCACCAGTGGTTAAGCAGGGCTGCAGCTGTCTCTCTGTCACTCTTCTCTCTACCTCCCCCCAATTTCTCTGTCTCTAGCCAATAATAAATAAATAAATGGATTATCTATAGTATTTATACAGATAACATCCTATCTAATCAGAACATCAGCCGCCAAGTCCAGGATTGTTATGGCAGCTTCTCATTGGTGCAAAGCTGGAAACCCCCCCCCCCCCCGCCCTTTCCATCACCACCCAACTTTGCTATAGACAGGGACCCTGGATTCAGGGAACACCCCTTCCATTTCTACTCTCCTGATTGCTAGCTTTCATCCAGGAAAGTCTGCAAATGGTCACTCAAATAACCCAAATTTGCAAGAAGGCAATTAACACCTTACATCCAAGTTTAGCACACGGGGAGCCTGGCTAGAGCTTTCAAGTGCTGGGAACGAATGCCCACAGCCCCGGCTTCCAGCCAGACTTGCTGGGGTGGCCGGCAGCTGACCCATCTGTTTCCAGTCCACCCAGCTGAGCCATCCTCAGAAGTCACAGCCTTGGAGCCAGGCAGTGGTGCACCTGGTTAAGTGTAAGGACCTGAGCAAGGATCCAGGTTAGAGCCCCCCGGCTCCCCACCGGCAGAGGGGATGTTTCACAAGCGGTGAAGGAAGTTTTCAGTTGTCTCTCTGTCTCTCTCCCTCTCTATCTCCCCTTTCTCTCTCAATAAAATGGAAAAAATGGCTGCCAGGAGCAGTGGATTCATAGTGCCGGTACAGATCCCCAGTGATAACCCTGGAGACAAAATAGATGAGACAACATGAGACAAGAGGAGGCGAGATAAAATAAAAATAAAATGTGCAAGGACCCAGGTTCAACTCCCCGGTCCCCACCTGCAAGGGGGAAACTTCGTGAGTGGTGGAGCAGGGCTGTGGGTGTCTCTCTGTCTCTCTCCCTCCCTATCTCTCCCCTTGCCTCTCAATTTCTCTCTGTCTCTGTTAATTAATTAATTAAATTAAAAAGAAGAAATCACTGCCTTGAACACCTCACACACACCCCCCCTCCGGACACCACCTGCTTTGTCTCCTGAATTGATTTTTCTTAACCAACTACAGTCTCACTCAGGTGAGAACAATGTTGGCAAGAAAAGGGAGAAAAACAAGCTGTTGTGATCATTAAAATAATGAATTATTTTTGCCTAGACAGAGTCACATTGAGAGGTGGGAGCTGAGAGCAGAAGGAATCATCGATTACTCCTGCAGAGGCAAAGCAGGTCACAGCCCAAGGTAATCAGGCATCAACTTGAAGATTCAAGACACATTTCCATAGACAGAAAAGGAGAACAGGGAGATGACAGCTGGGAGAAGAAAAGATCCCCCTGGCAGGGTCAGCGGTCCCACGCCCAGCAGGTCCACCACTTCTCTGCCTTTCCTAAGGTCCACGTGGCAATGTGTCCTGCACTATTAACCATGACTGTGAGACTTTCTTGTTTGTTTGATTGTTTTTAAGCAGAGCCCTGCTCAGCTCTGGCTGATGGTGGTGCAGGGGATTGAACATGAGACTTGGGAGCCTCAGACATGAGAGTCTCCTCGCATAGCCATTATGCTGTCTACCCTGCCTGAGACTTTCTGTATCTGTTGACTCTGCCGCCTAAGTACCAGAAAATAGGCGTTGCTGTGACTCGGGTTTTATAGCTGGGTGTTATGGGCTTCATAGCTAGAAAGCAAGAGAAAGAGATTGAGAGACTGAGAGAGAGAGAGGTTGAGAGAGAGATTGAGAGAGAGAGAGAGAGAGAGGTTGAGAGAGAGATTGAGAGAGAGAGAGAGAGGACTTGAATCCAGATTCTTCCCTCCTGGACTCCATTAGCTGATACCAGATTGGGAAGAACTTGATGCTTTTGTTGTTCTTTCTTTTTAACATTCATATATTTATTTATTTTTTTAATGAGAGAGATACAAAAAGATACACACAGAGAGAGACAGACACAGAGAGAGAGAGAGAGAGAGAGAGAGAGAGAGAAAGGGAGGCCAGAGCAGTGCTCAGCTCTGGCTTACAGTGCTGCTGGGGATTAAACCTGGGACCTTTGCTGCCTCAGGCATGAGACTCTCTCCTTTTACACTGTCTGAACTGGAAGACGCTTTGAAGAGGGTTAAACCGGGAACAGCTGCTGGCTGTGATAACATCACCCCAGAACTCATTCTTAACCTGGGTCCCATGGCAAAGAAGTGGCTCGCTTCATTCCTGTCCCACATCTTGGAATCTGAGTCTATGCCCAAAGTTTGGCGTCGTGCAAAGATTATAGCGGTTTTGAAACCAAAGAAAGACCCAACACTGGCCGCCAGCTATAGACCAATTTCTCTCCTCTCCGTGTGTTACAAACTCCTTGAGAGGCTGCTTCTGTCACGTATTTCTCCTCTTACAGAGAAATTCCTATCACCCGCCCAGGCTGGTTTCCGCCCAGGAAGATCTACCTGCGAACAAGCCCTGGCCCTCTCAACTTACATTGAAAATGGATTCCAGAAGAATTTAAAGACGGGTGCTGTCTTTGTTGATCTCACAGCAGCCTATGACACGGTCTGGCACCGTGGTCTCCTAGTCAAGATCTCAAGATGCCTGCCTCCATGGGTGGCCAACACTATATCGTTTCTTCTCCAAAACAGAAGATTCCGGGTACATCTGGGTGACAAGTCTAGCAGATGGAGACTTGTCTCAAGTGGCCTCCCCCAGGGCTCTGTTCTGGCTCCTACGCTATTTAATATTTACATCAATGACCTCCCAGAAACTTCTTCAAGGAAGTTCATCTACGCCAATGACATCTGCTGTGCCACTCAGGCATCCAAGTTCGACATCCTCGAGGAAACACTCACGAAAGACATGTCTCTGATATCTGATTACTGTAAAAAATGGCGACTAATCCCTAGCACTGCAAAAACAGTATCATCTGTTTTCCATCTACACCATGCCTCGGCCTCACGTGAGCTTAATGTGCAGCTTGGCGATACGAGAATCCGGCATGAAGCCCAGCCAGTCTATCTTGGCGTTACTCTCGATCGCACCCTGTCATTTCACGAACATCTCATAAAAACTGCAGCAAAGGTGGGCGCGAGGAATCACATCATTGCAAGACTGGCCAGCTCCTCATGGGGCGCGAGCGCTTCCACACTACGATCATCATCTCTGGCATTATGCTATTCCACTGCAGAATACTGTGCCCCAGGATGGTTCCGTAGCCCCCATGTCCACTTGGTCGATTCCAAATGATATTCCTCCATGAGGATAATTTCTGGAACCATCCGTTCCACCCCGGTTCCATGGCTGCCAGTTCTTAGCAACATCGCCCCGCCAGATATTCGTCGGGATGCGGCATCATCTAAGTTCATTTCCCACATCTACGCTCGACCGGACCTGCCAATATACGCGGATATCTTCGCCTACCCTGTCCAACGCTTGACGTCTCGTCACCCAATCTGGTCCCCTACGCCTACATTGAACTTCTCTGTTCCAGACTCTTGGAAACAGAGTTGGCAGTCAGCTGAGGTCAAGAACAAACACCTCATCACAGACCCCTGCGAGTGTCCACCCTGCTTTGACCTAGCACGTTGTGATCGGGCCCTCCTCAATCGCTATCGAACAGGCCATGGCCGGTGCGCCGCTATGTTCCATCGCTGGGGAGCCAGAGACGACCCGAACTGCCCCTGCGGCTCCAGACAGACTATGACCCACATAGTCGACGACTGCCACCTCTCCAGATTCAAAGGAGGTCTCGAAACTCTACATCAGGCTCCACCTGACGCTGTTGACTGGCTACGGAAGAAGGGCAAACGCTCGAAGAAGAAGAAGGAGGCATGAAAGTCTGTTGGCAGAACCATTATGCTGTCTCCCCATCTGTTGTTGTTCTTTCTGTTTGTTGCCCCCAGAGTTATGGCTGGCATTTGGTACCCACAAAACAAAAGAACTGCTCCAGGCAGCCATTTTTTTTTCAGTGTTTTCCTCTTCCGTTTATTTCGCAGGACAGAGAATTTGAGAGGGAGAGGGGGCAGGGAGGAAACGGAAGAGAGAGACACCTACAGACGTGTTTTACTGCTCTTGAAGCTACCTTCCCCCTGTAGGTAGAGTCTGGGGGCTTGAGCCCAGGTTCCTGTGCATAGTAATGTGTTTACTTTAAAGCCAGGCAGTGGCACCCCTGGCTAAGCACACACATCACATGCATAAGGACCTGGATTCAAACCCCTGACCCCCACCTTCTTTACACTGAGGGGGGAGGGGGAGGGGGGTAGGGAAGGGAGGGGAGGGAAGAGGGGGAGGGGAGAGGGAGAGGGAGAGAGGGAGAGGGAGAGAGGGAGAGGGAGAGGGAGAGAGGGCCGGAGGTGGCACACTTGGTTAAGCTCACATGTTACAGTGCACAAGGGCCTGGGTTCGAGCCCCCAGTCCCCACCTGCAGGGGGAAAGTTTTGCGAGTGTTGAAGCAGGACTATGGTGTCTCTGTCTCTCTCCCTCTCCATCACCCCCTTCCCTCTCAATTTCTCTCTGTTTCTATCCAATAAATTAATAAATAAGAGCGAGAAATTCAGTGATAAATGCTCTGCTGGGATAAACCCATGAATGGCACCAAGGGGGAACAGAAGTTGCCAACAGACAGCTGAAAGTCTAGTAAGTCAAGTCCATTACAAAAGGACCCATCACCCTGCCTTGCATTCTTTGTAATGAATTACAGATTTTCCCATCATGAGATGGATATGTTCACCTTCCCCAGAACAGTCGCTGGTGCTGATGCTGGTTATGGACAGAAGGGACATGGTTCTGGTTCTGAGTCCAAGCCAGGAGAATCTCTGAAACTTTTGCTGCCTTGCAGAACCGACAGGCGCCCCTGCCAAAAGAGGGGCAGCTCCCTGTTGACCTAACTGATAACTACAGACACAGAAGGGAAATGGGTAATGACTTAGTCATAACCCAGAATGCCAAGCTGCAGAGCCAGGACTAAGTAAACAGGTGTCTCTTAAAAACCAGATCCTCTGGGGCTTGGCAGTAGCGCAGTGGGTTAAGTGCACATGGCCTGAAGTGCAAGGACCGGCCTAAGGATCCAGGTTTGAGCCCCAGGCTCCCCACCTGCAGGGACGTCAGTTCCCAGGCAGTGAAGCAGGTCTGCAGGTGTCTGTCTCTCCCTCTCTCTGTCTTCCCCTCCTCTCTCCATTTCTCTGTCCTATCCAACACTGACATCAGTAACAACAACAATAACTACAACAATAAAACAACAAGGACAACAAAAGGGAAAATAAATATAAAAAAATTTAAAAAAACCTTGTGTATTACCATACACAAGGACCCAGGTTCAAGCTCCTGGTCCTCCCACCTGCAGGGAGAAAGCTTCATGAGTGGTGAAGCTGAGTTGCAGGTGTCTCTCTGTCTTTCTCTATCCCTCTCTACTCTCTACATCCCCACCCTCTTAGTTTCTCTCTGTTCCATCAAATAAAATAAATATAGTTCAGAAAAAAAATTTAATAAAAAAAAACCTTTGTGGAGAGCAGTATGGAGAACTCTCAGAAGGCTAGAAATGGACCTACCCTATGACCCTGTAGTTCCTCCCCTGAGGATATATGTCCTAAGGCACCAAACACACCCATCCAAAACGATCTATGTGTACCTATGTTCATAGCAGCACAATTTGTAATAGCAAAACCTGGAAGCAACCCAGGAGTCGCTGAGCAAGTTGTGGTCTAGATACACAGTGGAATACTACTCAGCTATGAAGAATGATGGATTCACCTTCTTCACCTCATATTGGATGGAGCTGGAAGGAATCCTGTAAAGAGAGATCAGCCAGAGAGAGAAGGATAAATAAAGGATGATCTCATTTATAGGCAGAAGTGGAGAAATAAGAACAGAAGGAAAAAACACAAAGCAGAACTTGGACTGGAGTTGGTGTATTGCACCAAAATAAAGGACCCACAGGGTGAGGGGGGCTTCCAGGTGCCTGATGGTGGAGGAGGACCTATGCTGGGGGTGAGAGTGTTTTTGCAGAAAACTAAGAAGTGTTACACATGTTCCAACAGCTGTGTTTATTGTTAACCGTCAACCTCCTAATGAAAACAAGAAACTAACTATGAAGTGGAGGGTGGTTTGTCACACAGCAAAAGCTAACTGATGTCTCAGGTCCTAAGGAACTGAAGGCACTTAACTCACACACAAGAAAACTCAATGTAGCCCAGCAACTGAGAGAAATATATAATGTTGTCAGTAATAGCAGCTGCCCATTGCTTTTGCTGCTGTTGCTGGGTGCCAAGTGTCTAAGCACCTAGAAGCAGCAGGTCCAGAGAGAGACCAGAGGACACACTGTGGCCTTAGGCCAGAGTGGTATCTCAATAAATCTCATCAGCTACTAGATTTGCTTGTGTTCAAGAGAGTTTCTGCAATGGTTAATTGTAAACAGCTCAGACGGGGGCAGGGGTAAATGCACACATTACCACATGCAAGGATCCAGGTTCAGACTCCAGCTCTCCACCTGCAAGGGGGAGCTTCAAAAGTGGTGAAACAGGTCTCCAGGTGTCTCTGTCTCTCTCTCTTTTTCTCCCTTCCCCTCTCTTAATTTCTCTCTATCCTGTTGAATAAAACAAAAAATAAAATTTAAAAAAATGGCACTGGGAGTGGTAGATTCATAGTGTCAGCATCAAGCCCCACCAATAACCTTGGTAGCAATAAAATAAACACATAAATAATCCAAGTTTACCCTGTGCTCCCTCTGCCCTTTTTGCCCAGTTGTCTAAAGTCAAGAAGTTCCTAACAAAAAGCAAGGAATAAGCATCAGGGCCTCCCCCAAACCTGGCCCTCCTCTGTGCTCCCATTAGCAGGAGCTGAGCTTGGCACCTGAGCCCCCTATTGGGTCTTCATGATTGGATTTCTTTCTTTCTTTCTTTCTTTCTTTCTTTCTTTCTTTCTTTCTTTCTTTTCTTTTTTTTGCTGTTTTTTTAAATTTCTTTATTGGGGAATTAATGTTTTACATTCGACAGTAAATACAATAGTTTGTACATGCATAACATTTCCCAGTTTTCCACATAACAATACAACCCCCACTAGGTCCTCTGCCATCCTTTTAGGACCTGTATCCCCCCCCACACACACACACACACAAGAGTCTTTTTCTTTGGTGCAATACGCCACTTCCAGTTCAAGTTCTACTTGTGTTTGCTCTTCTGATCTTGTTTTTCAACTTCTGCTTGAGAGTAAGATCATCCCATATTCATCCTTCTGTTTCTGACTTATTTCACTTAACATGAATTTTTCAAGGTCCATCCAAGATCGGCTGAAAATGGTGAAGTCACCATTTTTAATAGCTGAGTAGTAGTCCATTGTGTATCTAGACCACAACTTGCTCAGCCACTCATCTGTTGTTGGACACCTGGGTTGCTTCCAGGTTTTGGCTATTACCAACTGTGCTGCCAAGAACATATGTGTACACAGATCTTTTTGGATGGATATATTGGGTTCCTTAGGATAAATCCCCAGGAGAGGAATTTCAGGGTCATAGGGTAGGACCATGTCTAGCCTTCTGAGAGTTCTCCAGACTGTTCTCCACAGAGGTTGGACCAATTGACATTCCCATGAGCAGTGCAGTTCCTTTGACTCCACAACCTCCCCAGCATTTGCTGCTGTTACCTTTTCTAATGTATGACATTTTCACAGGAGTGAAGTGGTATCTCGTTGTTGTCTTTATTTGCATTTCTCTGACAATCAGAGACTTGGAGCATTTTTTCATGGGTTTCTCAGACTTTCGGATCTCTCCTGTGGTAAATATGTTTTGCTTTCTGACCCAAGACTGCTAGAATCTCTTGGGCATGGCTTCCCAAATGGAACCATATAAAGGAGGAAACTGCAAGGGCCCCAGCAGTGAATCAGTTTCTGAAGAGGAGGAAGTTCCCAGGAGGAATTCACAGAGACTCCTCTCCCAGGAGAACCTTGGGGGAAGCCATGCGTTTCCCAGGCCTGCCAATCATCCAGAGTTCTAAGGGGACATGGACCAGAGTGGCAGGGCAGGTTAATTAGCAATCAAGCACAGAATGTCACAGTTTAGTTGCAACCATTGTGGGGTTTGGATTTATAATTTTTTTGTTTTTCCTCCAGGGTTATCTCTGGGGCTCAGTGCCAGCACTGTGAATCTACTGCTCCTGAGGTCATTTTTTTTTCAATGTTATTGGATAGAACAGAGAGAAATTTAGAAAGATGGGGGGAGAAAGAGAGGCAGAGAGACACCTGCAGACCTTATTCACTCACTGCTTGTAAAGTGCCCCTCCCTACAGGTGGGGAGTTGGGAGCTCAACCCAGATCACTGCATGGGTCCTTTCACTGAGTACAATATGTGCTTCACTGGGTACACCACCACCCGGCTCCTATCTGTAAATTATTTGTAACAATTTGTTTATCGATGAACAAGATAGAGAGAGAATCAAAATTTCACACAGGCACAACCATCCATCCATCCATGCAACCATCTGTCCATCCATCCATCCATCCATCCATCTATCCACCCACCCATTGATCGGATCTGCCCTCTAGATCCCAAACTCATTTCAGCAGAGTCACACACTGTTAGCACTTTCTGGAAACCCCATTAGAGGATATGAAGACAGGGGACAGAGAATGGTCTCTATTGTTGGTCATTACATCAGGTCCCCTGCATTGCTTGATGCTGTGGTCTATTTACATAATCACTGTTTTGCCTGAGACCCGCCCTGCCTGCAGGGTATTGATTTAATCCCATTGGTTAGAACCTTCGCAACAGCTGCTATGGAAATTTTCGTGCTTTTATTGCTCCACCCCCTTTCCTAGCCATTTCCTTTTCCCACTTGCCACTTCCGTTTCAAAAGGTATAAAGGTGTTTTCTCTGATCAATAAAGGCATTGCATTGCGTTCCGCTCAGCCACTAGTTGCAGAGTCTCTCTCTCTGGGGACACTAGCCCAGCACTCTACTGAGATAACTCCCCCACCACTGCTCACTCTGGGTTTTCCTCACAGCACTTGAGAATCAGGGCTCAACATCCCCCTCCCTCACCCCAGGGAACTTGGATATAAGCTTGGCCTTGAAGTGACAAACTGAAAAAGTGGATGGGAATGGGCAAATGTAAAGTGATGGCATTCGCATACCTCTCTGGTCAGAATTCACTGCTCAAATCGAAGCACTGAGGGGACAAGTTGCTTTGATGGTGGAAATTGGATTCAAATCCTGGCTTGGAGAATCACTGTCAGTATGACATGAGACCTCAGCTGAAACTCATCAACCCTGCGATTCCCCAATGCTGAAGTACTGGCTCTCCTAAATGTTGTCTTATGCATTGAATAAAATACACTTACAAGCTTATTGTGCTAATCCCACTATAGAAGAGCAATCAACCCCTATTCAGATATGGAATCATTCATTTCTGTCTCACGCTACCACCATGCCTGTCGTAACAAGAACTTTTCTTTCCAAATTTAATTTCAACAAAATGGATGGCAGCCGTGATTATAATCGAATAAAGCTTCTAGCACAGTGCCCAGCACAGAGCAGCTATTCTGCAACATTAAAGCTTTTGTCACAGCAACACAGGACTTGGGTTATCTTTTTTTTAACTTGTTGAATATTCTTTTGTAAATATATATATATATATATATATATATATATATAATCTTTATTTATTTATTGGATAGAGACAGCCATAAATTAAGAAGAAGGGAGAGATAGAGAGGAAGAGAGACACATACACCACTGTTTCATCACTTGTGAAGCTTTCCCCCTGCAGGTGGGGACTGGGGGCCTGAACCCAGGTTGTTGCACATTGTAACATATACACTCAACCAGAGGAAGTTTCCAGAGCAGTGGAGCAGTCTCTCTGTCTCTGTCTCTGTTTCCCTCCCTTCATAAAAAAAGGAGGCTGCTGGAAGTTCTTGATATCTCTAACCATAAATAAATAAGTAAATAAAATTCACCTGAATTTTCTGGGAGTGAGCAATTGACATACAGGACTGTCAATATCTTATCCAAGACAACAGACAAAATAAATGACAGGATCTGGACTTGACCCTGGGTTCCCCGGCCTCAGTTCTGTGCTGATCTTAGCTTGAGCAGGAGAGGTCGCCACTCTCAGAGTAAGTGCCTTCTTTGAGGGATGATAGAGAGGGTGGGGGTTAAACTAGGGTAAAAAAAAAACCTCAGATGTTGTCCTTGTAAACTGATCAGAGCTTTGTTAATTTCAAAAGCATTGTGACTCTCCAGATGAAAATTTGTTTTCAAGGAATATTTCTCTGTTGTTCTTAACTGTATGTGTGGGGAAGTATTAACCTGATACATTCCTAGAGGAGATATTTATTAGACCTAAGTAAAAAATTACATCTTGGGGACCAGGAAGGGGCACACACATTTTTAAGTGCCTGTATTATCATTCACAAAGACCCAGGTTCAAGACCCCAGTCCCCATCTGCAGGGGAGAAGCATTATGCATAGTGAGGCAGGACTGTAGGTGTCTCTCTGACTCTTTCTCTCTCTCTCTTTTTCATCCTCCTTTCTTCTCAGTATCTCACTGTCCTATCAAATAAAAAAGAAATAAAATTAAAATATATTTTTTAATTTCATCTTCTAGAAACAGGTTGGGAGTATGGATCAATCTGCCAACACCCATGTTCAGTGGGGAAGCAATTACAGAAGCCAGACCTTCCACCTTCTGCACCCCATAATGATCCTGGGTCCATGCTCCCAGAAGGATAAAGACTGGGAAAGCTATCAGGCAGGGACTAGGAAAGCTCCCCTGTAGGTGGGGACCTGGGGCTCGAACCCCTGTCCTTGAGCTTGTGCACTTAACTTAACTGCACTTAACTGGGTGTGCACTTAACTGGGTGCAGCACTGCCTGGCCCTGAGAGCTGGCAATTTCTAACTGAACCCTGAGCTTCTGGATGAATAGCCCGAAGGGGCTCTTCCAAGTGTGCCCCAGTTTAGCTGTGCAAGGCAATGTATTCATCACCAAGTTCTATGCAGCGAGGCCAGAGGAAAGACTCATTGCCCACAGTTAGGGCAAAGCAGGCACACATTGGCTTCTTCATAAATTATGTCTTCTGGGGAGTCAGGTGTTAGTGCAGCGGGTTAAGTGTAGGTGCACCAAAGACCGGCATAAGAATCCCGGTTCAAACTCCCAGCTCTGCTCCCCACCTGCAGAGGGGTTGCTTCACAAGCGATGAAGCAGGTGTGGAGGTGTCTATCTTTCTCTTCCCCTCTCTGTCTTCCCCTCCTCTCTCCATTTCTCTCTACCCTACCTCACAATGATGAGATCAATAACAACAACAATAACTACAACAACATTAAAAATAACAAGTTCAACAAAAGATAAAATAAATAAATAAATAAATATAAAAAAATTTTTAAATTATGTCTTCTGGGGAGTCGGGCGGTAGCGCAGCGGGTTAAGCACAGGTAAGGCTCCCAGTTCAAGCCCTCGGCTCCCCACCTGCAGGAGAGTCGCTTCACCAGCTGTGAAGCAGGTCTGCAAGTGTCTTATCTTTCTCTCCCCCTCTCTGTCTTCCCCTCCTCTCCATTTTCCGAGGTGCATGCACCCACACAGATGAGTCCCAGGCATAAACTCTGAACGCAGAGCAGGACGCTAGGAGCACCGCCCCACGTATGTGATTTTAATTTGTGTGTTTGTGAGCCCGGCACCTTACACGGTCATACTAGCAGCACGGAATGACTGTCCTGGGTCAGTATTTTCATTCTGAGAGAGGGCAATTACGCCAGAGAGAGTATCAGAAGAGATGGGGATAACGGAGAGAGACGCCAAGCCCCAGTCCAGCAAGGTGCTCAGACTCTGGACTAGGGCCTCCTGCACGGCTAAGTGTGCACTGTCCACAGAGAGCTGCCTCCCACCCTTAGTGATAATTCCTTTGATTGTGCAAACCAATACTTTATATTGGAAAGGGACTTGCTTTCGGTACCAGTATAAATAATTCTTCCTTTTTTTCTTTCTCTTCATTGCCATGAGGGTTATCACTGGGGTTCGATGACCATACTACAAATCAACCATTCCCAGCAACCTTTTTTTTTCTTTTTTGTTCTATTTTATTTGATAAAACAGAGAGGAATTGGGGCTGCATGGTGGTGCAACTGGTTGAGTGCACGTTACAATGTGCAAGGACCCAGGTTCCAGCCCCTGGTCCTCACCTGCAATAGGAAAGCTTTTTGAGTGGGGAAGCAGTGGTGCACATGTCTCTCTGTCTCTCTGTCTCCTCCTTCCCTCTCTATTTCTGGCTGTCTCTATCCAGTAAATAAATAACAATAATATTGTTTTTTTAAAAAGAAAAAGATGAATTGAGAGGATGGGGGTATATAGAAAAAGAGAGAGGGAGGGCAGGGGGTAGAGCACCCAGCTGAGTGCACACATTGCAGTGTGCAAGGACCCGGGTTCCAGCACCTGGTCCTCACCTGCAGAGGGAGCTTCAGGAGTGGTGAAGCAGGGCTGCAGGTGTCTCTCTGGCTCTTTCCCTCTCTGTCTCCTCCCCACCCATTTCAATTTCTGTCTCTATCCAATAATAAATAACTAAATAAAATTTTAAAAAGAGAGATAAAAGAGAGAGAGAGAGTAGGGGAGACACCTGCAGACCTGGTTCACAGCTCCTGAAATGTCCCTTCTTGCAGGTGGTGAGTGAGGGCTCGAACCTGGGTCCTTGAGCATGGTGACATATGTGCTCAACCAGGTACAACACTGTCAGGTCCCCTAGACTATGATTTATGTAATATATATGGTCCAACCATTTATATCATACTCCATATAGTTAGTATCACCAGTACTGAATAGGTGAAATACAAAACTCACCAAAACTATATACAGTTAAGAAAAAAAATAATAATGGGATGAGTAAATTCTAGCTGTATTATAGGGAGTTGTTTCTTAAATAAAAATCACTTGTTAAAGAAAAAGTTCTAAAATAAGATGACATGATAATGTATAACAAATAAAATCAAGCCAAATGAGCATACTTGTTGATCATAAACAAAGTTAGGATGCATTATTTTAAAAAAATAAAATCTTCTTCTGTGTTGTTATAAATTGTTTTATTCCAGGGGCTGGGCAGGCTTTATTTGTCACTCTTCATTCAGGAAGAGTCATAAAATAGACCTTGAGGGGATGGATGGTGGTGCAACTGGTTAAGCACATACATTACAGTACACAAGGACCCAGGTTCAAGTCCTCACACCCCACCTGCAATGGGGACAATTCATAAGTGGTGAAGCAGGTCTGTGGGTGTCTCTTCTTTTCTATCCCTCTCTCCCCTTAATTTCTCTCTGTCCTAATGAAAAAGAAAGAAAACAAAAAGGAAAAAACATGGCCATCAGGAGCAGTAGACTTGTGGTGCTGGCACTGAGCCCCAGTGATAACCCTGGTGTCAATAAAATAAAAATTAAAATGTATCACTTATTTAGGAGGGGGTATTGGGGGATTATTCCCAGCTGATATTTTTTACTAATGTAACATATATCTCAAGCTATAGCTTCTGTGTAATGGCAGGTCTCTCTCTCTCTCTCTCTCTCTCTCTCTCTCTGCCAGGGCTCTGTAACATTCACTGAAATACCACGCATGAGAAGACCATTTCAAGCCAGCATTCCTTCTGCCAGGGAGAGTCATTTTTATAGCTTCGCACAGTAGGGCAGTAATCTCATCTAAGTTGTGGGCTGTGTTCACCCTCCTGAAGCAATTTCATATTTATGGGGATT
Organism: Erinaceus europaeus; assembly: GCF_950295315.1. NCBI lineage: Eukaryota > Metazoa > Chordata > Mammalia > Eulipotyphla > Erinaceidae > Erinaceus > Erinaceus europaeus. Next base: position 31,192,975 of record NC_080182.1, on the reverse strand, counting down.
CAGACTGGAGGTAATCGCATGGAGTCCATCATTGCTAGCTATAAAAACAGAAGATCGATAACAGTTTAGCTGCCTCCCCCATTGTCAAACCGGGCCTTTCCCTATCTTATGGCAGTGCACCAGGACATGCTGTATAATTAGAGTTCCTCAGAGGTCTACAAACTTCCCCTGACATCAACACAATCATGTCCGGGGAAGCTATAACTGTGAGCAGTGCTCTCACCTTCAAACTGTATGAATCAGCACCTTGTGTTCAAGATTCAGCGTGTCAGCAAAGCATCTTTGCAAAATGGATATTTCCTGGGGCCCTTGATACAAAGAAAGAAAAGCCATATGCTTCTCCAATATCACCCCAGTACTATATGGATTAAAAAATAAAATAAAATAAAATGCAATCCAGACTCTCTGCCTATTTAAAACCATCTCCTAAAATCTCAAACATCCCCAAGAAGAATAACTAAAGGAAAAAAAGAAATCAAAAATCACAGGTGTGCCTCATTTAAAGACAACCCACTGACTTCCGGAAACTGGGCTACAGAGCAGCAGCAGCTGTGTTTCTATCTTCTCCACTACTGGGTCAACTAAGAACACCAAATGAGACCATCTGGGACTGCAACAAGACAGGACTAGAACAACTTCAGGAACCCACCAAGAAATGCAAACACGTGTGGCTCATGGACAGAGAGGAGCCTAGGGAGAGATTAAAGGGCTGGTAACAGCCCAGCAGTTTACCAGTTGAAATACACCTCCAGTCTGTTTCACCAACAAAAAAGATGGCTGAAGGGAGGAGAGGACTCCCCTAAGACTCACCAAATGCAACTGTAAGTCTCCATTGCTACTGTCCTCAGAATCTGGAGCAGCAGCGGGGAGGCCCTGTGCTGACACCAGGGGACAGAGAACTAACCAGGAAACTCAGGAGAAGATCTATACTTTGGTGGCCTAGCAGTGGGTCTGTGAGAGTCTCTTTGCATAACACTGGATTATCTCTGCCCCACTATGCTTTATCTCTTGGTCAGGAGTCAGTGATTAAGCTAAGAAGCCTACTTATAGTTTAAAAGACCTCAGGCTTCCATAGCCTATATGGAAGAAAAAGAAGAAAAGGTGCTTTTAAGCCACTGTGCTCCAACTCAGGGATTAAAATAATAATACTGAAACAACTTTCAGTTTCCACAACTGTGAACCCTTTAATTATCTTACTTAGACACAAGTCAATCCAGGCCAAAAGTGATCCGTAATTTGAAAAGTACTGAGAGAGGGACTTTGTAACATACTATATAGAATGGTTAAACCAACAAGAAGAAATATTGGAGAAATGAACCAGGACAAGAGTCCACCTAAAAGCCACCCAAAAGTTGAAGCACAGAACAATGACGTCAACTTCCAATCACTAGTTAAGGAACTAGTCACAGGAGTGAGTAAAGAGTTTGAAAGAATTGTCATCAGAAATGCAGAAATAACAAATGAGACTCTAGATGAAAACACTAATTACTTCAAGGTTATTAGAGACCTGAAAGCTGAAATAGCTGAGCTAAGAACACAACTAGCTGAACAAACTAAAACAGTATCAGAACAGGGTAAAAAAATAGATGAACTCCAGAAAACAGTAGAGAATCAATGAGGCTGAAGACCAAATTAGCAAGATCAAGGACAAATTAGAGACAACTAAAAAAGTAAGAGATCTCAAAAAGATATTAAGAGATACTGAAAACAACAACAGAGACCTATGGGATGACATCAAAAGAAATAATATACGCATTATTGGCTTGCCAGAGGAAGAAAGAGAGGGAGAGTAAGAAAGCATTCTTGAGGACATAATAGCTGAGAACTTCTCTAATCTAGACAACATCAAAGACATAAAGGTTCAAGAAACCCAGAGGGTCCCAAACAGAATTAACTTAAAGACACCAAGGCACATCATATTTAGAATGGAAAGGAATAGGGATAAAGAAAGGAAACTGAAGGCTGCAAGAGAAAAACGAAGAGTCACCTACAGAGGAAAGCTTATAAGATTAGCAGCAGACTTCTCCACACAAACACTACAGGCCAGAAGAGAATGGCAAGATATCTATCAAGTGCTCAATGAGAAAGGCTTTAAACCTAGACTACTGTATCCTGCTAGACTGTCATTCAGACTAAATGGAGGCATCAAAACCTTCTAAGAAAAGCAACAGTTGAAAGAATCAACTATCACCAAGCCTGCCCTGAAAGTTCTGAAATGTCTCCTATAAACAGTCAGAACACCATTAATATGCCATATATCAGAACACTATAAATATCTACAAGAATGGCATTAAAATATCTTCAATATTTGATATCAATAAATGTCAATGGCCTGAATTTACTTATTAAAAGGCACAGAGTTGGAAGATGGATCAGAAAACAAAACACAACAATATGCTGTCTACAGGAAACCCACATAACTCAACAAGACAAGCACATACTCAAAATGAAAGGATGGAAAACTATCATACAAGCCAATGGCCCACAAAAAAGGACAGGAACAGCTATTCTCATATCTGACAAGATAGACTTTAAAATAAATAAAATTTTTAAAGATAGGGATGGACACTACTTAATGCTCAGAGGATCAGTCAAGCAAAATGACTTAACAATTATTAACATCTATGCACCCAATGAGAAGCCATCTAAATACATCAAATATCTACTGAAAGAGCTACAGCAATATAGTAACAGCAACAAAGTCATAGTAGGGGAATTCAACACCCCACTCTTGACAGATCATCCAGGCAGAAAATCAATAAAGACATGAGGGAGCTAAATGAGGAGGTAGATAAAATAGAACATTGGACATTTTCAGAATTATTCACCCCATGAAACTGGAATACACATTCCACTCAAGTCCACATGGGTCATTCTCAAGGATAGACCATATTTTATGCCACAAAGACAGCATCAGCCAATTCAAGAGCATTGAAATCATCCCAAGCATCTTCTTAGACCACAGTGGAATTAAACTAACACTTAACAATCAACAAAAGATGAGTAATAGTCCTAAAATGTGGAAGCTCAACAGTACATTACTTAGCAACTACTGGGTCAAAGATGAAATAAAGGAAGAAATCAAAATGTTTTGAGAATTCAATGAAAATGAAGACACAAACTATCAAAATATTTGGAACACAGCTAAAGCAGTACTGAGAGGGAAATTCATAGCCATACAAGCACACATTAGGGAACAAAAAGTAGCACAAATAGACAGCACATCTTAAAGACCTAGTAGAAGAAGAACAAAGGAACCCTAAAGCAACCAGAAGGACAGAAATCACTAAAGTTAGGGCAGAAATCAATAACATTGAAAATAAGAAAACCATACAAAAGATCAACTAAAGTAAATGTTGGTTCTTTAAAAGAGTGGAAAAAATCGACAAACCTTTAGCCAGACTCACAAAACAAAAAAGAGGAAAGACCCAAATAAATAGGATCATAAATGAAAAAGGAGATATCACAACAGACACCACAGTAATTCAACATATCATGCAAGACTTCTATGAACAACTATATGCCACCAAGCTAGAGAACCTGGAAGAAATGGACAATTTCCTAGATACCTACCAAATTCCAAAATTAAGTAAAGAGGAACTAGATAACATGAACATGCCCACCAATAATGAAATTGAAATAGTTATCAAAACCTTCCCAAAAGTAAAAGTCCTGGACTAGATGGTTTTACAAATGAATTCTACAAAACTTTCAAAGAAGAACTAATACCTCTACTTTTAAAAGTCTTCCAGAAGATTGAAGACACTGGAATACTCCCTTCCAGCTTCTATGAAGCCAACATAACTTTGGTAACAAAAGCAGACAGGGACACAACCAAAAAAGAATACTACAGATCAGTATCTCCAATGAACATAGATGCTAAAATATTGAACAAAATTCTAGCCAATCACATACAGCAGTATATTAAAAAGATTGTTCATCATGACCAAGTGGGGTTTATCTCAGGGATGCAAGGTTGGTTTAATATACGTAAATCAATCATTGTGATCCACCACATCAGTAAAAGCAAGACCAAAAACCACATGGTCATATCACTAGATGCAGAGAAAGCCTTTGACAAAATACAACATCCCTTTATGATCAAAACACTACATAAAATGGGAATAGATGGAAAATTCCTCAAGATAGTAGAGTCCATATATAGCAAACCTAGAGCCAACATCATACTCAATGGTGAAAACCTGGAAGCATTTTCCCTCAGATCAGGTACTAGACAGGGATGCCCACTATCACCATTACTATTCAACATAGTGTTGGAAGTTCTTGCTATAGCAATCAGGCAGGAGCAAGGAATTACAGGGATACAGATTGGAAGATAAAAAGTCAAACTCTCCCTTCTTGCAGATGACATGATACTATGCATAGAAAAGCCTATGGAATCCAGCAAGAAGCTTTTGGAAATCATCAGGCAATATAGTAAGGTGTCAGGCTACAAAATTAACATTCAAAAGTCAGTGGCATTCCTCTATGCAGACACTAAGCTAGAAGAAGAAGTTGAAATCCAAAAATCAATTTCTTTTACTATAGCAATAAAAGAAATAAAATATCTAGGAATAAACTTAACTAAAGAAGTGAAAGACTTGTATACTGAAAATTATTAGTCACTACTCAAGGAAACTGAAAAAGATAGAAGTAATTTGAAAGATATTCCATGTTCATGGGTTGGAAGAATTAACATCATCAAATTAAATATACTACCCACAGCCATATACAGATTTAATGCTATCCCCATCAAGATCCCAACCACATTTTTAGGAGAATAGAACAAATACTTCAGATGTTTATCTGGAACCAGAAAAGACCTAGAATTACCACAATAATCTTGAGAAGAAAGAACAGAACTGGAGGCATCACACTCCCAGATCTCAAGTTGTATTATAGGGCCATTGTCATCAAAGCTGCTTGGTACTGGAACATGAATAGACACACTGACCAGTGGAATAGAATTGAGACACTGAAAGTAAGCCCCCACACCTATGGACATCTAGTCTTTGATAAAAGTGTGCAGACTATTAAATGAGGAAAGCATAGTCTCTTCAACAAATGGTGTTGGAGAAAATGGGTTGAAACATGTAGAAGAATGAAACTAAACCACTATATTTCACCAAATACAAAAGTACATTCCAAGTGGATCAAGGACTTGAATGTTAGACCAGACACTATCAGATACTTAGAAGAAAAAAATTGGCAGAAATCTTTTCTGCATAAATTTTAAAGACATCTTCAATGAAACGAATCCAATTACAAAGAAGACTGAGGCAAGCATTAACCTATGGAACTACATCAAATTAAAAAGCTTCTGCACAGCAAAAGAAACCACTACCCAAACCAAGAGACCCCTCACAGAATGGGAAAAGGTCTTGACATGCCATACATCAGACAAGAGGCTAATAACCAAAATATATAAAGAGCTTGCCAAATTCAACAACAAGAAAACAAAGAACCCCATCCAAAAATGGGGAGAAGACATGGACAGAATATTGACCACAGAAGAGGTCAAAATGCTGAGAAACCCATGAAAAAATGCTCCAAGTGTTTGATTGTCAGAGAAATGTAAATAAAGACAACAATGAGACATCACTTCACTCCTGTGAGAATGTCATATATCAGAAAAGGTAACAGCAGTAAATGCTGGAGAGGTTTTGGGGTCAAAGAACCCTCCTGCACTGCTTGTGGGAATGTCAGTTGGTCCAACCTCTGTGGATAACAGTCTGGAGAACTCTCAGAAGGCTAGAAATGGACCTACCCTATGATCCTGCAATTCCTCTCCTGGGGATATATCGTAAGGAACCCAACACATCCATCCAAAAAGATCTGTGTACACATATGTTCTTGGCAGCACAATTTGTAATAGCCAAAACCTGGAGGCAACCCAAGTGTCCAACAACAGATGAGTGGCTGAGCAAGTTGTGGTCTATATACACAATGGAATACTACTCAGCTGTAAAAAAATGGTGACTTCACCGTTTTCAGCCCATCTTGGATGGACTTTGAAAAATTCATGTTAAGTGAAATAAGTCAGAAACAGAAGGATGGATATGGGATGATCTCACTCTCAGGCAGAAGTTGAAAAACAAGATCAGAAGAGCAAACACAAGTAGAACCTGAACTGGAATTGGTGTATTACACCAAAGTAAAAGACTCTGGGCTGGGTGTAGGGGAGAAGGAGAATACAGGTCCAAAAAGGATGACAGGGACCTAGTGGGTGTTGTTTTGTTATATAAAAAACTGGTAAATGTTATGCATGTACAAACTATTGTATTTACTGTCGAATGTAAAACATTAATTCTGCAATAAAGAAATTAAAAAAAGAAAAGTCTAAAGATAGAAAGATATTTAGGTTATGATGAAAGACACACACACACACAGACAACCCACACTCAGTATTAATAAAGATGATCCTTGTGGAAGATGCAGAAAATAAATACATCAAAATATAAGATACTCAATTACAGAGGCGATTATTTAGTCATTTTATTTATTCATTACTGGATAAAGGCAGACAGAAAATGAGAGAAAAGGGGGAGATAGAGAAGGGAAAAAGGCAGGGACAAAGAGACATCTGCAGTCCTGCTTCACCCTTTGTGAATCTTTCCACCTGCAGGTGGGACCAGGGGCTTGGACCTGGGTCCTTGTGCACTGTAGGGTGTGCACTTAACCAGGTGAGCCACCGCCTGGCCCCCTATTTAGTACTTGTAATGAAAACGACTCTTGTATTTTAATCAAGGGACTTTCTGAAAAGGTCTAGCCAGTTTTGAGTCTCCTGTTGTCCTCGAAATTCAGTCAGGTAGTAACCTTGTTCTAAACTGACAAACCTGTCAGACCTGAATAAATAGGTTTCAGTACCTCACATGAATGTGGAATCTAATCCAGTTTGCTGTAGACCAAGTCTCCCGCAGACACAGGTAGACCTCCTGGGTAAAGTAATTTGGAAAATAGTATACTTGAAAGACAATAATTAGGGGCTGGGTGGTGGAGCACCTGGTTGAGTGCACACATTACAAAACACAAGGTCCTGGGTTCAAACCCCCTTCCCCAGTCCCCACCTGGGGGTGGGGGGAGGTGGGGAAGGTCTGTGAGTGGTGAATTGGGGCTGCAGGTGTTGTAAATGACGTCCAATTAAAATGACTTGTCCAGGCAAAAGATAAGTATCTGAAGTAAGGTGTTTATTCTTGGGTGTGAAGCCAACAGTGGCAATCAGGCCACAGCCAAACCCCCTCACCCAGCTCCCACATTTTATACCTGACACAGAACTGGCTCCACCACCCTGGGCTGGGGTCTCAGAACTCACAATCTCCCCATTGTCTAAATAAGGAAAGGAAGAGATTCTGAGGGTCTCTATTCTAAGACTAACAAGCACTGAAAGCACTGAAAGGAAATATTATCTGATCTAAAGAATACAGAACTTGTGAGCACAGATGGCTATAGATAACAATTTATAATTTTTGAACTAAACAATTGTTCTATTCATGTTCCTTTGAAGAGAAAATCTAACCATCTCTTACACAAGCATCTCTCTCTCTCTTCTTCTCTCTCCCTTCCTCTCAATTTCTGACTCTTTATCCATAAGTAAATAAAGATTAAACATTTTTAAATAAAATTTAAAAAGAATATATTTAAATATATTGGCTCTATCCCACTAGGGAAAGATAGAAGCAGGCTGGGGGTATGGATCCACCTGCCAACAACCATGTCCAGTGGAGAAGCAATTACAGAAGCCAAAACTGCCCCGTTCTGCAACCCCCCCCCAAACAATTTTTTGATCCATACTCCCAGTGGAGGAGAAATGATAGGAAAATGATGACCAGAGGGCTCTGAATTTCAACTCCATCAGGACCTGGAGAGAGAAGAAGAAAAAGGGAGGGACATTCAGATATAGTAATAGGTGTCTGTGTGACTTGGTAAGGAAGTGAAGACGAGGCCTTAAAAACTGGGCAAATTTATACAAATATAGACAGATAGTTGTGGAAATAATAGTCAACCCATATCTGCAACCTTAGGGGAACTATTGTATCTTCCAGTGGGGGGGAACTGGGGAGTCAGAACTCTGGTGGCGGGAACAATGTGGAGATGTACACCTGTTATCTTGTAAAATTTGGTAAATCACGAATAAAAGAAAATAATGTTAATAAACATATTGGGGAGCAGCTAAGGCAGTGAGAATTCAGGAGACAAGATTAGCTGAGATGAAAAGTAGGGAGGGGATCATGGCATCAGAGACACACCTGTTCACCTCCTGGTGCTGCCGTGATCGCTAATTCAATTTAATAATTAATGAGGTAACAGTGGAGGCAGCAGATACCCAGAGGGGCTAACAGATTCCCTAGGCAACAACTGGAAAACATGATGTCATCTCAAAGGTGAGGGAACCAAAGTTGGACTCTGGGAGCAACCAATAACAAAGATACAAAGTAAACAAATTGAGCTGCCAGCTGAGATGAGAAAAGCCCCCTCAAGAGAGTCAGGGTTAGCCAGAACAGGGGAATAGAATGACTGCAGTACAAAGACTAAAACCAACTGGATTCCAGCTCGGCCCCAGTTATATGGTCATGGCCTACTAGCCCTTGCTCAAGAGACTGCAAAGTCAGATCTTCTCTCAGAGAAGAAGACATCATCAGAACACTGGATTATCTCTGCAAGGCTTCACATGCAATGTGTGGAATTGAATAACATTTTTCAGGGTGGCCTTGGTGGTGGCTCACCTGATTGGGTGCACACACTCCGATGTGCAAGGATCTGGGTTCAAGCCCCCAGCGCCCACCTGCAGGGGAGATGTTTCACAAGTGTAAAAGCAGATCTGTAGGTGTCTCTCTGTCTCTCTCCCTCTTATCTCCTTTCCCTCACAATTTCTCTCTGTCCCACCAAATTAATTATATAAAGTTAAGATAATCTTTCAAAAAGAATTAAGTCCATTATTTTGTTCTCAAAATTATATCATTCAATTCATCAGGAGTGAAGGCTAAAAGTAAAAAATGTAAAAAAAAAAAAAAAAAAAAAAAACACATAGAAGACATTACTATAAATGAAGTAAGAAACTCAAAAGTCACTTAAATATTGTAGATACCAGACAGAGGGAGTTAAGGGGCTACTAGTCCTAAAAATTATATGACATAAAAAAGACTTTTGGGAAATAGGAATAATTTATTTAAAAGGATTAAATGGAAACAATGAAATTGAAAAATAAAATATCTGGGAGTAGATAGAGTCACACTGCTGAAGAGAAAAGTTGTAAATTGGAAGAATGGTTAGACTATAGTACACTAAAGCATAGACATATTTTTAAATGATGAAAGAATTATAAGCGGCACATGAAAATCTGTAAAGAGGAATGATGCATATGTTTTTATATTTCTAGAGTCATGAAAAAAAGCTTCAGAAGCAATATTTGAAAAGATGTTATCAGAGCATTTCAGAAAATAGCAGAAAGACTTTAAGTCATACTCAAGAATTTCTGTCTAAGCTAGATAAAATACAGACATTTACACCATAAGACTTTCAAGTAAAAATGAGAAAACAAACAAAAGAAAAAGCAACGCATCTTAACAGTACCACTCCCAATACATATTCTTCAGAGGAACAACAAAGCAAGGTAACCGAAATCTCAGAAGAAACAATTGTTATCAAGAGACGATGGCAAAAGGTTCAAAATGGAAGGGAAGAAAGCAAAGTAGACTTCCCCATTCCATAGAAACATCCTCTGAAAATGGAGAAAATTCAAGATATTTTCAAATTCTTACAAGGAGAGGATTCTAGCAAACTCAACACTTGCAAACCCAGTACTAAGAGAAGTATTTAAAGCTCTTATATTGGGATGGCAAGAGGTTAGAAAACTGATCTATAAAAAGGATGTGTAACTTCAACAATTATGATAGTACATAGTTGGTATAAGTCCTGAAAATCAAATCAGTAAACCAGAACCTGGGCAAGAGTACATTCATATTCATACATTTAACATCTAACAAGAATAACGGTTTTGAAGGACTGGAGAGAGGACAAACCTTTGCATAATGTGGTTGAAATATTGGACACTCTGTGGGAATAGGAGAATGCTGACTCACAGTTCTACATTTCCATACACAAATACCAATTCAAGATGAATTGTGATATGGAATTTTTTTTTGCTGGAGTTGGCAAAGATTTCTTATACATGATCCATAAAGCAAAAAATAAGTTGATAAACTGCAATAAAATTAAGTACTTATGTTTATCAAAAACACCATGAAGGGAATAAAAATGTCAATTCAAATTGTAGAAGCTATATCAAGAATGTGTGTAGAATTTTATGAATAAGAAAAAGAAAGTCCAATAAAATGTTGGCAAGAGTCTTAGAGAGGCTTTAAGAAATCAGATGCACAGATGACACACACACACACACACACACACACACACATACATATGTTTAATTCTCAAATGTATCAGTCACCAGGAAAATAAAATGCAGACCATAAGATCGCCTTAAAATAAAGAAAGAAAATTGCCAATGTCAAGTATTATCTAGGATATGGAGTAATTCAAACTTTTTAATGAACTTGTAGAAATATAAACTTGAAGAACCCCATTAGATAAACCTTTAGCAGTATCTACTGAAGTGGAAAAAAGATGTATGCTATGGTATTCCTCCATACAGTGACCATGCAAGTGTGTATTTAAGTTCTCCCAAACATGAATACTTAGAGCACTGTTATATTGATTTAAAAAAAAAAAAACAACTGTGAGAAACTCAGTACTAGCATAACTAAATGCCCATGCATAGTAAGTAATAAACCATATTCCTTTTTTTTTTTCCAAATGCGCCACCACCCGGCGCCTCTCTCTCTTTCTCACTGCCCACTTTTACTCTAGCATGTATATGTTCTCTTCTTTTTCTTTCTTTCTTTCTTTCTTTCTTTCTTTCTTTCTTTCTTTTTTTAAAATTTATTTCTTTATTGGGGAATTAATGTTTTACATTCAACAGTAAATACAATAGTTTGTACATGCATAACATTCCCCAGATTCCCATTTAACAATACAACCCCCACTATGTCATTCATCATCTTTCATGGACCTGTATTCTCCCCACCCACCAACCCACCCCAGAGTCTTTTACTTTGGTGTAATACTCCAATTCCATTTCATGTTCGACTTGTGTTTTCTTTTCTAATCTTGTTTTTCAACTTCGGCCTGAGAGTGAGATCATCCCATATTCATCCTTCAGTTTCTGACTTATTTCACTCAACATGATTTTTTCAAGGTCCATCCAAGATCGGCTGAAAACGGTGAAGTCACCATTTTTTACAGCTGAGTAGTATTCCATTGTGTATATAGACCACAACCTGCTCAGCCACTCATCTGTTGTTGGACACCTGGGTTGCTTCCAAGTTTTGGCTATTACAAATTGTGCTGCCAAGAACTTAAGTGTACACAGATCTTTTTGGATGGATGTGTTGGGTTCCTTAGGATATATCCCCAGGAGGGGAATTGCAGGGTCATAGGGTAGGTCCATTTCAAGCCTTCTGAGAGTTCTCCAGACTGTTCTCCACAAAGGTTGGACCAATTGACATTCCCACCAGCAGTGCAGGAGGGTTCCTTTGACTCCACACCCTCTCCAGCATTTGCTGCTGTTACCTTTTCTGATGTATGACATTCTCACAGGAGTGAAGTGATATCTCATTGTTGTCTTGATTTGCATTTCTCTGACAGAGACTTGGAGCATTTTTTCATGTGTTTCTCGGCCTTTTGGATCTCTTCTGTGGTGAATATTCTGTCCAAGTCTTCCCCCCATTTTTGGATGGGGTTATTTGTTGTCTTGTTGTTGAGTCTGGCAAGCTCTTTATATATATTGGTTATTAAACTCTTATCTGATGTATGGCATGTAAAGATAAACCATATTCCTATAAAATGAAGTGCCCTAGCTTGAATAGGAGTTCATTTCCATGGGGCTGGGCGGTAGCACACAGATTAAGCTCACATAGCAGGAAGCATAAGGATCCTGATTTGAGTCCCCAGCTCCCCAACTGCGGGGGGGGGGGTCACCTCACAAGCAGTGAAGCAGGTCTGCAGGTGTCGTATCTCTCTCTCCCCCCCTTATCTTCCCCTCCTCTCTCATTCTCTCTGTTGTCCTATCCAACAACAGTAACAAGAATTACAAGAATGGAAAAAAGATGGCCTCCATGAGCAGTGGATTCATAGTTCAGGTACCAAGCCCCAGAGATAATTCTGGAGGCAAAAAAAAGGGGGAGTGGAGGAGAATTCACCTCACAACCAGAATCTTGAGTGTGAACACACAGGAACAAGCGAGTACATGAAAATTTACATTTACAAAAAAAGTAGAAAATCAAGAGAGAAGTTATTCTTGGGGAGCGGTGCATGCAGGGAAGCATACATACTACCATGCTGGAGGACCATGGTTCCAGCAGGCTGACGGGTGCCTCTCTCTCTACTCCTCCTTCTCTGTATCTCTCTGTCCGATCTCATAACATGGAAAAGAAGGAAAAAATGGCCTCCAGAAATCCATATTTGACTAAATGGACTGGTGATAATGTTCCAGGCTTAATCCTGATAGACATCACATGAAAATGCTTTCAGGGGAGTCAAGTGGTAGCACAGCAGGTTAAGCACAGGCGACGCAAAGCAGGACCGAGCCCCCGGCTCCCCACCTGCAGGGGTTTCGCTTCACAGGCAGTAAAGCAGGTCTGCAGATGTCTCTCTTTCTCTCCCCCATTCTGTCTTCCCCTCCTCTCTCCATTTCTCTCTGTCCTATCTAACAATGATGACATCAACAACAACAATAAAAATCAACAAGAGCAACAAAAGGGAAAAATGAATAAATAAGTATTAAAACAATAATTTAAAAAAGAACATGCTTTCAAGGCATATGCACACCTATAGTTATTAAATACCTCAATAACAGTAACTAGATTGGATAGATTGATTGGTGGATGGATGATGATGGATAGAAAGAAAAAAATATTGAAGAGTTGAAAGATATGTGATGGAGAGGTAGGCTGATGATTGATTCATAAATAACAAAGTTAGACAAAGTCATCAACGAAATACAGTCTGATGTGACCGCTATATAACTTTAGTCCAAGTTTTTCTTTTTTCTTTTTTGCTTCCAGGGTTATCTCTGGGGTTCAGTGCATGCATTATGAATCCACTGCTCCTGGAAGCCATTTTTTAAATTTTTTAGGGGAGGTAGGATAAAGAGAAATTGAGAGAGGATGGGGAAGATAGACAGGGAAAGAGAAAGACACCTGCAGGCCTGCTTCACCGCTTGTGAAGCTTCCCACCTGCAGGTGGGGAGCTGTTTTCGCTATCTTCCCTCCCCTGTTAATTTCTCTCTGTCTCTATCCAATCGTGTGTGTGTGTGTGTGTGTGTGTGTGTGTGTGTGTGTGTGTGTGAGAGAGAGAGAGAGAGAGAGAGAGCCTTATCTTTCAAATGATGACCATTTCAAAGACAGAGAAAAAGTAAATTATTTATACTATTTCAAAGTACACATGTAATCAACAGAATATCTAAAACCATCACTAGAAGACATGAAATACCAAGTCAGAAAGAATTAGCTGATGAGACTTCAAAATGAATAAAATCCTCAGAGCAGATAAGGCATGGAGATGTAGGGGAAAAATGCAAAGTGACTGAGAAAGCAGAATTAGAGAAATGAAAATCTTCTCTTAGGAGCCCCCAGAAGTGTCATCAGGAGACGCAACAGGGATCTTAAGAAATGATTTTGGGAGTCAGGTGGTCGCGTAGCAGGTTAAGCACAGAGGCGGAGCAAAGCTCAAGGATTGGCAGAAAGATCCCAGATCGAACCCCCGGCTCCCCACCTGCAAGTGGTGAATAAGTCTGCAGGTGTCTTCTCTCCCCCCTCTCCGTCTTCCCCTCCTCTCCATTTCTCTCTGTCCTATCCAACAACGACAACACCATTAGCAGCAACAATAATAACTACAACAATAAAACAACAAGGGCAACAAAAAGGAAATAAATAAATATTTAAAAAAAAAGAAATGATTTGACACTAACTCAAAAACAAGAAAAGACAAGCTAGACTTGTTTCTAGAACAAATTATCCAAACTGAATCAGGAACCTCAGTAGTCCTATTCTTGTTATAAAAAATAGACAAGCAGTTAAAGAATTTTCACCAAGTAATTTTTAAAAATTCCATAGCTGACTTTGATACAGCTCAGATGAGTTCTAGTGAACCCCAGTGAATTCCAATATAGATTATCTCAGTGAATCAAAAGAAAGAGAACACAGGAATATTTTTTGGTGAGCACGATCATTTTAAAATCACTTTACTGAGATACGGCAGGCATAAAATATTCCATATTTAATATGTGCCTTTGGATGAAGTTTTGACTTAAGCCCACACACTGGTCTTTATCCAAAGAGACATGCATGGAAATTTAAGTTGATCCTGTTTGAGGACATGTGAATGGTGTTGCAATGAACATTAAGAGTCTAGACAGTTAGTCAAGATCTAGATTTTAGTTTTCTCCTCCCCTTCCTCTTTCTCTGAAATTGCAACCCCACACTTCAGTTTGTTTGCTGTGTCTAAGAAAAATAAACTAACAGGTGTGACATGGTACTTCATTCTGGTTTTGACTTGAAATCAGAAATAGGAGAAATACAACTTTGAGAGCCAGCTGTGGCTCACAGGTTAAATGTGTGTATCACTAAGGGCAAGGACCCTGCACAAGAATCAGGATTCAAGCCTCCAGTCCCCACCTGCCGAGGGGACGCTTCCCAAGCAGTGAAGCAGTTCTGTAGGTGTCTATCTTTCTGTCTCCCTCTCTCTCAATTTCTCTGTGTTCTATCCAATAAAATGGGGGGGGGGGAATGGCCAGCAGGAGCTGTGGGCTCATAGTGCTGGCATCAAGCACCAGTGATAACCCTGGAGGCAAAAATAAATAAAATAAATAATAAACATTTTAAAAAAGAAAATAGGAGACTTTGTAAATGAAACCATGGAAATAAGAATCATCACAGAGATTGTAAGAAGTCAAGCAGCTGGTTCCACATGGAAAGTCTATCAAACATGTAATGCAAATAATAAAAAAAAATTACTACTAAATTTCTATTTTATAGTTTATTTTAATAAGAGATAGGGAAAGAGAGGCAGAGAGAGTCCCACTGACCAGAGCCCTACTCAGCTCTGGCTGCTGGTGCTGCTGATAATTAAACCTGGGCCCATCAGAGCCTCAAGCTGAAGAATCTTTATGTATAACCATTATGCTGTTTTCCCAGATGCACTGGCAAAACAGCTCAGCTGTTTTGTTATGATAAAGTTCAGCCCCCCACCACACTGAAGGAAGATTAGGTGATGTGGTCTTTTTCATTCCTTCTCTACTGCTATGTCTCTCTATAAATAAATAAATAAATAAATAAATAAATGACTCATTGTGTGAGCCTGGATTCACCCCCAAATGGAAGCCCAGCAAAGTCTCCCTGAGTGGTCCAGCAAGACAGCTCACCTCGATAGAGTACATGCTTGTCATATTCATGACCCAGGTTCCGGCTTAGCCCCTATTGCAGCAAAGAAAGCTTCATTGTTGACTGTCTGTCTGTCTGTCTGTCTATCTATCTATCTATCTATCTATCATCCATCATCTCTATCCATTATCTACCTATCATCTATCTCAAAAAGTCAGCTCAAAGTGGAAAAATCCCAACAATCGCAAAAATGAAAGTTTCTCTCTCTCTTTTTTAAACTTTTTTATTTGTATTTATTTACTGGGTATGGACAGAGAGAAACTGAGAGGGGAGGGAGAGATAGCGAGACAGAGAGACACCTGCAGCCCTTCGTCATCACTTGTGAAGCTTTCCCCCTGTAAGTGGGGACCAGGGGCTCAAACCTTCAACCTTGTACACTATAATGTGTGCGCTTAACCAGGTAGACAATGGCAGAGAAATCTCATTCAAAAACATGCTGTTTATTATTTATTATTTATTTATTGCCACCAGGTTATCACTGGGGCTCCCTGCCAGCACTATGAATCCACTGCTCTTGGCAGTCTATTTCCCATTTTATTGGATAGGACAGAGAGAAACAGAGAGAGGAGGGAGACAGAGAGAGAGAGAGAGACCTGCAGAACTGCTTCACAGCTCATGAAACACCCCTCCTGCAGGTGAGGAGCCCATGGTTCAAACCCAGGTCCTTGCCAGTTCCTTCACATAGTACTGCATGTGTTTAAATGGGTGTGCTACTGCTCACCCCCCTCTCTTTTAATTTGAAAAAATGGAGAAGATAAGCTTGTAAAGAGGTTATTTATCAAACAGTGGGGTTTATCAAAGACCTAGAGAGTGGGTTCCAAGTTACAGTATCAATGAATAAGCTTTACCCCGGTAATAAGTAGAAGAAATGCCTTGGCTGGACAAACACAGCAAGAAACCTCAGTTGTATTTATATATATATATATATATATATATATATATATATATATATATATATATGACCTCTTACTCTACTAAAAGGTAACAAGACCATAAGTAAATATTAATCTATTATATTCTATCAAATGTAAATGCCAACTTTAATAAATTATTGTTGTCTTACATTACTTAGGGCCTCCTGCATTTTACTGATCTAGGGATTCTTTGTTTGTTTGTTTTCTTTTGTAATTAATGGTGGGTTATGATATTGTAAAATATAGGGTCTAGTCTCACACCACACCCACCACCCTTCTACCTCCCAAAGATAACCACCAGTTCTCACAAGGCTCAGAAACAGTTTACTTCTTCTGCTATTTTTTGCAAGTTCATGTATATCAGATCTATAGATTCTGTTGGACTAGCTTCGCGAGAGGAGACAGATGACCCGGGACTCATGGTTGAGTTGTACGCAGTTTCTCTTTATTCACGCTGAACGCAGCACAATCTAAGCCGAGCTAAACTAAAACTAAAAACTAACTAAAACGAACAATGCTGTCCTTATATATACTTTCCAAGTAGGGTGTGAACCGGATGTGACGTAGAGAGGGTGGAGAGAAAAGTGACTGGTGAAAATCAGGGTGTGACAAGGAGAGGGGACGGAGCAAAACGACATCATGAACCAGTGGGGATTAAACCAATGCCCTGCATTGGTTATGTAAATAGAATACAGTGGTTATGTAAATAGAATGCAGTGTTAAGCAAGGGGGATTAAACCAAATGAAACAGAAGGGGTTTTTAGAAGCAGAATTAGAAGCATACCAACAAGATTCCTGTACGAGTTAAACTATCCACTAGCTGTCTTTCATCTTTTTTAATTGTCTTGATAAGCATCATCATCTCCAGTTCCATCCATTTTGTCTCAAAGGATACAACATTATATTTTTGATTGCAGAATAGTATTCCATGGAGTATATATGCCATAATTTCTTTAGCCAGTTATCTGTTGATGGGCATCCAGGCTGCTTCCACTCTTTGGCTATTGTGAATAATGCAGCTGTGAGCACAGGCCTGCACGTGTCTCTTCAAATCAGTGTTGCGTCTACTGAATAAAGCCTCTGAGTGGGCTTATGGGTCCTGAGGTGCCTCCACACCTGTCTGTTGAAGGACTGTCCGCACAGTCTCCACAGGGGCGGCCCCAGTCCGCATTCCCACCAGCAGGGGAGCACAGTCCCTTTTTCTCCACAATCCCAGCAACACCTGTCACTTTCCAGAGCTTCATTTTGTTTCCAGAGGGCGTGGGGGGACCCACTGTACCAGAGCTTCCCTCTGGAGTCACGGCCCCTCCCACAAGGTTCCTGGGTTCTGATATTCCAGGGTCACTGCAAGAAGGAACAAGCCAGGACTCTTTCTCCAGGAAGGCAGGCCCCGCCAGACTGCGAGGTTTCCGCTTCCAGAAGGAGAGGGAGCTGGCGGCTGCTGTTGCTGTGAGCTCAGAAGACTCATCACTTGTTCTGACACCACTGGAAACAAATGCAGCCCTTTAATGCACTTGCAGTAAGACAAGGAAATCCATAACGGATATAATGACTGGGAGAAAGAGGCTGCTCTTACTAGAAATGAACTGTGACTATACAGAAAACTAATAAAATCATGGAAAAGATGCTTTATTCACAGAGAGAGCCTGGCAGCATTGCTGAGTGTAACGTGAATGGGCCAAAATCAAGTGCACAATGGTGTCATGTTAGAAAGTGTAGCAGGGGGAGTCCCATGGCAGCGCAGCGGGTTAAGCGCACGTGGTGCAAAGCGCAAGGACCGGCGGAAGGATCCCGGTTCCAGCCCCCAGCTCCCCACCTACAGGGGAGTCACTTCACAGGCAGTGAAGCAACTTTGCAGGTGTCTGTCTTTCCTCCTCTCTGTCTTCCCCTCCTCTCTCCATTTCTCTCTGTCCTATCCAACAATGACAACATCAATAAAAACAACAATAATAACTACAACAATAAAAAGACAAAAAGGGCAACAAAAGGGAAAATAAATAAAATTTTTTAAAAAGAAAGTGTAGCAGGGATAGACAGCATTGATGGCTATGCAAAGAGATTCTTTTTTAAAAAATATTTATTTATTTATTTCCTTTTTGTTGCCCTTGTTTTTATTGTTATTGTAGCTATTCTTGTTGATGTCATCGTTGTTGGATAGGACAGAGAGAAGTGGAGAGAGGAGGGGACGTCAGAGAGGGGGAGAGACAGACACCTGCAGACCTGCGTCACTACTTGTGAAGCGAAACCCCTGCAGGTGGAGAGCCGGGGGCTTGAACCCAGATCCTTACACTGGTCCTTGTGCTTTGCACCACATGCGCTTAACAAGCTGCACTATCACCTGACTCTCCCTCAAAGAGATTCTTATGCTTGAGGCTCCAGAGCCCCAGGATCAACCCCCCCCACACACACACCATAAGCCAGAGTTAAGCAGTGCTCTGGTTAAGAAAGAAGATCAGAAAGGGAAACTAAAGGCAGGATCTGACTAAACTGAAAGAGGGCACCAAAGTAAAAACCCTGTGGTGAGCGGGAGGGTGGACATGCAGCTTCCTGGGCGGGCGGGGGTGGGATGAGACACAATCTTTTGGTGATGGGAATGGTGTTTATGTATACACCTATTAAATTGTAGTCATATAAATCACTATTTAATTAATATGAGAGCAGGAAAATTGACTGTATGTCTAATAAAGGGACTTTTCAAAGTTAACTCAATTACCATATACTGTGGTGATAACAGTAACTATCCATTGTCTTCTTGAACCCTAAGACAGCAGGAACCTCACATTTCCACTATAGAGCCTGAACTTCCCCCAGTCCTGGGACCCTAGCGTAGGGCCCACTTTCCCACATGCTTCTCCCAATTCTTATCAAATAATATTGCATCTGCCGATCGCAACCTAATCAACGCAACGAGTGCCACCCCAGCATGCTTCATTCAGACTGTGTCCAGAGACTTCAGGTGTGGAACGACAACCCTTCAGCTTCATCACTCGGGTGAGACCTTTCCTTCCATAGTATTCTCTAATTCCATCCCAGGTGATTCACTTCCTAACAAAGTCCCAAAATCTAGATATAGACCAGGTTCCAGGAGATAGAGCATATGTTCACAGGTATCCATAAACTAGGGCAAATATATAGCTGAAAGCAGAAGTACACTAGAGTTTGCAGTGAGTAACCTCCAACATTTCATCTCCACTATTCCAACCTTTGGGTCCATGATTCTTCAACAATTTTTTTGGCTTTGTATATTAACTCTCTTTTCAGCCACCAGGTTCCAGATGCCATCAGGATGCCGGCCAGGCTTCCCTGGACTGAAGACCCCACCAATGTGTCCTGGAGCTCCGCTTCCCCAGAGACCCACCCTACTAGGGAAAGAGAGAGGCAGGCTGGGAGTATGGATCGACCAGTCAACACCCATGTTCAGCGGGGAAGCAATTACAGAAGCCAGACCTCCCACCTTCTGCATCCCACAATGACCCTGGGTCCATGCTCCCAAAGGGACAGAGAATGAGAAAGCTTTTGGGGAGGGGATGGGATATGGAGATTGGGTGGCAGGAATTGTGTGGAGTTGTACCCCCCCATCCTATGATTTTGTTAATGTCTCCTTTCTTAAATAAATAAATAAATTTAAAAAAAAGAATGTGCAGGAAAAAAGAGAAAATTAACTAATTAAAAACAACACAAAAAACGAAAGTGTGTTTGTAATGTCATCTTAAGTTCTTCCATTTGCAGTAGAAGTGAGGCCACAGAAATAAACATGTAGTGCTTAAAAGATTCATTGAGAGGTAGACTATAAAGCCTTAAAAAACCAATAAACTGCCTGCTTAAGTAAGAAGACACGCTATGGGAAAGATCAAGGCTCTCCAAACATTTCACGTCTAGTCCGCTCAATTCTAAGGGGTTGGGAGAAAGTTCACTGGGTAGGACGCCTGCCCTATGATTGCAGTCCAGAACACACACACACACACACACACACACACACACACACACACCCCTTAGGAAATGAAACTAGGACTTAAAGATATTCATATATCTATCAATCTATCTGTATCTAGCAATTATCCACCTGTCATGTATCTATGAATTGTCTATCACCAATCTATCTTGTATGTCATCTATTTAGTGTGTGTGTGTGTATTACTGCCACCAGAGACATTGCTGGGGCTTGCCACTATGAATCCACCACTCCCAGTGGCCATAATTTTTCTTTTCCTTTTTCTTTTTTTCTTTCCTATTTATATTGGTTAGGACAGAAAGAAACTGAAAGAGGAAGGGGAGTGGTAGTGGTGCCCCTGGTTAAGCACACACAGAACTGTGTGCAAGGACTCAGTTCCAAGCCCTCGCTCCCCATGAGCGGCGAAGCAGGTCTGCAGGTGTCTTTCTTTCTGTCTCTATCTCCCTTCCCCTTTCAATTTCTCTCTGTCCTGTCAAATAAAGAATAGAAAGGATAAAAAATATAGAAAAATAAGGGCTGACACAAGCAGTGGAATTGTAGTGTAAGCACCAAGCCCCAGCAGTAACCCTGATGTGTGTGTGTGTGTGTGTGTGTGTGTGTGTGTGTGTGTGTGTGAGAGAGAGAGAGAGAGAGAGAGAGAGAGAGAGAGGGGCCTGTAGATCTCCTTAACCATTTGTGAAACAGACTACCCCCAGGTGGGGTGTGGGGGCTTTAACCTATATCCTTGAATACATCCTCAATGTATCTCTACAGAGAGAGAGAATATGAGAACAAGAGCGAGGGCAGAGAGAAGGAGAGAGAGAGAGAGAGAGAGAGAGAGAGAGAGAGAGAAAGAAATGAGGGAGTAGGAGAGACACAACCATGCTTCATCATCCAGGGAGTCCCACCTGTTTCTTTTTTATTATTATTATATTTTTGTAGTTATTATTGTTGTTATTGATGTCATCATTGTTAGATAGGACAGAGAGAAATGGATAGAAATGGGGAAGACAGAGGGGGAGAGAAAGATAGACACCTGCAGACCTGCTTCACTGCTTGTGAAGAGACTCCCCTACAGGTGGGGAGCTGGAGGTTCCAACCGGGATCCTTATCCTGGTCCTTGCACTTTGTGCCAATACCGCCCGACCCCCTATCCCATATGTTTCTATCCACGCTGTTCTCATGAGGTGCTGAGGATCAAGCCCTTAGCAGAATACACCTCTCCATAGAAGAACGGAAAGGAGATAAACCCAAAGACAACTCAAAATTGCAAGTAAAGTGGCCAATTGATTGATTTGAGAGACTCTAGCTCTAGTCTTCCCTGGAACTAAAAGCATCCTGACTCTTCAGCTGCTCCAGCCAATGCATTCCACACCCCCAGTGTCAAAATCAGTCCCTGCTCAGCTGTCAAGCCCCCAAGCCTAGGTTCTGAATACAACATGCTTCCAGTCAGTGCTAAGCCACTTCCTGCTTGGCCGTGCTCACAGAGAACCTAGGACAGAGACCATCCGGACTTCTCTGGAGAAGCACAGTGCTGGCATGCCAGGGAATTGCTTCAGAATAATTTATAGTCCATGTTTTATTAATCTGATTGTTTCAGGCATCTTTCCCAGAAACTTAAAGATCTCTTTGAGTGCTGACAATTGTGTTATAAATGTGCTCCAGGAATTCATTTCAAAGAAAATTATGAAGTCATTTATAAGCACGTTACTCAGAAGGAGCTGGCAGGAAGTCTTTCAGGGTTGACGCACTGTACCCTCTCACACGTGATGTTCAGAGAGTCCCACCTCCCATGCACTTCAGGGCTTCTTAGATGGGCTCTTGGGGGTAATACCCAAGCATTAATTCCTGTGCTTAATAGCTACTCCAAGGGTTGGAAGCTAGGACCAGATTCCACGTGTGTAGCCCAAGTTCAAGCCCCAGCACCATGTGGGGAATCCTCTGGCACCAGAGGAAGCTCTGAATCTGTGACATCTCTCCCCCTCTGTATATGAATGTAAAAGTAGCCTGTAGTGGTAAAGACAGGCACGCATGAAGTCCTGCAAGCCACCGGTACATTTACTTGAGTTTTGTCAATTTTTTTTTTTGAGAGTTCTGAGCTACAAACTATCCGATTTTCTCATTCTGGTCAGAACAGGTTTCTGAATGACAAGAGTTGATGAAGAGGACTTTACAAGCATGGATCGTCAAGAGTCCATGCTGGAATGCATATTCTGACAGGGAAGGTTGGAGATGGGACCAAGATTCTTCATGACTGGTCAACAACCTGAGAATGCTGACTCCAGGGTTCTAACAACTATACTCAGAACAGCAAGGTGCAAAGTCGATGAACAGGATCTGAAGAAATGAAGACAAAAGGACGAATTAAAGAGAGTTCACCTGATGTGATACATAGCTTGGTCATGTATAAGACCCATGGTCACGCCCTAGTACCACTTGGGAGTGTCACAGGTGTTGGTATGCTTCACATTGGTTTGGTCTCACTCCCCCGCCTCTGGGAGATCCTGGTTTAGTCTTTGCCTTTCGTGCTTCTCCCTTCTCCCCGCCCCCTATCCTGCAGCAGCTGCCTGAGGAGAAAGATGGAGGACGACATGGTGTGGTGATGGTGTGGTGATCAGATTAGACTAGTTTTTGAATCCTTGCTCCTGAATAAAGAAATACAGCTTCTCTGCTCAGCTGTGTGTCCGCGAGTCTCTGTCTACCGCCGCAAAGCTAGCCCTGCCTACTGGTGCCCAGAACTCTGACGACAACAGGGACACTGAGGGAAACTCTGTTACTGTCTCTCTCTATCTGAATTTTTTTAAAAAATGGTCTGGAAGTAGTAAAATTGTGCTTGCATCAGGCCCCCACCACCCTGCAGAAAAAGGAAAATATAGAATTACATAAACGCGAGCCGGGCGGTAGTGCAGTGGGTTAAGCGCACATGGCGCAAAGCACAAGGACCGGCATCAGAATCACATAAACACAAATCGTGATTGCACACATTACGATGTACAGGGACTCGGGTTTAGACCCCGCAGTCTTCAGCTCCTGGGCAGGGGCATCCGTCATTAGCAGTGACTCAGGTCTGGAGATGACTCTCTTTCTCTCCCCCTCTCTATCTCCCCCTCCCCTCTCAATTTCTCTCTATCTGTCCTATCCAATAAAAATGAGGGAAAAATGGCCAAGTGATGGGACAGTCAAAATAAGAAGATAATCCAGGGAGTTCAGACGGTAGCACAGTGGGTTAAGCACATGGAGCAAAGCGCAAGGACCTGGAAAAGGATCCTAGTTGGAGCCCCCGGCTCCCCACCTGCAGGGGAGTCGCTTCACAGGTGGTGAAGCAGGTCTGCAGGTGTCTGTCTTTCTCTTCCCCTCTCTGTCTTCCCCTCCTCTCTCCATTTCTCTCTGTCCTATCCAACAATGACAACATCAACAACAACAATAACTACAATGACAAAACAACAAGGGCAACAAAAGGGAAAATAAATAATAATAACAAATTTTTTTAAAACAAAAGAGATAATCCTTGGGGCCGGCCAGTGGCACACCCAGTTAAGTGCAAATATTGCCAAATGCAAGGACCTGAGTTCAAGCCTCCACTCCCCACCTGGCAAGGGTTCCACTCCACAAGCAGTGAAGCTGGTCTTCAGGTGTCTATCTTTCTCTCCCTCTCTATCACTTCATCCTCTCTTGATTTCTCTGTCCTAACAAAAATTAAAAAGGAAAAAAATGGCCACTGGGAACAGTGAATTCATAGTGCCAGCACTAAGCCCCAGAGATAGCCCTGGTAGCAATAAAATAAAATAAATTAAAATAGAGATAGATACATAGATAGTTATAGAAATAATAGCCGGGGGCTGGATGATTGACACACTGGGTTAAGTTCACATGGTACAAAGCATAAGGACCCACGCAAGGATCCTGGTTCTATCCCACACTCCCCACCTGCAGGGAGGGTCACTTCACAAGTGGTCTGCAAGTGTCTATCTTTCCCTCTCCCTTTCTATCTTCCCCTCCCCTCTCAATTTCTCTCTGTCCTATCCAAAAATAATAGTAGTAATAGTCAACCCACATATGTGATTGTGGGAGAACTACAGCAGTCTCCAATGGACAGAACTCTGGTGGTGGGAACAGTGTGGAATTATAGGCCCATTATCTTATAATTTTGTGAGTCAATACTAAATTGTTAGTAAAAAAGAAAGAAGGAAAGAAGGAAAGAAAGAAAGAAAGAAAGAAAGAAAGAAAGAAAGAAAGAAAGAAAGAGAAAGGACTGGGAGAAGACATTTCAAGTGTGGTGAGATGAGAAAGGGATCACTGCAGTGTTCTTACAGAGAAGAAGGATGACAGCATATGGCTCTGCAAAGAGATTCTCTTGCCTGAGGCTGAAGAGTCCCAGCTTCAGGACCCCCCCCCACCCCATACACCATAAGCCAGAGCTAAGTAGTGTTCCAGTAAAAAAGGGAGAAAGAAAGAAAGAAAGAAAGAAAGAAAGAAAGAAAGAAAGAAAGAAAAGAAAGAAAGAAGGGAGGGAGGGAAGGAAGGAAGGAAGGAAGGAAGGAAAGAGTTCTTCTAGTAAGTAGATCCACTTCTTTCCTTTGGGGGGGTACAGAGAAATCGAGAGGGAAGGGGAGAGACTAAATCTATTTCTTTTTTCACTGAGTACAGACAGAGACATTGAGAGGGAAGAGGCAAATAGAGAGGGAGAGAGAGAAACACACCTACAGCACCATTTCACAGCTCCACCCCAGAGACTAAGGGCTTGAACCTGGGCCCTTGTGCATCGTAACAGGCCCACTTAACTAAGGCCCTGCCAGATGCGTCCCTATACTTTGAACCACAAGCTTTACAAAAGGAAATTTTATTATCCTGTTGTAAGTAAAACACCAGCCAGGATGACCACAAGCAGCGAACACTGAGAACAGACAAAACAGAAACAAACCGATTTCATCTGTGTCTCCTTACCACTTTTCCCTACTAATGAGGTGGGGTTCAAGGTCATTCTCCTGGCTACAGAAAAAGGAGAATACGCAGCGTTCAAGAGGTTAACAACTACTCAACATTAGTCTTTTCCATTAAAAATGGGAAATACTGGGGGGTCAAGCAGTGTCATACCTGGTTAAGCACACATAGTACTAAGCATTCCGGTTCAAGCCCCTGGCTCCCCACATGCAGGGAAGGGTCACTTCACAAGTGATGAAGCAGGTCTGCTGATGTCTATCCTTCTCTCCCCCTCTTTGTCTTCCCTTCCTCTCTCAATTTCTCTATGTCCTATCTAGCAGCAATAACAACAATAATAACAATCACAACAACAATGGAAAAAAGATAGCCTCCAGGAGCAGTGGATTCATAGTATAGGGCCTTTTCTCCTCCTCCTCCTCCCCCCCCTCCCCCTCCCCCTCCCCCTCCCCCTCCCCCCTCCCCCTCCTCCTCCTAGCGTTTGCCCTTCTTCTGTAGCCAGTCAACAGCGTCAGGTTGAGCCTGATGTAAAGTTTCGAGACCTCCTTTGAATCTGGAGAGGTGGCAGTCGTTGACTATGTGGGTCATAGTCTGTCTGGAGCCGCAGGGGCAGTTCGGGTCGTCTCTGGCTCCCCAGCGATGGAACATAGCGGCTCACCGGCCATGGCCTGTTCCATAGCGATTGAGGAGGGCCCGATCATAATGTGCTAGGTCAAAGCCGGGTTGACGCTTGCAGGGCTCTGTGATGAGGTGTTTGTTCTTGACCTCAGCTGACTGCCAACTCTGTTTCCAAGAGACTGGAACAGAGAAGTTCAGTGTAGGGCCTGAGACCCAGAGATAAACTTGGAGGCAAATAAAAGGGGGGAAGGGAGGGGGGAAACACTGAGATTCAAAAAAAAAATCAATAGTATTACAGAGTGATTCAACATTATGTACTTCAGCCCTACACATACCTTTGGTAAACTATTTCTCAGTTCCCAGAGAGATAATAAGAATTAAGGCAACTTCAAAAAAATAAAAATCGTCTCCCTCACATGTCTGAGTACAGATCCAATTGTTTCCTTCCCTCACTGCCCAACACAAGGACATGGAATGGAAATGTCAGACAAATCCCGCTCTGTCTTCCAGATAAGCGAGGCATTTATTCCTCCTCTCTAAAATTAATCTTGCATCAGAATGAAAGCTGCTTGACTGCTTCATTTTCTTGGAATCTTAGCGTGTCTTAGGATGTACCCAAAGGCTTATTACTGTTGAATTAAAGGCACAATCTCATCGAAGAAAAACAAAGCGGAAAAAATATCTAGACATCAACACTTGTATGAGGCCAAGTCATATGTATTGAGGTAATTTGTATTCAACTTTCTATTCGAACTCTATGCATGTTCAGTGACACCGGTGGTCCAGAAGTGAGATTATTTTGAGTATTACACTCTCGCTGCACCTCACTGGAACCCTGGCTGCTTTACACATATCTGAAGTTCATTCCCTTGGCTTATCTGTCTACTGAGTAGAGACACAGAGAAATTTGAGAGGGGAAAATAGAAACAGAAAAGAAGGGAGAAAAGTGAGACACCTGCAACACTGCTTCACCGTTGGCAAAGCTCCCCTCCTGTAGGTGGGTACCAGGGGCTTGAACCTGGATCCGTGTGCATTGTAATCTCTGTGCTCAATTGGGTACATCACTGCCTGGCCCCCATTTCTTTAACTCTTTAAGGGTCTATTCAATGGGTTATCAATGTTGAATCAAAAGTACATTTCTACCAAAAGGGAAAAAAAACATTTAAAAATATTTAGATAAGAAAAAAAAAACAGTATAGTCATGGGCTCTTTGGAATATAACTAAACTAGGCCTATTAACTATCTACAAAATGGAGACCTCCCCCAACCTTTCATATGAACTTTTCCAGCCTTTAGGTTCATGATTAGTTAACAATTTTTTTGTTGTTGTTCTATATGTTAACTCTTTTTCAGCAACCAGGTTCCAGATGCTAACATGATGCCAACCGACTTCCTTGGGCAGAAAACCCCATCAATGTTTCCTGGAGCTCTGCTTCCCCAGAGCCCTGCCCCACTAGAGAAAGAAAGATACAGGCTGGGGATAAGGATCAACCTGCCAGTGCCCATCTACAGTAAAGAAGCTATTTTAGAAGCCAGACTTCCCACCTTCTGCATCCCATAATGACCCTGGGACCATACTCCCAGAGGTCAGGGAAATTGTGAGGATGTGGTTGAGCTTGGCAAGGCTTGATTTGAGGGGACATCCGTCCTCTCATCTTATCAGACTTATTATCTACATAATCACTGTTTTGGCTGAAACATCCCCACCCATTCCATTCCTTTGATCTATCTTCTTTCTACCCTCAAGACCCTCCCTGCCTCCAGGGTATTATTAATCCTACCAGTTAAAACCCTCGCAACAGTTGCTAAGGAAATTCCTACCTTCCCAGACCCCTTTGTCTTTCTCCACCCCTTTCCTAGCCATTTCCATTTCCAACTTGCCACTTCCGGGTCTGCCCTTTAAAAGCCTTGGCTCTCTGATCAATAAAGAATCGAACTGTCTTGCCACCACGAGTCTGTTCTTGAGTCACCACCCTTGCGTCACTGAGTGAGCAGCAGCCCAGGCTGGCTCTGGTCGCGTTCTCTCCAACCCAGAGAGTATGTGCTCGGGAAGAGGTGCACCCATGCTAGCCCAGCACCAGAGGGATAGAGAATAGGGAAACTTCCAATGGAGGGGATGGGATACAGAACTTTGGTTGTGGGAATTGTATGAAACTATATCCCTCTTCTCCCACAATCTTGTAGATCATTATTAAATCACTAATAAAATTAAAAATAAATAAATAAAAAACAACCACAGCAGCACAGTATCTGAAAGACTCCTGCACAGCACACTCATGACAGAGCCCTTGTTGAGCCCAGTGTGGAGGAAGAGCAATGACTGCTCCCCTCTCCTTGCCCCCTGGCCCTGGTTGTGGAGTCCAGCTGAAATCAAGCCCACCCTTGAACTGATTCTACAAGATTTCAGACGCAAAGTTTCAGTCCTGGGGTACTTGTTAGTCCCAGTAAGGCTTCCGTGTGGTTCTAAAAATGCAGACTTATTTTTTATTTCAAGCAAAAGAAGTACTAATTGGTGTTTCAAATGCTAATCAATAAGCAACTTTATTTTCCCCCCAGCAATTCCAGCCAAGTACAGTGTGAAAATTGCAGGCCAATTGCCTGTGTGTGACTGAGGAGCAATCAGTCTCCTGCATTTTCCAGAGCAAGCTGGTGTTTCTCGTCCTCTGGGACCCTGTGTGGCCCTCTTTACAGATATATATGTTTGCTTTTGCTTAACTCTCTCTTCTTCCTCCAAAGCTAGAGACCAGTGACTCACAGTTCACAAAATATCTATTTTTAAATAAATAATTTGTTATTAATAGTTTGTTGCAAGATTACAGGATTTCAATGTGATTCACATGTACACCACACCCACCACCCAAAGTTCTCTGTCCCCACGCTCCCACCTCTCAAAGATAACTACCAGAGCTCCCAGAAGTCTTACAGTTTGCTTCTGTTTCAGCTGAAGTTTTTGACATGTTCATGTAAATTGGATCTCTAAGTTCTGCCTGTGAGTGAAACCATTCAGTAGTTGTCACCTTCAGTTCCACACATTTTGCCCCAAAGGACAACACCACAATATAGATCTTTTTTTTTTTTTTTTTTTGGTTGCAGAGTAATATCCCATGGAATATATATCCCATATCTTAAACCCCTACAATTTACACTTATTTGGGAAAAAAAAAATCAATGCATTGTGCTCATAAGAAATTCCCGAGATGGGATTCTGGTGGCAGCACTGCAGGTTAAGTGTAGGTGGTGCAAAGCACAAGGACCCGCGTAAGAATCCCAGTTTGAGCCCCCGGCTTCCCACTGCAGGAGAATTGCTTCACAAATGATGAAGCAGGTCTGCAGGTGTCTATCTTTCTCTCCCCCTCTCTGTCTTCCCCTTCTCTCTCCATTTCTCTCTGTCCTATCCAACAACAAGGACATCAATAACAACAACAACAATAACAACAACAAGGGCAACAAAAGGGAATAAATAAATAAATATTAAAATAAGAAGAAAAAAAGAAATTCAGGAGCAAGTTGAAAATATGACAGTTACTTTTTGGACAGAGAAACCAGATCATCACTCTGTCATATACAGTGGCAGAACTCTTAACTCAGAGTCCCCCACATGAAAGGCCTGCACTCTGCTTGTTGAGCTTCTTCCCTGGATGCTATTCGTTTTTTTAATATTTATTTATTTATTCCCTTTTGTTGCCCTTGTTGTTTTTTTATTGTTGTAGATATTGTTGTTGTTGTTATTGATGTCCTTGTTGGATAGGACAGATAGAAATGGAGAGAGGAAGGGAAGACAGAGAGGGAGAGAGAAAGATAGACACCTGCAGACCTGCTTCACCGCCTATGAAGTGACTCCCCTACAGGCGGGAAGCCAGGGGCTTGAACCTGGATCCTTAAACTGGTCCTTGCGCTTTGTGCCATGTGCGCTTAACCCGCTGCACTACCGCCCAACTCCTGGATGCTATTCTTTAATGTTCTTGAATTCCATTTCCAGTCAGCAATATCTCACACATAGATATAGGCATCCTATAGGCAGTTGTCAAATAGATCAATATTACTTCTCACTATAGGCACTACCATATTTTAGCAATGAACATGACTGATTCTGGGGGTTTTTTTTGTTTGTTTGTTTTTGTTTTACCATTTAACTTCTAGTGAATGGTAGATTCATATTGTGAGCATCTAGCTGATTCCTAAATAGAGAATTGTAGGACCAAAGAAGACCTTTAACCATCACATGTAGTCATTAATGTTTTCATAGTTTTAACTTTGGTTTGTTCAGATGAGACTTTCTATCTTGCCAAGAAAGTTTAGTTTATTCTTCACTTTGAAAAGGGAGACCCTGGGTGGAGGAGATAGCATAATGGTTATGCAAAGAGCCTTTCATGCCTGAGGCTTCAAATCCCTGGTTCAATCCCCCCATATCACCATAAACTACATCTGAGTAGTGCTCTGGTAAAAAAGAAAGAAAGAAAACGGAGACCCTGAGATTAGTTTGTCTTAGTTTATGAATCGTTGTTCCTGAATAAAGAAATACAGCTTCCCTGCCCAGCCGAATAAAGAAATACAGCTTCCCTTCCCAGCCGTTGTCTCCGCGTCTCTGTTACCCGCCCGTGAAGCAAGCCAGCCCGGCCAGAGCTTCCGAAAATTTTAACAACAAATGGCGCCCACATGGACCTGACCTGTGCATCTCTCAGATAAGTAAAGACAATTTGGCTACCTATGCACTATGGCTTTCTCTTCTGCTTGTGAAGAGATCTCCAAAGGCCTCTGCTCTTTCTTCACAAGACTGTTTTGCTGTTTCTGGAACATTTATCTCTGGACCACTCTGTGGTTTCCACTCGCTCGGGCGAACTCAGAACAGCCAGCGGGAAGAGCCAGCAGGCGGGAGGCAAGGCACGGAGCTGCTGTTTCCACCTGGTTAAACAGCCAGCCAGCCGGCTGCGCCCAGACAACCCCACGCACCGTGCCCGCAGCCCCACAGCCCCACAGCCCGCAGGAGGCCTACGCCAGCATGCAAGAGCCCCATGCCCCCACGCTAGAGCCCGAGGCCAACACGCAAGAGCCTGAGGCCAGCCCACAGGAGCCGGCTCTCCACCGCGTGGAGCAGGGCACTGGACGCGTGATCCCTCCACACTGCTCGGCCACTGTGAGCAGGACAGTAGACATGGCAGGGTCATGGGGCAGGGCCGCGGCCTATCATGGCCGCCACCCCTGGGCACCTAGGCCCACGCCTTCTACAAAGATGGCCTGCCTGCCCTCTTTCTATGAATTCTGGAACCATCCCGGGCCTCCCGGACCCCCGGACTCCCTGCCGAAACTGGGCACACGAGATCTCCAGCCACCGGTCCGGTCTGAAGGCAGACAAGCTGGAGTATGCAGAGATTCGTGCAGAGATCGCAACCTGCAATTCCTAGAAGTGGAGCTGCTCGGGAATGGAGCTGCGCGGGAAGCCACCTCCGGATGGTGAACCCCCCCCCCAACAACTAAGACAGTACAGATTTAAATTCGTGTTTAAAATGACATGTCTTCGTAACAAAGGTTTCTCTCCTTGTGTATTAATGACCATGTTTAAGTGTATGTTTAAAGTTTGGTAAACAGTAGCTTTAAGGCTAAATTCTTACTAGTCAAAGTTAAATGAAAAAGGTTTTCAATGTAATTCTCATAAAGATAAAATTAACTTACATTTAAAGTCTAAGGTAAAAATTAGTTAACAATCAATATATTTTAACTAAGTTAGTCTAAACAAAAGGTTAAATAGACTTGTTGATATGTAAAACTCTCCATTACCTTCTCTATTAGATATGGTAGATCGCACAATGGCTATGCTAATTATTCTCATGCCTGAGGTTTCCTCTCCGGCCCACACCTAGGGTGTGTCTCCATCTTGAATGGGTGTAACAAAAGGTTAAAAGATGTTGTTGATATGTAAAAGTCTCAAATTCCTTCTCTATTAGAAACGTTGCAGTAGATATGCTAATAACAAGTTTTGTTTCATAGTAAGTAAGTAAGTTGCAGCCAGCTGCCTGTGGGACTCTAGGCCGTTCCCCGCCCCCATGCAATTGCCCATCGAGGCAAGTAGCCCCCCCAGAGGCAAGAAATGTTTTTTTTTCAGATATGGCCTCCTCAGGCCTTCCCTTGGCAACATGCTGGTTTTTGTTATATATGTTTCTGTTCACCCCACACCCTTGATACTATAGTCATTTAGTTAAAAAGAAAAGGGGGAATTGTCGTATGCTTTACATTGGTTTGTTCTAGCCCTCCCCCGCCAAGAGAATTGGATCAGTCCTGTTAATTTCGCGGGCCTGCTTGGCCCCACCCCAAGGAACCCCGAGAGAGGGTTCCTGAGTTCGAGAGTGCCAGAGTAGGAGGGTTCCTGAGTTCCTGAGTTCGAGAATTCGAGAGTAAGAGAGAGTGTTTGTGCCGCCGCAAAGAGACAGCAGAGTTCTGTTTGGTGATTAGTTTGTCTTAGTTTATGAATCGTTGTTCCTGAATAAAGAAATACAGCTTCCCTGCCCAGCCGAATAAAGAAATACAGCTTCCCTGCCCAGCCGTTGTCTCCGTGTCTCTGTTACCCGCCCATGAAGCAAGCCAGCCCAGCCAGAGCCTCTGAAAATTTTAACAACAATGAACATGACTGATTCTGGGGTTTTTTTTTGTTTGTTTGTTTGTTTTTGTTTTACCATTTAACTTCTAGTGAATGGTAGATTCATATTGTGAGCATCTAGCTGATTCCTAAATAGAGAATTGTAAGACCAAAGAAGACCTTTAACCATCACATGTAGTCATTAATGTTTTCATAGTTTTAACTTTGGTTTGTTCAGATGAGACTTTCTATCTTGCCAAGAAAGTTTAGTTTATTCTTCACTTTGAAAAGGGAGACCCTGGGTGGAGGAGATAGCATAATGGCTATGCAAAGAGCCTTTCATGCCTGAGGCTCCAAATCCCTGGTTCAATCCCCCCATATCACCATAAACTACATCTGAGTAGTGCTCTGGTAAAAAAGAAAGAAAACGGAGACCCTGAGATCAGAGTTTAGGGTACCAGACAGACAGTTCCAGCAATGTTACTAGTGAGATATAGGGAAAGTTAGGCCAGTCTCTCGACAGAAGCTGTGGTGATATGTGACAGATCTGGGCTGCTGTGTCCAGCTCTCTCGTCTAGGTGAGTGAAAGTGGTTATTCGACTTGGAGTGTGTTGTTTCAGCTTGGTATCACTGCTTGCAACATGTGGCAAAGTCATGCCCAGACATTTTGAAGGCCTCTCTGGAGGAGACTGGAATAGGTCCTGTGCCTGCTCACACATTTCTAAGGAACAGAGTCTGCCGGGAAAACAAGTGAGACACGTCTTTACTCTGATGCCAGTTTTGAGTTAAATCCCCACATTGGAGTCCAGCTGTCTGTCTAGCTCTTTAGGCCACAGCTCTGTGCAAAGCACACGTTTAGCGATACCAGTGCACAAGAACAGACAGATTTATTAGCCCACCACACTAGTGTCAGTCTTTGTTTTGCTTCCTTGTTAGTCTCATTTAAACATAAATTAATTCAACAGCAATTATTTCCGGGAAGATCAACTATAAAACAAATTGCTTTACGAATGTCACATTAATGCAGAACTTCTGCCTTCTACTCAAGCATATACTTGAAATATCAAACCACAGAGACTCCTTTTATACAGATATGCCCAAGGTGATGTGGAGGTAGTTGGGTGTGATTGCTTGAGAGTGGAATCCAGTTGCATTTGACAGTTTTCAGATCCATCTATTCATTTCTTGTCTTTCTTTCTTTTTCACCAGCGAGCTGCACAGCTCTGGTTTAGGGTGGGACAGGAGATTGAACCTGGGACCTGGAAGCCTCAGGCATGAGAGTCTGTTTGCATAACTATTATGCTATCTCCCCCGCCCTGACCTATTTATTTCGACCCAAGTGAGGGTCTAAGAAATGTCCTGAATACTGGAGTCCAAGAAGGTGACCTGTGGAGAGGCTCTAAGGTGGGAGGTGAGAGTTAGGAGAAGCAGGGCATCAAACCTGAGGCACAAGCATGGGGTGGCAGGTGCCCTCCCAGCTGAGCTATGTCTCAGGTGCCACCGTATTTCATTTTTAGTAATCATCACAGAGACTAGGTGGTGGCATACCTGGTAGAGGAAATACCTTACCATTTGTGAGGAACGAGGCTTGAACCTGCAGGTCAGGAGGGGTGGGGGGAGCTCCAGGGGCAGTGGAGCAGTGTTGCAGTGTCTGTATTTTTTTTTTCTGTCTCTCCTCTATCTCTATTTCACCCTCTATTAAAAAAAAAAAAAAAAAAAGGAAAGGAAAGGAGAGGCATGGTGGTGGATCACCGGGTTAAGTGCACATAGTACAAAGCACAAGGACCTGCCCAAGAATCCTAGTTCGAGCCCCTGGGTCCCCACCTGCAGTGGAGACATTTCACAAGTGGAGAAGCCGATTTGCAAGTCTCTCTCTCTCTCTCTCTTTCTCTAACTCACTCTGTCTATCTATCTTCCCCTCTTAATTTCTCTCTGTCCTATCCAATAAAATGGAAAAAATGGTGACCAGGAGCAGTGGATTCATAGTGCCAGCACTGAACCCAAGTGGCAACCCTGGAGGTGAAAAAAAAAAAAAAAAAAATATATATATATATATATATATATATATATATATATATATATATATATATATATATAGCACCAATATAACATGAGGCCCTGTTTCCCAAACCACAGCTCTGGGGAAACTTTAAATGATCACCATACTGGAATGATGGTTCTGCAAAAAGACTTTTGAGCCTGAGTCACCAAAGGTCCCAGGTTCAATCCCTAGCACCACCATAAATCAGAGCTGAATGGTGCTCTGATAAAAAATTAAAAATAAAACAAGAAATAATCACCATGCCTGCATGCCACCTCTACTTTGTAGTTATTTTTTTTCGATGAATCAGCTGACTTTTCAAATTTGTGTTTGAAAGGTAACTTTCTGTAACTGCTTCACAAAAGACAAGCCAGCATGACTTCTCACACAGAGGATATGACTGTGAAGAGAAATTCACTGGCAAGAAAGCGCCGTCATTAATTCTAGCAGGAGGCAGTGAGGCTTCCTGTCTGGCACAAAGACCAGGGAGTGTGCACAGAGCTAGCCTGATGCGCAGGGTAGTTGCCTCCCTGAGGCCTCAGAAAGGCTGAGGGAACAAAGAGGGTGGGGTGTGTGTGGGGGGTCTTTCAGCAGGAGCCAGAACCCTGGGGGCTCTTGGCACAGCAGAGAGGAGGGGAAACTGGATAGAGAACCCCAGTCTCCATAACTGGCATATAGTCTACCTCAGCTGGGACATCTGTCCTTCCCTCCCTCCCTGACTCTTCTTTCTTTCTCTCTTTCCTCCTCCTCCTCCTTCTCCGCATACTCTACCTTCTCCTTCCTCTTCCTCTCTTCCCCCTTCTCCTTCTCCCTCGTTTCCTCCTTCCTCCTCTGTCCTCCTCTTCCTCCTGCTGCTCCTCTCTACTCCTCCTCCTGTAATTTTCTCCTCTCACTCCCTCCACTCTCTACTTCCTTCTCTCTTCTTCGTTCCCTCTCTTCATCTCCTTCTCTCTTCCTCTTCTTCTCTCAGCCCCCTCCCTCTCTCCCTTTCTCTCACTCTCTGGGTGTAATCTGAAGTATGAAAAGATAGCACACCATGTAGAGTGAAGTACAGGAAGAAAACATGTTATTTTAGTTCTGCAAGATAAGCAGATCAAAATAAGTCCAAGTGTAACACGGTTCCAAGGACCCAGCTCCTGGATGGCCTGACTGTAAACATCAGTAATGACAGAAGGTATCATGCCACTGCAGATTTTAATCCCCTTGTCCCAGTCTTTGTGGGGACAATAGTGGGGTCACCATCTTCATATTTATTTATTTGTTTATTTATTTTTGCTACCAGAGTTAGCACTGTGGCTCAGTACAAGCACTACAAATCCACCACTCCCAGCTGTGATTGTTTTAATTTTAACGTTATTTTTATCTCATTTATTTGTTTATTACTGGATAGAGCCAGAGAGAAATTGAGAGGGGAGGATATGGTAGAGAGGGAAAGAGACAGAGAGACACCGTCAATCCTGTTTCACCACTTGTGAACTTTCCTCTCTGCAGGTGGGGACCAGGGGCTAGAACACGGGTCCTTGTGCATGGTGATATGTGCATTTAATCAGGTGCACTACTGCCTAGCCC
This sequence comes from Erinaceus europaeus, assembly GCF_950295315.1. NCBI lineage: Eukaryota > Metazoa > Chordata > Mammalia > Eulipotyphla > Erinaceidae > Erinaceus > Erinaceus europaeus. The sequence continues at coordinate 31,156,899 of NC_080182.1, read as the reverse complement.
CTCTATTTTATTTTACTTTAATTTTATTTTGTTTCACAGGACAGAAAGAACTTGAGAGAGGAAGGGAAGATAGAGAGGGAGAAAGAGAGAGAGAGACATCTGCAGACCTGCTTCACCACTCCTGAAGCCCCCCCCCAACAGATGGGGAGTGAGAGCTCGAACCCAGGTCCTTCTGCATGGTACTGTGTGCAATCAACTTGATTTGCCACCACCCATCCCCATCACCATCTCCAAAAGGAATAAGCGCATCTGCATTCATGGACAGGTTTGGTCCTGCTGGGAAGGCAGACCAGCTGCCAACACTGGGCCCAACCTCAGGGATAAGTCACTTCAGTTTATACCTTTCCCCATAGTAGTTCAGTTCAGACTTCCAATCCTTAAGGGAATGTGTTTGTTCAGTATGCCAGATTCCAACAGTACAAGATAATTAAAGAAAGAAAAAAAACTCATTTAGACCCTTGTCACAAGGGCCCAGGCTTTAATTAAAAAATAGTGCTTCTCATTTTGTAATAGCTAAAACCTGGAAGCAGCCCAAGTGTCTAACAACAGACGAGGGGCTGAGAAAGTTGTGGTTTATATACACAATGGAATACTACTCAGCTGTTAAGAATGATGAAGTCAGAGAAGCCAGAAAGAGAAGGATGAAGATGGGATGATCTCACTCATGGACAGAAATTGAGAAATAAGAACAGAAGGGGAAACACAAAGCAGAGCTTGAACTGGGTTTGGTGTCTTGCACCAAAGTGAAGGACTCTGGGGGGCCGGGCCGGGGCTTTCATGTCCTGGTGCAGGATGGTGAAGGAGGACTTAGGTGGGGTTGAGAGTGTTTTGCAGAAAACTGAGAAATTCCACACGAGTGCCAATGACTGCATTTACTGTAAACCATAAAAACACAAGAACCAATAACCATAATCACTGTAAACCATTAATCCCCCCCCCCCCCGTAAAGTAACATAAAATAAAATAGTGTGTTCAGTAAGCCTAGCAGATCATTTCTCCCTGGTCACACATGTCTGCACACACCATGATCCCACAGCCAGGCAGGAAGGCTCCTCAACTCAGGTCAGGCAGCCATCAGCGTGACCTTGCATTCTCACTCCAGTGAGACAGCCTCCCAGATGTGTCCGAGTAGAGCCACGTTGGGGGCAGGACACAAAGCAGGGTCCTGGGAGCTGAGAGATAACTTAACTAGGTAAGGCGCATGCCTCTCCACAGGTGTGGCCATATTTTAAAAACATTTGTATTTATTTATTGGATAGAGAGAGAAATGGAGAGGGAAGAGAGAGATAGGGGGAGAGAGAGACATCTGCAGACCTGCTTCACTGCAAGTGAAACTTCCCTTCCTGTAGGTGGGGAGTGGGGGCTTGAACCCAGGTTCCTGTGCGTGGTAATATATGCACTCTGTCAGGTATGCCACTGCCTGGTCCCCCATGTATGACCATATTTGTGACCAAATGGGAAGTACTACAACGCCAAGAGAATCTCCTGTGATGTGATCTCTCTTCCCTTCTCTGTATCAGTGAAAAAGGTGGGTTGGGCAAGTTGGAGTCCTGCAAGATTGGGGGTCCAGTCATAATGGAACAAAAACAAACCATGGTTCTCTTTATTCAGGTGAAGGAATGAATCTGCTGCTCTGTTTTCTTTTTCTTTCCTTTTTTATTGATTTATTGATTATGATCTACAAGTCCACTGGTTAAGAGGGGTACAACTACACACTCTCACTAAGCCTTCTGGGAACTCAAATGGGCAAAAGCTGCGGTCTGTCTTTTGAAGAAGATGAAGCAGTCACTTGGCCTTTGATATAAATTAAAAAATGAAGCATGTGGTGGACTGAGTTTGGTGTACTGCACCAAGGGCAAGGATTCTGAGGGGCCAGGGTGGGGAGCTTTCATGTCCTGGTGCAGGATGGTGAAGGAGGACCTAGGTGGGGCTGAGAGTGTTTTGCCGAAAACAGAAATTCTACACATGTACCAACAACTGTATTTACTGTGAACCATAAAAAACACATGCAACAACAACTGTGAGTACTGTAAACCATTAATCCCCTCAGTAAATTAAAAAAAAGAAAAGAGAAGAAAAGCAAAGAATGCAGGAAATAGGGAGTCTGCGGTAGCACAGCAGGTTAAGCACATGTGGCGCAAAGTGCAAGAACTGCTTAAGGATCCTGGTTCAAGCCCCGGTCTCCCCACCTGCAGGGGAGTCGCTTTGTAGGCGGTGAAGCAGGTCTGCTGGTGTCTGTCTTTCTCTCTCCCCTCTCTGTCTTCCCCTCCTCTCTCCATTTCTCTCTGTCCTATCCAACAATGATGACATTAATAATAACAATAATAATAACTACTACAACAATAAAAGGGGAAAACACCTGAGTTCCATAGAATATCTTTAAAAAAAAAATGCGGGAAATAGACACCAGCCCTCTTAACACAGGGCAGAGAAAACCCAAACAAAATGTTTATGAAGAGAGAGGGAGAGAGAAAGGGAGGGGGGAGGGGGGAGAGAGAGAGAGAGAGAAAGAGAGAGAGAGAGAGAGAGAACTGCTGCTTCATCACTTGCAAAGCTTGCCCTCTGCCAGTGATCTCTGGGGCTTGAACCCAGGTCCCTAAGCACTGTAATGTGTGCACTCAGTCAGGTGCATCACCACTGGATCTGAACCAATCACATCTATCCTCTCAGAATAAAGTTAATATGGTACCCACAAGGCCCGCTCACCTCCCACCTATAGTCTCTAAAACTTCTTTTATTGGCCAATGAGTTGCACATGTGACCCCTGCGCTGTCCAGTCACATTCATGTTCCATAGACTATTGATGACTGGTTCAAGGTCTGAGCTACAGAGCAAATGACTCGTCATCTAACATGTTCTTCTTGCTTCAAACCTGATGTCAACCAAGGAAAAAGGCACAGTTCTTCTGCCGAGAGAGAGGTATTTTAAAATTTACAAACTTTTATAAAGTCCAAACTTTATATTGATGGGTCAGGAAATGTTATAACCATTGGAAAAACCAAGTTTTAAAACAATATAATGTATTTTAGTAATATCTTCTGGGGATAAAAAAATCATTAGAGTATAAATAAGAAGTAATTTTTTAAAAAAATTAAGTGTATATATATGTGTGTGTGTGTGTGAAATTGTTGGAGCAGGGGAGATAGCATAATAGTTATGCAAAAAGACTGTCTAGCCTGAGGCTACAAAATCCCAGATTCAACCCCTGTGCTGCCGTAAACCAGAGCTGAGCAGTGCTTTGGTCTCATTCTCTCTGTATCTCTTTCAGTGACTAAAAGAAAAGAAAAAAATTTTTTTTTAAAAAAAGGAGTTTATGGGAGTCAGGCGGTAGTGCAGCAGGTTAAGCGCAGGTGGCGCAAAGCACAAGGACCGGCATAAGGATCCTGGTTCAAGCCCCCGGCTCCTGCCTGCAGGGAGTCACTTCCCAAGCGGTGAAGCAGGTCTGCAGGTGTCTGTCTTTCTCTCCCCCTCTCTGTCTTCCCCTCCTCTCTCCATTTCTCTCTGTCCTATCTAACAACAATGACAGCAATGACAACAACAATAAGAAGAACAATGATAAACAACAAGGGCAACATAAGGGAATAAATAAATAAAATAAATATTTTGGGGAGTCAGGCGGTGGCGCAGTGGGTTAAGTGCACCGGCTTAAGGATCCCGGTCCCAGCCCCAGCTCCTCACCTGCAGGGGAGTCGCTTCACAAGAGGTGAAGCAGGTCTGCAGGTGTCTGTCTTTCTCTCCCCTTCTCTGTCTTCCCCACATCTCTCCATTTCTCTCTGTCCTATCCAACAACAATGACATCAATAACCACAACAATGTTAAACAACAAGGGCAACAAAAGGGAAAATAAATAAAATGTTTTAAAATAAATAAGTAAATATTTTTTAAAAAAAGGAGTTTATGGTAGCCATACTCTCCACTGGGATAGAAACAGTCTACTAGTTTGGTTTTAATGGAGTAGTTCATCTCAAAATAATACATGGTCTCAGTGTAAATTTAGGACCCAGGTCCTTTTTAAAGCTCCTGGTCCCCACCTGCAGGGGAAAAGCTTCACGAGTGGTGAAGCAGGGCTTCCGGTGTCTCTCTGTCTCTCTCCCTCTCTACCTTCCCTGCCCTCTCAGTTTCTCTCTATCTAAAAAGTAAATAAATAAATAAAAATTTTAAAAGAATCTAAATAATAATCGTAGTAGTAATAATAATAATAATACATGGTCTGAGGCATCCCCAGGAAAGGCATCTGATCCAGGTTCAGGGAATTAGGTTTGGTCTCCCTGTTGATAACAAGAAGTGAACCCAATGGATAAATAACTCGGGCAAGGTTCATTAGACCATATCCCTGGGGCCTGGCATGTGGAGACAGGACAAGAAGCTGCCTTTCCTCTATGATTTCTAGTATCTTGAATGGAGTTTGAATCAGAAGGATGAATACAGGATGGTCTCACTCTTAGGTAGAACTTAAATAAGCACAGAAAGGGGAAGCACAAAGCAAAACTTGGACTGGCTTTGGTGTGTTGCACCAGAGCAAAGGACTCTGGGGAAGGGAGGGAAGGAGGTGGCTGGAGGGAGGAGCTCTGGGGTCCTGGTGTTTGGTAATGGAAAAGGACCCAAGTTGAGAGAGTGTTTTGCAGAGGTGAGAGATTTTACCCATGTGTCAGCAACCATAAGGTAAACTATTAACTGCCCCCCCCCCCCGTAAAATGATAAAAAAAAAACTAACGTAAATAAAAGACTTCTAGAGTCTGAGGTCAACTGATAATCTTACTGAGCTTCCTTGATTAGTAGATGTTTGTTTTTATCTAGCTTTTTCCAAGATTCTCTGTCTTTGATACTGTTATATTATTTCAATTATTGTGTACGTTAAGACTTGAAGAAAAAAATTAAGACACATTCAAAGTTTTGAATGGCAAAGATAGTCCCTTAAGAATACTCTGTACTGCTAGGTTTAAAGGAATGATAAAATGCTTCAAGTAAGCAACAATTAAAGAACTCCATTACCAATAAGCTGAGCCCATAAAAACACTAATGGGATGTATATACAATAAAAGCACTGAATGAATACTCTCTCACATAGGAAGTAAGTGAACAAACAACGTCCAATGAAGACAAACTTTTGAATTCTGAATGCAGAACTGAGGTTACACAAGGGGACTTGGAGCAGAGAGGAGGGGCTGGGTTGCAAGGGAGAAGGGGGTACAATGAACTTTGGCAGAGGAATATTGGTACCTAGGTGGTGTGTTTGATGTGGTCAAATTTTGAAGAAGTAGGAAACTGTAGTTCTGAAACACTTATAGTTTTATAAATCAAGATTTTTTTAAAATAGTATTGTTTTAAATTCTGTTGGAAAGTGGGATCTCCATGGGAAGAGACTTGCTAGAGTGATGTCAGACAGGGATGTGTGAGAATGAGGGAGATACAAATAGAGAAAAAGGAATATTAATCCATATCCTAGATATCTTGAATTCCAGTGTCACTTCCCACAATCTGCTGACTAAATTTCTTCCTTAAATCCTTTCGACTTTCTTAGTCTCTTGCCTACCCTGCCCCGCCTCACCCCTTCCTGTTTGCTTGTTTGCTGAGCCACTCTATTTTAGATAATTCTAATATAAAAGCCAGTCTGGAGAGTGTTTAATAGCAGCTATAATATCCACTCTATACTAGGACTCACGAGCTTACTCCAGAACTGACATACTGCCTTTCTGTTCAAGTCTATGATGCCTCGGATTTTCTCATGCTGCCCACATGAAAATGTTGGCTTCTTCCCAAACACTTTCTCTTTACTCACACCAGGCCTATATATAAACTGGTCCTGAAAGGAAATAGCATTTACAGAGGACTACGTTTTCCTCACTCCTACTTGACCCTGAGCTCTGCGCTTCACCTCAGCTATAACTTCCACCTGGACCCTGAAGTCATTCCTGTCTTCTGCATACTTTCATGCCATCATGCCTATCCCATAATTTCACAGCCGTCATCCTTGTTGACTGGTGGAAAAGTGCTTACAGTCATAACTATAGGCATTATGTACACCTGTGTATATATATTTAATAGTGGTTCCTGGTAAAGACTTCAAGTATTTGTTGTGTGACATGTCACACAATCATATCAACAATCACCACTATAAAATGACATTCGGATCTAGAACTCATGAGGACTGAGTCAGGATTATTTTCTCTAGGGTTGTGCTATATGTATAACTTTAATTATATCCATGAAATACTAATGTATTTAGAAATATATCCAAAGTATATTAAGAGCATAACATTTAACATGGTCAAATTTCCAAACTGAACCTGACACTGAAAATAGACACTGGCCTATGATGGCACGGTTTCCCATCTTGAGGGAACTACACTTCCCAGATGTCCTTGTCCACTTGAAAGCCTGCAGGGGACCTCAGGCCACCATGTTGGCCTCATCTCCAGGAGACAGGGAGACTATCCAGGAGCCCTGAGAGGAGGGGGCTGCTTGCCTACAGAGTGGAGATTCATCCCACGTGATGGGAACAATATAGGGTTCTCAGGACAGTTCAGCAGGAAGTCCCCCACATCACTGAAGATGAAGGACAGAAGTGGGCTTTCCTCCACAAGCTACTTATTCATTCAGTCCCAACAAGGGTCTGCTACCCAGGACCACAGAACATCTAGTTCTGTCAAACAGCTTTTGCAGGAAAGGGAATTACTTTCATGGCTCTTCAAACCCACTGTCAGAGCTCAGAGTATATTCACTCTCACCTCTTCCCGAGTGGCAGTGGGAGTGGGGACAGACTGGGAAGCCAGGGGCTTCATTTTGGAGAAACTGAGGCTGTGTCAAAAGACTCCAGGTCCTTCAACCTCCAGAACCAGGATTCCTCAAACTTCCACTCAGAACAAAGCCTACAGTAGGTCTTAACCATCCTTCAAGAGGGCCAGGCCAATAGGATTCGAGTGCTGGAAGTTGTCCTTCTGCCTCCAGATTTGACTTCAGCCTGCTGGCTGCCAGTGTCAAGCCACTGTATCCATCTGAGGTCTTCCCTCCCCAGGGCTCCATCCGATATCCCAGTGCTTTGGGGAGCCAGCGTCACTATTGGTTGAGTAGAACTAAACTGAGATTCCGCTCCCATTGAAAAACTCTGAGGACTCAGTTTATTTCTTCCTTTCTTTCTTTCCCCCTCTATCTTTCTTTCTTTTTAACTTAAATTTTTTTTAATATTTATTTATTCCCTTTTGTTGCCCTTGTTGTTTTATTGTTGTAGTTATTGATGTCATTGTTGTTGAATAGGACAGAGAGAAATGGAGAGAGGACAGGAAGACAGAGAAGGGGAGAGAAAGACAGACACCTGCAGACCTGCTTCACTGCTTGTGAAGCGACTCCCCTGCAGGTGGGGAGCCGGGAGCTCGAACCGGGATCCTTACGCAGGTCTTTGGTGCTTTGTGCCACCTGGCTTAACCCGCTGCGCTACCGCCTGACTCCCTAACTTTTTAATTTAATTATCTTTATTTATTGGATAGAGAGAGCCAGAAATTGAGAGGGGAGGGGGAGACAGAGAGGGAGAGAGACAGAGAGACACCTGCAACCCTGCTTCACCACTCAAGCAGCTTTCCCCCTGCAGGTGAGAACCCACATCCTTGTATTGTATCATGTCCTTTCAACCAGACATGCCGCCACCTGGCTCCAGCCTTTTTCTTTCTATTTAGCCAGAGAAAATAGAATCTGCTCTCTTCAAACACCTTGCTCTTCTAAATCACTAGTGATAAAATAGCCTTCATCTTCTTAACCAGACTCCACTAGTGAAGAAATAGAAGCTACCATGAAATAGCAGGCCTTCCCAAAATGGGAAAAAATGCACCAAGCCACTATAAGTCCAGCTAGACAAAGAAGAACTATTTGAATGAGGTGCCCAGGTGACCTTTCTATCAGAAATGCCACTGTCAGCAGGAAACAGATTTACAGGGCATTCATTCTTTGCTCTTTTCCTCATGAAAAGGCCTTCTCTATATTTTTTCTCCTCTCCCTAAATTATAGTAGAATATGCTTCCTGGTATATTTATTTCTTGAATCGATGCTTTTGAAATCAACGTCAGTGAGTCAAATAAGCAGATGGGAGTCTTAACCAGGAGGGGCAGAGTATTAAATTAGCTCTGAGTCAGTGGGAATAAAGTGTCAGCCTTCCCCACTCAAAGCTGGAAAGCGCCTGCTCCCTTCTCCCAGAATGCAGGCAAATGAATATTTATGTCCTCTTAGAGGCGTCTCCATCATTTCAAATCTGTCTAATTTGGGGCCTCCTGCTATTTATCTGGGGACCCCGACAGCAGCCTTTGTTTAAGAGTTAACTGCTTAAATAGCAGACTTTCCATAGGCTAACATACAAATTAAACATTTACCTACTTAATTCCCTTTTACGCTTCAATGACGCTCAGATACACCCTCTCTTACTTTGCACTGCACTTGCGCAGCAGCTTCCCTGCCCCCCCCCCCCCACATAAGCTTAATTGTTTGAATGTTCAAGGGCTGATCAGTTTCATCTGGTGCTTTTTTTTTTTTTCTTTCCTCTGAGATAGAACAGGAATGAAAGACTAATTTTACTAGAGAGTGAGCTAAATGCAAAGCTATCCGGCAGGAAGTGTTTTGACGGAGGAGAAATGATGACCGTTCGGGCTGCCTAGACCTTTTTGCATCCTGATGTGTAATTAATTTCATAGAGCTGGGGGCAGGTCTCTGTCTGCAGATGACAGTGTGTCCACAGGGCTGACAAAAGGCAACAGAAAACTTGAAGGAACCATATGAAGTGAGAGAAGCCAGAAAGAGAAGGTTGAAGACGGGGTGATCTTACTCATGGACACACGGACAGAAGTGGAGAAAGACAAACAAAAAGGGGAAAACACAAAGCAGAACTTCGAGTGGGGTGGGGGGACTTTCAGGTCCTGATGTCTGATGGCAGAGGAGGACCTAGGCTGAGTTGGGGGGGGGGTGTTTTGCAGAAAACTGAAAAATGTTACACATGGGCCAACAACTGGATTTACTCTAAACCATTAATCCTGCCACCACTACCATTTTTTTTTCCCAAGGAGACAGATGGGTTGTGTTTCTCACTGTTGGAGAAAGGAGTCACAACCCAGAAAGGGGTAGAAATGGAATGAACATTCCAGACCTATGTGGGGATTAGAGTCAGCAGTCACAGGGGCTTCAAGTTGTCCATAAACGTATATACCGCGTGCGCGCGCACGCGCGCGTGTGCACACACACACACACACACACACACACACACACACACACACACACACTTTAGTGTTCTGTCCATCATGAGACTCTCAAAACTGGAAGGACTTTTACTCTTAATAACTTTTTGGCATTATCTTTATTTATTTACTGTATAGAGACAGCCAGAAAATCGAGAGGAAAGGGGGGTGATAGAGAGGGAGAGAGACACTTGTAACACTGCTTCACCACTCACAAAACTTTCCCCCTGCAGGTAGAGACTGGGGACTTGAAGCTGGGTCATTGCACATTATAACAACTGCATTCAACCTGGTGTACCACCACCTGGCCCCTGGGGGAGGACTTTCTCCAAAGCAACAGTCTACACTCTTCAAGTGTCAAGAAAAGCCTGAGCAAGTTCTCAGGTGGAAAACGACTAGAAGGACCTGCCATCTGTTTATTTATGTTTTAATCTTTAGTTATTTACTATTAGATAGATACAGAGAAACATTTAGAAGGGAGGGGGAAATAGAAAGACAAAGAGACAGAGAGACGTCTGCAGTCCTGCTTCACTACTTTTGAAGCTTTCCCCCTGAAGAAGGGGACCGGGGGCTTGAACCCAGGTCCTTGCATACTGTAATGTGTGCACTGAACTAGGTACACTACAGCCTGGCCCTGAAGCACTTGCCATCTATATACACAGGTGGCCTGAATGGGAGTATTATTCAGCTATAAAAAAGATGGATGTCTGCATTTCACAACAATACAGATGTGCCCGTGCTGTCAAATGTCAAGTGAAATATGTCACACAACTAAAGACAAACAATGCAGGACTTTTGCTCATGTGTAATATGAACGAAAACAGCAAACAAGACAAGATAAAAACAAAATCTTAGTCTACAAGCGCCATATAGTAGCTAACCAGGATGGAAGGAAAACAGGAAAATGGAGCTGGTCAGCTTCCAGACTTTGGGAGCTAAACATAACAGACTTTGTAGGGATGTTGACATATAATGTTAGAAACCTGGAAACTGTATAGTATAATCAACTGAGGTTACTACTTTATTTTTTATTAGAAGAATAGGAAAGTTACAAGAGAATAAGAGGGAGGAACTAGACAGAGGGGAAAAGACAGAAGAAGACTTTATTTGGAGCAACCTCCATTCAGACAAAAATTTTCTTGGACTTTGACAAAGAGTAAACCCATGTCAAACCCACCCATTGCCCCAAGATATTGGATAAGTTATGATCAGTTTGAGGGCTACAAAGACAGCATAATGGTTCTGCAAAAAGAGTTTTATGTTGGAGGATGGGCCCACTGTCCCTGAAAGTCCAGGCCGTTGTTTCCACAAGGTCCAAGCAAGTTGACCCCTGGCTCTCCCTTCCAGTGGAGATAAGGGCAGGTTCTCCTGACCTCCTGAATTAATGATGGATGGCTTCTCTGGAATGGAGGCTACCTTTCTGCACATGCCCCTCCTCTTCCCTTAAAATAAAGACCATGAATTACTGTACATTGCGTTTGGCCAAACTTGAAAACTACTGCAAACTCCTGTTATTCAACCCCCCCTCCCCTTGCCCTGAGGTGCCTGTAATTTACCTCCAAGTAAATATGCATTGTGAAGCTTGTGATCAAACCTCGTATGGTAACTTTCTACTTGTTATCAAATAGTTTGCAAGTCAAAATGTGACTATGCATTGTGTTGCTTTGTGTTTGGGTTAATGATGACCTAGACCTTCTCCCTGGGTAATGGGTATATGTACTTGCTTTCTCTCTCAATAAACGAGTTGCCCCACTGAGGCTTTCCCAGAGCTGACTGCTTGTCTCTCTGAGCACTTTGCCCTCAGAACATGGAGCTACCCCAGGACTCCCAGGGGGCCCCTCTGACCCTCGTCTCTGCTGGCCAGGGGGGCAGGGGACCCAGAACAGCCAGCCCACAGTTTTATGCCTGAGGCTCTGAGGTCTCAGGTTCAATCCCCAGCACCACCATAAGCCAGAGCTGAGCAGTACTCTGGTCAGCCTCTCTCTCTCTCTCTCAATAAACACAATATTTTTTAATTCAAAAAGATAATACCAATATTTGAAAGTCACTGAGGGGTGGGTGGTGGTTGAGTGCACATGCTACAGTGTGCAAGGACTTGGGTTCAAGACCCCAGTCCCCTCCTGCAGGAGGGGAAATCACAAGTGGTGAATCAGGTCTGCAGTTGTCTCTCTGTCTCTCTTCCTCTCTGTCTCTCAATATCTGGCTGTCTCTACAAATAAAGATAATTTTAAAAATGTAAAAAGGGGGAGGCAAGTGGTGGTACACCTGGTTGAGTACACATGTGACAGTGCACAAGGGCCTGGGCTTGAGTCCCCGCTCCCCACTTGCTGGGGGGGGATGCTTCATGAGTTGTGAAGCAGTGCTGCAGGTGTCTCACTAACTCTCTCTGTCTCTCTACCTCCTCCTTCCTCTCAATTTCTGCATATCTCTATCCAATAAACAAATAAAGATAATAAACAATTATTTAAAAAAACATGAATGTCACATGGAAATGAATGTCACATTGGGAAGAAGAGATCTAACTCTGCCCAGAGTGGTGACCTGAAATGCATCATGCTTGGCAAACCCAAGAATTTTAGATTCATCGGTCTCCACAAGGACAGATAAGGTCCTTGGACACTCAATTTCATTAACTTCATTTGTGTCATTTCTTGAGGCAGCTCATTTACAAGTCTTACTTATGTTTACTTTTGGGTTTTTTGTCACCATTTGTACAACGAGATGCCAAAGAAGAGAATCTAAGATACATATGTTTATTATGTCTTTTGAACAATAATTATTTTCTTCCTGAAAGTCACAATGGAACTTTGCTTATTAGCTGTGTGTGTACGTCAACATTCTGAATCAAACTGCTTTCTTTCACAGCTCGATGAATTCTAGGCTCTGGGGAACAATTAGTCACAAAGTAATGTACATGTAACATTGATGCAGTTTAAAATTATCTCTCATTGGCCAAATGCACAAATAGTGATGCTTTCAAAAGGAGATTATATGAGTGAACTAAATTTAAATGTAATACAAAGAAGAGATTTTTAAGAAATAAGATTTTTAATACATCAAGACTATACCATCTGGAAGCTTACTTAAAAATGAACAACTTCAAGAGAGCTGAGTAGTGGCATATCTAATAGAGCACACACATTATAGTGTGCAAGGAACAGGGTTCAAACCCCTGGGCCCCACATGCAGGAGTGAAGCTTCACAAGCAGAGAAGCAGTACTGCCGGTATGTGTGTCTCTCACCCCTTCTCTTTCTTCACCTTCCCTCTCAACTTATATCTGTGCCATGAAATTAAAGGGGGGGCAAATTCAGGCAAATTTCTCAAGGTGAGCAGCTAGAATATTTTTAATTTTTTTTCTTTTTATTGATTTAATAATGATTAACAGGACTGTGGGATAAAGGTGGTACAAATCCACACAATTCCCACCACCAGAGTTCCATATTCCATCCCCTCCACTGGAAGCTTCCCAATTCTTTATCCCTCTGGATTTTTTTTTAATAGCTAGTACTGCTAAACTCTGGCTTATGGTGGTACTGGGGATCGAACCTGGAACCTTGGAATTTTAAGCATGAAAATATTTTGAGGAACCACTGTGCTATCACACCCCACCTTCTCACCTGCCTCCCTAGACCAATTCATTTTTGACAAGCAAAGGCAACAAGTTGCATCCAGTTGCTTTGGCTTAATTGCATTAAGCATATTTAACCTTATAACTAAAAAAAAAAAAAACGTGGTGAATGTGATACTGATTCCAAAGACTTGGCATAGGCATTGAGAGCCATCCTTAAAGTCACTGGGTTTCATAGTCTCGGAAATTCACTTCTACTTCAAGGAGTGTGATGCATTCTAACTCAACCACCCCTGTCTGAATAAGACTTCAAAATGGTTGAGTGGATCTTTTAAATTAATGCAAATGTTTTAGCACCATTGAAGACAAATTCTTTCATGAAGCAAGTCAGTTATAAAGTTTACTGTAGGGGGCTGGGTGGTAGCTCAGCACATGGCACAAAGTGCAAGGGTGGGCGTAAGAATCCCAGTTCGAGCCCACATCTCTCATCCTGCAGGGGGGTCACTTCTCAAGTGGTGAAGCAGGTCTGCAGGTGTCTATACTCCCAGAAGGTAAATGTTAAGGGAAAATGACCAGAGGACTCTGAAATCCAAATCCAGGACCAGAAAAGTTTGCACCAGGAATTTTTGTTTTCATACTGTCACTGAAAGGGAAGTGAATCTGGAAAAACACCAGAGGAAGACAGGCACTGTTTTTGCAGAGAGAAGAGGAAAAAGGAAGGACACTTGGAAGTAGTAATAGGTGTAGGGGTGACTTAGGAAAAGGCAGGACCATAGAAGTGAATAGAAATGCACAGCTATATACAAATAATGTCAAAGGACATAAATTATGGTGATGTTGTGTATGATACAGCAAATCCTAACAAAGGGATTTTTCAAAGTTAACCCAATTGCCAAATAATGTGATTATAGCAATAACTATCTATTACATTCTTTAACCCTAAGAGAGCAGAAACCTCCCACTTCCTCTATACAGACTATATTTCCCTAGTCCTGAAACCTCTAGAGTGTGGTTAACTTTCCTGCATGCTTCCCTCAATTCATACCAAATGATACCACATCTGCTGATCCCAACCTAATCAACACAGTGAGTACCACCTCAGTTTGCTTCACTTCAGACTGTGTCCAGAGACGTTAGGCATGGAATGTCAACCCTTCAGCCTCATTACTCTGGTGAGACCTTTCTTTTCGTAGGATTCTCTAATTCCATTCCAGGTGGTTCACTTCCTAACAAAGTCCCAAAACCTAGATATAGACCAGCTCCCATGAGATAGGGCATATTTTCACATGCATCCACAAATTAGGGCAAAATATATACCTGAAAGCAAAAGTATACAATATTCTACAGTGAGTCAGTATGAAGTTCATAAAGAAATAGTGTCTACTTAGAGTTAGATACCCTCCTCACATTATATCCTATTATACTTCCCTCGCTCACTCCAAAGCTAACCTAAGCAAAGCAAGGACTGTAAGCTGAATAAGGGCAAGAGACTGGCATACTTTAATGATGACTCTTTAGTCACTATCAGGCCACCCATCAGCTGGGGCCCTAGTTGGGGAGTCCAGAGATTCCCAAACCGACATGGCAGGCTAAGACCTCAAATAAATTCCTCTTTCCATTGTTATCAGTCATCTCTATCAGGAACAACAAAACTTACCCCATAGAACCTTGCCTTCAACTTGGAATAACAACAGTAGAGAATGTTCCATCCTCTGAAGGGGAGGCTGGATAATATACTCTATGCTACACCTGAGGAAGATGGGTCCTAATATTGGGGGAGCTTGGATCGTTCCTACTCATGACCACAGAATGTGAGCTTGGATCTACAGGGATGCAGAGGTCACATAGGCTCCTAAGCTGAATATGGGCCCCAGATCACATCAAATCGATGGGGTTTACAGTCAACAATATGGATAAACCTTTCCCATATTTGGGAGCTACTCTCTTCCCTGATCCAGCTTCCTGGTCCTTTTTCTAGCCATGACATCATCTCCCCAGACAATAACTTGGATCCACCTGCATATCAGATTTCAGGCTCAGGATAAAAAAAATAATAAAAGAAAAAAACCTAGTATAGCCACAGGCCGTTTTGGAATATAACTAAAATATATCTGCTAGCTATCTGCAAAACGGAGACCCCCCCCCAACTTTTCATCTGCACTACTCCAGTCTTTAGGTTCATGATAAGTCAACAACGTGTTTGGCTTTATATGTTAACTCTTTTTTCAGCCACCAGGATCTAGATGCTAGCATGATGCCAACCAGATTTCCCTGGACCTCACCACACTAGGGAAAGAGAGAGGCAGGCTGGGAGTATGGATCGACCTGTCAACACCCATATTCAGTGGGGAAGCAATTATAGAAGCCAGACCTTCTACCTTCTGCATCCCACAATGACCTTGGGTCCATACTCCCAGAGGGATAAAGAATAGGAAAGCTATCAGGGGAGGGGATGGGATACAGAGTTCTGGTGCTGGGAATTGTGTGGGTTGTACCCCCCCCTTATCCTATGTTTTTTTCAGTGTTTCCTTTTTATAAATAAAATAAATCTAGGAGCCTAAGTATCAGTAATATATCCTCAGGAAATAAACAAGACTCAGGGGCACCAAATTGAAGAAAAAAAAAAGAAGTGAATAAAAATGGGATATATATATGGAGAGAGAGAGAGAGAGAGAGGATAGGTGATAGATACATAAATATAGATAGATAAATATAGATAGATAAATAGATAGATAGAAATTCAATCCATATCTGTGATCAGGGGAAAACTATTACAGTTTCTGCTGGAGGGGGTGGGGGACACAGAACTCTGGTGGTAGGAATGGTATGAAATAATTCCCCTACAAACTTATAATTGTGTAGCTCAACATTGAATCACTAATAAGAAATAATGAAATGAAAGAGAAAGCAAGAAAGGAAAATCACTGTCCTGGTTAGGTGAAATAGCTCTGTTTACCATGTGCTAAACCCAGGTTCAAGCCCAGCCCCCACCACAGAAGAAGGTTTTGGCCTCTTTCACTTTCTTTCTCTGTCTCTAAAATGAAAAAAGAATCTCTACCTTCAATGTCGAAAAATGAACATTTGGCAAGAAAAAAAAAATACAGCAAAATGTATTAAGTAAAATGTACAGCATCTTTCTTCTAGTGTTTTCCAAAATTATTTTAAAATGCCAGTGTTTATCTGTCATCTCTGTAATTATAGAAGATGTCTATTCGCAGACTTTTCACATGTTATTGAAAACTCAAGCCTCTGCCTCATTTGAGCCTTGCATCTCAATGTGACTAAGCACTTGGAGTCACAAAGGCCTACATCAAATTAAAAAACTTCTGCACGGCAAAAGAAATCATCACCCAAACAAAGAAACCTCCCGCAGAATGGGAGATCTTTTCATGCCACACATCAGACAAGAGGCTAATCACCAAAATATATAAAGAGCTCACCAAACTCAGCAACAAGAAAACAAACGAGCCCATCCAAAAATGGGGAGAGGACAGGAACAGAATATTCACCACAGAAGAGATCCAAAAGGTTGAGAAACATGAAAAAATGCTCCAAGTCATTGACTGTTAGAGAAATGCAAATAAAGACAACAGTGAGATACCACTTCACTCCTGTGAGAATGTCATACATTAAAAAGTAGCAGCAACAAATGTTCCAGAGGTTGTGGGGACAAAGGAACCCTCTTGCACTGCTAGTGGGAATGTAAATTGGTCCAACCCCCTGTGGACAGTAGTCTGGAGAACTCTCAGAAGGCTAGAAGAGGACCTGTCCTATGACGCTGCAACTTCTCTCCTAGGGATATATCCTAAGGACCCAAACACATCCATCCAAAATGATCTATGTACACCTGTATTCATAGAAGCATGATTTGTAATAGCCAAAACCTGGAAGCAACCCAAGTGTTCAATAACAGATGAGTGGCTGAGAAAGTTGTGATCTAGATACATAATGGAATACTACTCCACTGTTAAGAATGATGAATTCACCTTCTTCACTTCATCGTGGCTAGAGCTTGAAGGAATCATGTGAATTAAGATAAGTCAGAAACAAAAGGATGAATATAGGATGACCTCACTCATAGACAGAAGTTGAAAAACAAGATCAGAAGAGAAAACACAAGTAGAACCGGAACTGGAGTTAGTGTATTGCACCAAAGTCAAAGACTCTGGGGTGAGGATGGGGGTTCAGGTCCTGGAATATGTTGGCAGAGGAGGACCTAGGGAGGGTTGGATTGTTATGTGGAAAAAAAGTTGTTGAAAGGGAGCCGGGCAGTAGCGCAGCAGGTTAAGCACAGGTGGAGCAAAGCACAAGGACCGGCGTAAGGATCCCGGTTCAAACCTCCGGCTTCCCACCTGCAGGGGAGTCGCTTCACAGGTGGTGAAGCAGGTGCAGGTGTCTCTCTTTATTTCCCCTCTCTGTCTTCCCCTCCTCTCTCCATTTCTCTCTGTCCTATCCAACAATGACAACAACAATAACAACAACTACAACAATAAAAACAACAAGGGCAACAAACAGGAAATAAATAAATAAATATATTTTTTTTAGAAACCTTCCCTTTAAAGAAAAAAGCTATTGAAATTAAAAATTTAGGAAATTTTAACTAATGAAATACTATATGTTAATGAAATCTAAATTTTTTTAAAAATAAGACATGTTTAAAAAGTAAAAAAAAAGAAGATCTCAAGATTCTGAAATCCCCAGGCGGGGGGTGGGGGGGAGGGTGTTCCTGCTTCTTCCTGAGCACTGGGTCTTATTCCCACCCCCTCAGGCCACGGGCTGCTCCAAAGCAAGCCCATGGAGTTGAGATGTTAGCCATGTTTCTCAAGGGCATAGAAATCAATTCAACGTTATCAAGGACAGTTAAGTTGGCCTTTGTAGCATTCAAAAATCTTCCTAAACTGATAGAGAAGGGGAGACAGAGAGTGATAGAGACCTCTGTAGCACTACCTCATTGTCCATGAAGCTTCCCCTCTGCAGGTGGGGACGGGAGCCTTGAACTTGGATCTTTATGCATCGTAACAGGTGAGGCCCTGGGGCTGGTCACTCAAGCCTCCCCACAACATTTATTTTTACTGCATTTTAAAATGTTAGAGTCAGGGTGGTGCCCCTGGCTGAGAGTCATGTTACCATGTGCAAAGACCTGGGTTAAACCCCAAGTCCCCACCTGCAGGGGGAAAGCTTTGCGAGTGGTGAAGCAGGGCTGCAGGTGTCTCTCTGTCTCTCTCCTTCTCTATCACCCCCTTCCCTCTTGATTTCTCATTGTCTCTATCCAATAAATAAGTGAATGTAATAAAAAAAGAACTTTTATTGAAATAAATGAGTGAAGAAAAAGTCATCAAGAGAAGGGTAGATAGTAAAAAGGGACAGCTGCCTCAAAAGTGAAAGGAGACATGCTGGTAAAGGGAGAGAGAGAGAGAGGGAGAGGGGGAGGGAGGGAGAGAGAGAGAAAGAGAGAGAACCGCCTGTTTTTTTTCTTTCTTCTTTTCTTTCTTTTTAAAAATATTTATTTATTTATTCTCTTTTGTTGCCCTTGTTGTTTTATTATTGTAGTTATTATTATTGTTATTGTTGTCATTGTTGTTGGATAGGACAGAGAGAAATGGAGAGAAGAGAGAAGGATAGAGAGGGGTAGAGATAGACACCTGCAGACCTGCCTCACCACCTGTGAAGCGACTCCTCTGCAGGTGGGGAGTCCGGGGCGGGGGGGGGGGGGGTGGAGGGTGGGGGCTCAAACCAGGATCCTTTCGCTGGTCCCTGCGCTTTGTGCCACCTGTGCTTAACCCGCTGCGCTACCACCCTACTCCCTTTTTCTTTCTTTTTTAATCTAAAGACATAGCTTGTAATGAAATAGACTTCAGGAAACAATAATCCATCTGCTTTGTCACTACAGACAACTGGAGAAGCATCTCTCTATCTAGGAACCTTCATTCACTTATTTATTTTTGTCAGCAGGGTCATCACTAGTGCTCAGTACCCACACCACAATAAATCCACCACTCTCTATGGCTGTTTTTTTCCCTTTTTTTTTTTTTTTCTTATTTGATAGATACTGAGATACATAGAAGGGGGATGAGAGGGCGACAGAGAGTGATCCCTATAGTACAGTACTGTTTTAGTCCTCATAAACATCCCCCCTGTAAGTGGATAGCTGGGGCTTGAACCCTGGTCCTCACATGTGGGACGTGTGCACTCCACTAGGTCTGCCACTGGCTGGCCCTGCTCGATGTAAAATGCACAGCCTCCTCTCATGAGGACTCCTGAGCCCACAGAGCTCCCCAGCCAGGATGGGCTGTCTCCCCACAGTCAGAAGGTTCTCTGGACTCCACCTACTCTGCTCAGACACCCCCAAATGCTGCATACAGTTGAGAAATCCCAGCATGCCATTCCAGAAGGTTGCCATGCCCACCATTCTTCTGCAGGGATGTCCAGAAGAGGAAGGGTGAGTCCCTGTTTCCGCCCCTTCTAGTTCCCTGGATTCAGCCCCACTTCCCTGGTGGCCATCAGCTCTGTCCTTGGATAGCATCGTCCCCAGGAAGATAAGGGGTTGATAGGATGGGCCATTTCAAGAACCTTTCTCCTAACTGGATTCTGGTGCACAAAAATGCCAGACTACAGGGTAGGATTCTCTGTTTCCCTGTTGGATTTTCTCCTTTCCTTTGGGATATCTCCAAGGCAATGGTTAAGTTTGTTGCCTAATTAGGCTCTGTAGCCTAAGCACATATTGGGCAGAAATACATGATATCTCAGTGTCCTATGGACCAAGTTTGATTCTTAAAATGAAACAGAAATAAGTGTTCTACCCATAGTCTTCACAGCTTCTCTGGTCGCTGATAAGTGGACAGGAACTCTTTGACGGCTTTATACAAATGTGCACGAGCTGTTCTCACAAATGGATGTGGCATTCTGTGGTCACCTCTTCATTTTACAGATGGGGAAACTGAGCCACGGGGAGATTCAACCCACCCACCCAGGACCATATAGCTGTTGTGTCACTCAAGAGGTGAAGGGCTATTCAGGCAATCCTAATATCTCAAAGGCCAACAAACTCAACGTTCATCTCTTTCTCCAGTAAAGTCCAGTTCAAGCCTTCCAGATCAGGGGCTGGGAAGAGAGTGTGCTAGGCATGCACAGACTAGCATGAGAGATGTCCTGGGTTCAATCCCAGCACCATCAATAGAGCTGAGTGGAGCTTGGGTCAAAAACCAAAAATCTACATTCAAAGTTAGGTGATTCTTTGTCTGATTCCATTTGGCTGATTTCAGTTAAGCAGGGGTCCAGGAAGACAAAGATGCAGACATGGAAAACATGGTCTGTATGGGGGCCAGGTGGTGGCACATCCAGTTGAACACACATATTACTCAAGGACCTGGGTTCCAGCCCCTGGCTCCTCACCCGCAGCGGGAAAACTTCACAAGCAGTGAAGCAAGTCTGCAGCTATCTCTCTGTTTCGACCTCTCAATCTCCCCCTCCTTTCTCCATTTCTCCCTGTGGTATCTAATGAACATTAGAAAAAAATAAAAAATGCTGCTAGGAGTGGCGGATCTGTAGTACTGGCACCAAGCCCCAGAAATAATCCTGTTGACAGGAAGGAGAAAAAGGAGGAGGAGGAGGAGGAAAAAAAGAAGAAGGAGGAGGAGTAGAAGAAGAAGAAGAAGGAGAAGGAGAAGAAGAAGAAGAAGAAGAAATAGACAAAGAAGAAGGAGGAGGAAGGGGAGAAGGATAAGGAGAAAAAGAAAGGGGGAGAAAGAAAAGAAAAGAAAAAAGGAAAGGAAAAGAAAGGAAGGAAGGAAGGAAGGAAGGAAGGAAGGAAGGAAGGAAGGAAGGAAGGAAGAAAAAAAGGACAGACATGGCTTGTGGGAGCTCTCCAGGGCCACAGCCCATGTGCAGAAAGCCAAACAGTCTCTAAGAAACTTCTTACATCAGGCTGCCATGTGCCTCACTGATCCTCTCTTGGGTTTCCAAGCATAAGCCACCTGTCTCCTCAGATTCCAAGGGGCATGAGTGTCCTGACAGACAGCCATTCCCGGCAAGGATGCCCCACTCCCAAAGGTCTCCCAGGTCCACACCCTCCCCACCCTGGTCAGCACAGAGACAAGCCCAGTTGGAAACGTCGCTCTAAAAACACTCTGCTAGAACAGGTCTTGGCAGCACACGTTGGGGAACTCACTTTGGTTTTTTTTAAGACAGAGAAAGGGAGAGAGAAGGGGGGCAGGGTTTGGGGGAGGCCAGGTTATAGCACACCCAGGTAAGCATACATAGCACTAAGTGCAAGGGCCCACACAAGGATCCAGGTTGGAGGCCCCAGTTCCCCACCTGCAGGGGGAAAGCTTCACAAGCAGCAAAGCAGGTCTGCAGGTGTCTCTCTATCTCCCCCTCCTCTCTTAGTTTCTCTCCGTCTTATCCAAAAAGTGGAAGAAAATGGCCTCAGGAGCAATGGTTTCATAGTCCTGGTACTGAGGCCCAGTGTGATAACCCTGGTGGTGGTGGGGGGGGGCAGATGGGAGAATGAGAGTGAGAGGGAGGGAGGGAGAGAGAGAGAGAAGGAGAGAGGGAGGGGGAGAGGGAGGGAGAGGGAGAGAGAGAGAGAGAGAGAGAGAGAGAGAGAGAGAGACTGTGTATCATCTGGCCAAGTGAAAATGTAAATAAATGAAGACAACCAGGACAGAGTTGAGAGCAACTGCTATTCAGGGTTACAACTAAGAGGAGAGGTCTCAGACTCTATGATGGGCAAACTCAGATCCAGTTTGGTTGACCTGTTACTTGGGATCTTTTTTGAGAAAGTGCAGTGGCAGAAAAGATTTTATAAGCAAGCCCAAGATTAGTTCTGGCAGGCATACTGTTTTCAGAGGGATTAGCATTTGAAAGACAGTTGAATTCACAGAAAGAAAAAAAAAAGCCTAAGGGTTTGCTGGTGGTGCCCTGCAGTGTGGTCAGGAGAAGAGTAGAGGGTGTTGGCAGGAGGGGGGACCCTCCTCAGAGCCCCCACAAGGGTTGAACCACAATCTTTCCCTGGAAACAACTTTTTAAAATACCCATGTTCATAGTTATACACAGGTTTTTGTGTGCGTGATTGAATATTGATTTACAAAGCTATAAGATAAGGGGTACAACTCTGGACCATTCTCACCACCAGAGTTCTGAATCCCCAATCCTTCTGTTGGAAGCTACAGTTCACCCAAGGTTGCAGGTATGGGTGAAATTTATTTCTACAACTCTCTCTACATATTTCTATGTTTTTTCCTATGATCCCATCTTCTCTTCCTTTCACATATACAGCTATTACTACATCCAAATGGCCCTCCCTGTGTCCTTTTTTCTCTTCAGGTCCTGATGGAGTTGGAGTTCAGAGCCCTCTTGTCATTTTCCCCTTGTCATTTCTCCCCCATTGGGAGTATGGATCAAAATCACATTTGGGGTGTAGAAGGTGAGAGTTCTGGCTTCCCTTGATTGCCTCTCTGCTGGACATGAACATTGACAGGTTGATCCATAACCCCAGCCTACACAGATCTTTTTGGATGGGAGTGTTTGGTTCCTTAGGATCTATCCCCAGGAGAGGAATTGCAGGGTCATAGGGTAGGTCCATTTCTAGCCTTCTGAGAGTTCTCCAGACTGTTCTCCACAGAGGTTGGACCAATTGACATTCCCACTAGCAGTGCAGGGGGGTTCCTTTATCTCCACAGCCTTTCCAGCATTTGTTGTTACTTTTCTTTGGTGAAATGGCACCTCATTGTCTTTATTTGCATTTCCTCTAACCATCAATGACTTGGATCTGGAGAAACACAAAGCAGAACTTGGACTGGGTTGGTGTATTGCACCAAAGTAAAAGCCTTTGGTGTGTGGGGGGGTAGGGGGTGGGGGTGAGGGCTTCAGGTCCTGGTGCATGACCTAGGATAAGGTGAGAGTGTTTTGCAGAAAACTGAGAAATTTTATACATGTAACAACAATTGTATTTACCGTAAACCATTAATCCCCCAGTAAAAAAGTAATGTTATTTATTTTTTTGTGAGATAGGTTTTTCACTTGAGTAAGAGAGAACGAAAAGAATGAGGAGGAAGAGAAGGAGGATAAATGGAAGGACAGAGGGAGAGAGGGAGGGGGAAAAAGAAGGGAGGGAGGGAGAGGGACAGGGAGGAAAAAGAGGAGGTCCTAGAACAAGGGGAAGGGAAAGGGGAAGAGGGAGAGGGAGAGGAAGGGGAAAGGCAAGGAGATGCTTACTACACTCCTGGGCATCAAGCAAGCTAACAAATACCAACATAGTTCCCCCTTCACAGTAGTCTTTAGATTCATTTATCAACAGATGCTCAACTTGAACTCCCTCAGACTCTCATCTTAAAATCCCCCTTCACACCATTAGTCCTGCTACTTAGTCAAGTTGAGTAATGACCCCAGGGTCCAATTCATGAAGATGATCTCCCAGCAGCCTCCTCAACACAAGTTAATTTTACTCTAAATACATCCCTGGGGCGGGGGCGGGGGGCAGAGAAAGAGAGACTGGGAGAGAGAGAAAGAGAGAGAGGAAAGACATTAAAGCATCACTCAACCACCATGGACTTTGTTTTGCTGCCGTCACTGGTGCCATCTGGTGGTGCTGAGAATCCAGCCCAGAGACTCAGCATCGTAAGGTGTGCGCTCTACCTGTGCATTCATCTCCTGATGCCCAAGTTTTGCATTTTCTAGCTCTTCCCACCTTCTTTTTGGTCTCTTTCCTCTTCTCTCTTCATTGCAGTTTCTCTTCTTCATGACCTGGTCTCAAATGTCCTCCTGAGGCTAATGCCTCAGAGTCTGCCCTGACACTGCCCTCTCCTGTACACTATAGGACACGCTTTCCAGAACACCTTCCCCAAGCCCAATCTTTCTCCCTGCCCTTCACCCATCTGCCCTCACCTCTAGGCTTCCTCCTCTGGGCCATATGCACTCCAACTTCCCCAAAGCCTTATAATGCCTATGAACACAATAAAATTTTGCAGCTTGATCAGAATCCTGTCTTGCTGTCATTTCTCGTGTTTCCTGTTCCATTCATTCCAGGTTCATGGGTTCCTAGCCCCTGTTCACACCCCGCTGGCTGGGGCACTGCACTTGGTGAAGTACACATATTACAGTGTGCATGGCCCCAGGTTCAAGCCCCCAGCTCCCCATTTGCAAAGGGAAAGCTTCACAAGTGGTGAAGCAGGACTGCAGGTGTCTCTCTGTCTCTCTCCTTCCCAACCTCTCTTCCCTCTAAACCTCTCTCCATCTGATCAGATACAGTAAAGTTAATAAAATCACATAAGTTTAAAAAATGTATTTTATTGCAACCAGGATTATTGTTACATGAGAAACCCACTACCCCTGGTGGCCTTTTTTTTTTTTCTTTTACTTGATAGGACAGAGAGAAGTTGAGAGGAGAGAAGGAGATAGAGAAAGAAAAAAGAAAGACACCTACAGGCCTGCTTTACTACATATGATGTTTCCCCCTGCAGGTGGGGACCAGGGGCTTGAACCCAAGTCCTTGTGCACTATAACACGTGCATTAAACTATGTGCGCTACTGCCTGGCCCCGTTTCATGGATGGGTTCACGCTTCTGTTTGGCCTAAGCTTCCTGCAAGCTGGGAAGCTCCAGGAAGTTATATTGAATGGCAAAAACCTCAGGAGCTGGAGATAGTAGATGGCTCCAGAGAGGTCTGGAGATGTATTTCTGCTGGAACCAGAGTTCATATTCCAGGCCAGGGGAGCTACAGCTCACAGCTCACAGCTCATAGCCCACAGCCCTCCTGGGGTAAAATTATTTATATTTCAGAAACAAGTTTTCTCACTCTTTGGAGGAGAGAGTGAACCAATATGTCATCCACCCTGTGTAAGTTCCACATTCCATTAGTTCCAGCCTCTCTCTGTCACTCTCATCACAATGCCCAAAAGGGGGTAGGGGTAAGGGATCTGGAGCTAAACTCTCCTGTGAGTGATAAGTGACTTGTTCTCTGCTCCAAAGATCCTGTTTTTTCTGTAAGACAATCATCAGCACACAAGTAGCAAATACTTAAGGGAAATGCAATAAAAATGAAAAGCCTGGGAAAAGAGACCCCAAAGCAAAAACACTCAGATTCTCTTATTACATTCTGTTATTATCCGATATTATTATACCATATACACCAAATGGCTCACAACCTAGAGTCCCATCCTCACTTCCAGTTTATTTTTAAAAAAATGATCTAGAGAGAGAGAAGGAGAGAAAAGGGGGGTACAGAGAGAAGGAGAGAGAGAGAGAGAGAGAGGTGAGAGAGAGGAGGGAGTTATAGAGAGGAGAGAGAGGTGAGAGAGAGAGAAGAGCACTGCTTAGCCCAGGCATCTGCACATGCTGGGATTAAAGCTGAGCCTTCACTCTTGCAAGTCCCCTGCTTTATCCCTGACCCTCACTTTCACTGCATCATGCCTCAGTGCCAACATCACCTGGGCACTTTCACTGACCAGCAGGTGGCACTCATTTCTCTCTTCCAGCTACTTCTGGTTCCACCTCAGCACATACCTCTATATCCCCATTTCATGGACACATGTTAGAACTTGGACATGTGCCCAGCAAGGACTTAAGGCTCCAATGAGTGTTAACTGCTGTTACCCGGCCCCACCCTTTCCTTCACGCCTTCTTCCTAACCAACTCTCAAGTCTCATTAAATCCATTATCTAATTTATTTGTGGTGCCTGCCCCTCCCTCTCCACTCCCATGGTCACGACTTCAGTTCCATCCAGGCAGACCCTCATTACCATACAATGATCACATTAAAATCAAAAGTCTTCCCAGTAGAAGCAGAGGCAGCTCCAGAATACATTCTGGGTGATCACTCACTCCATGGCCAAACACAAAGAGCCCATGAAGAGAACCACTAGGGAAAGAAAAAGCTAGAATGTCAGGTGCAGGGCACAAGATGGCACACACACCAGTCCAGACGGGACCACACCCACCAAGGCCAACTCATCACTGTGCAGATTCCTGGGAGATACACAGGGAAGAGGGAGCACAGGTGCACCGCAGGACTACTTCGTGCACCCTCAGAATTCTGTGGGAGCAGCATAGTTGGATGAGGTAGAGAAAAAGATGAAGTCCTGACTTCCCTGTGCAGACAACCTCACCGATGTGTTCTGGAACCCCACCTGTCCAGAGCCCTACCTCAGTAGGGAAAGATAGAACAGGCTGGGGGTATGAATTCACCTGCCAACACCCATGTCCAGTGGGGAAGCAATTACAGAAGCCAGACCTTCCACCTTCTGCACCCCATATAAAGAATGTTGGCCCATACTTTCAGAGGGGGATAAATAATAGAGGAAGATGAGCAGAGAGTTCTGAACCCCAATTCCATCAGGACCCATAGAAAGAAGAGGAAAAAAGGAAGGACATCTGGAGGTAGTGATAGGTATAGGTTTGACTTAGAAAGGAAGAGAAGACCAGACCATGAAAAAAAAATAGAGATAGATAGACAGATAGATAGATATAGAAATAATAGTTAACCCATATTTGCAACCTTGGGAGAACTACTGTAGCTTCCAATGGAGGGAATGGGGACACAGAACTCTAGTGGTGGGAATGGTGTGGCATTATACTCCTGTTGTGGGGGTAGATAGCATAATTGTTATGCAAAGAGCCTCTCATGCCTGAGGCTACAAAGTCCCAGGTTCAATCCTCTGCACCACATTGAGCCATAACTGAACAGTGCTATGGTGAAAAAAAAAAAATACACCCGTTATCTTATAATTTTGTAAATCAATATTAAGTCAATAACAAAATTAAAAAGAGAGAAAAGGGGGATGAGGAAACACCCAGAATGGACACTACGCAGCTGTCTCCTCCTTTGTAAGCTCAGAGATCCCCCAGTGTGAAGAACCACAGGGTTTGAGTCAACATAACTCCTTCTCACTGGCCCCCAACTGTCAACAATTTGAATAGGGTCTTGCATTGGAAGCTACCAAGGGCTGGAACTGCTGGAATTTCCAGGCCCTGCTGCTTGGAATTCAGGTTTGAAGTCTCCTTTCAGATCTGCAGGTGGGGGGTAAAAACTGAAGCCATGAAATAACCGGCTTAGGTGTTTGAATTAAGTCCACCAGGGACTAAGCAGATTGTTTTTAAGGGATATCAGAAAGTCACTTGAATGAAGCTATCTAGCACAGCTGGGAAGGCAGCTCAGGAGAGAGTTCAGATTGCAAGAGAGGTACACACAGATAAATGACAGTGTGCAGAGAGCCAAGTCAAAACTAGAGAGAAATTGCAACCAAGAGCAGAACCCACCAGAGACTTTGTTTGTTTTTTTTTTTTTTTTTGATATCTCATTGTTGTCTTTATTTGCATTTCTTTTATTTATTTATTTATTTATTTATTATTTAAGAAAGGATTAATTAACAAAACCATAGGGTAGGAGGGGTACAACTCCACACAATTCCCACCGCCCAATCTCCATATCCCACCCCCTCCCCCGATAGCTTTCCCATTCTCTAGCCCTCTGGGAGCATGGACCCAGGGTCGTTGAGGGTTGCAGAAGGTGGAAGGTCTGGCTTCTGTAATTGCTTCCCCGCTGAACATGGGCGTTGACTGGTCGGTCCATACTCCCAGTCTGCCTCTCTCTTTCC
Organism: Erinaceus europaeus; assembly: GCF_950295315.1. Taxonomy (NCBI): domain Eukaryota; kingdom Metazoa; phylum Chordata; class Mammalia; order Eulipotyphla; family Erinaceidae; genus Erinaceus; species Erinaceus europaeus. The sequence goes on along the minus strand of NC_080182.1, from coordinate 31,129,528 downwards.
CTAGTAGGGTGGGTCTCCCACCAGAGACTTTGTATTTCAACATGGAGGGAACATTTAGAGGAGAGGAAGGGAACCCAGGAGAACTAGCAAATAATAAGAGTGACATAGCAGGCACATGATCAAGTAGGAAGGATTGTAAGAAATGTGTGTGATGTCACCCGTAAAAGAAAAATAAAACCAGGAAGAGGGACAGGAAGGCACTGATGCTTGGTACTGGGCAGACTTGATGAGCATTTGAAGAGTCTCTAGGTGAGTAGGGCAAGTCAAGTAGAGCATGATGAGACTGAGAGCTGAAGACAGAGTGTGGTCAGTTTCTGGACTGTGGTGATAAAGGTTTTTTTTATTTGAATTGTTTATTAGTTATTTAATAATGATTAATAAGATTGTAAGATAACAGAGCTACAATTTCATATGGTTCCCACCACCAGAGTTCTGTGCCCTAACCCCTCCACTGGAAGCTTCCCTACTTTTTATCCCTCTGGGGCTATGGACCAAGATTCTTTTTTTTTTTTTTTGCCTCCAGGGTTATTGCTGGGGCTCAGTTCCTGCACGACAAATCTGTTGTTCCTGGAGGCCATTTTATCCCTTTTGTTGTCCTTGTTGTTGTTTTTGATGTTGTTGTTCTTGGATAGGACAGAGAGAAATGGAGAAAGGAGGGGAAGACAGAGGGGGAGAGAAAGACAAACCCCTGCAGACCTGCTTCAACACTTGTGAAGCGACCCGCCTGCAAGTGGAAAGCCTGGAGCTCAAACCAGGATCCTTATGCCTGTCATTGCACTTTGTGTCATGTGTGTGCCTAACTCACTGCGTTACTGCCCGGCCCTCCTGGACCAGCATTCTTTATGGGGCACAGAAGGTGGGAGTTCTGGCTTCTATAATTGCTTCTCTGCTGGACATGGGTGTTGGCAGGTGGACCCACACCCCCCCCCTCACACACACACACACACACACACACACACACACACACACACACACAGCCTGTTTCTATCTTTCCCTAGTGGGGCTGGGCTCTGGAGAGAGGAGGTTCAAGGGCACACTGGTGAGATCATCTGCCCAGGGAAGTCAAAATGGAATCTTAATAGCATCTACAACTTGGTGGCTGAAAGGCAGTAAGATATAAAGCAGGACAAATTGTTTAATAACCAGAAACACAGAAGTAGCAATAGAGATGATGAAGTTAGGTATCTTCATATGGGAAGAAGCTAGGAAACCCGAGGAATGTTCCAAGGGGCCCATGACTTTAGTAATTTTTGCCTGAGCCTGATAGCTAACATGCAGGTGGGCTGAAAGTATTGTCTGGGAAGATGGTATTTCTACTTTAAACAGGTACAAATTTCTTGGTTTGCTAATTTCTTTGTATTCCCTCCAAAGGTTTACAGGCATTCTTTTTCATCCATCCCCTCCAGCCAATGCTGCCATTTCTTGCCTTCTTGGCATTCCTTGGCCTTTGTCATTCTAACCTGTGTGCAGTGGGAGCTCCTCCTGGTTCTGATTTGCATTTGCATAAAAGAGGTGTTGAGAAGATCTCCAGGTGCCTGCAGACATCTGTGTGTCTCCCTGGGAGCAGCACTGGATCCTTTGTCTATTCATTCCGTTGTTTTCCTGCCCACCACGAGTTGTACAAGTTGCTTATAGTAAGTTCCTTTTCCAGTTTAGTAGGTCTTCCTATCACTTGGCCCTGCTGTCTTTAGTTAAGCAGTTTGTTGGGCTGATATCATCCCGTGAACCTATTTCCCCTTTATTTTCCCTTGTCATTGGAGTCAAATCCACATAGACAACTGTTAAGAGGGAAGTCCAGGGGCTGGGTGGTGGTGCATCTGGTTGAGCTCACATGTTACAATGCACAAGGTCCCAGGTTTGAGCCCCTGGTCCCCACCTGCAGGGGGAAAGCTTTGCAAGTGGTGAAGCAGAGTTGCAGGCCCTATCTATCTATCTATCTATCTATCTATCTATCTATCTATCTATCTCTACCTCCCCCTTCCCTCTTGATTTCTGGTTGTCTCTATCCAATAAATAAAGATTAAAAAAACTTGCCACTTCAGTTTTCCTCTATGTCTTTTTTTTTTAAAACAAGACTTTCTTTTTATTTATTTATTTATTTATTTATTTATTTATTTATTTTCCTTTTTGTTGCCCTTGTTGTTTAACATTGTTGTGGTTATTAATGTCATTGTTGTTGGATAGGACAGAAAGAAATGGAGAGAGGAGGGGAAGACAGAGAGGAGGAGAGAAAGACAGACACCTGCAGACCTGCTTCACCGCCTGTGAAGCGACTCCGCTGCAGGTGGGTGTTAGCGAGCATAAATCAAACCACCATCCACTGTAAGGAAGCAAAGATGTTTATTGACGAATTGCAATCCGGACCGAGATGGTGACTGGTGTTAGTCTACCAAGCTCGGCCCCGAACAGGGCTCAAACCATACAATTTATAGGAATTCAGACTACACTCAGGGAGGGGGAGCACATCACCTTATCAACCTACATCCAATAACAGGCTATAGCAAACACAAGATCCAATCATTTCAATCTTAGCAAAAGCATGATCCATTCAAAGCAAAGCGCGGGCTAGTTTCAAATATAGTAAGATCACACAACCAATAGAATTCAACCAGGCACATCCTCCTGCCATCGGCTATGACCACCCATCCGGTAGACAGCGCACCACAAAGTCTGTTCAAAGGTCCTGATAAGGCTTGTCCCCATGTAGGGTCCTTCAAACAATGGGTGGCCTTCACTGATGAGGTCCTGATAAGGCTTGTCCTCAGGCAGGGTCCTTTGAACAATGGGTGGCCTTAACTGATTAGGTCCTGCTTATTCAAGGGGGAAGGGGCAAGGAATTTTCCACCTCATACTACAAGCAACTCATACTAAAAGCACTTAACAAACAACTGCATAAAAAGGGAATTTCAAGGCTACTGCCTTTTACAGTGGGGAGCCGGGGGCTCGAACTGGGATCCTTACGCAGGTCTTGGCGATTTGCGCCACGTGCGCTTAACCCGCTGCGCCACCGCCCGACTCCCTCCTCTATGTCTTATACTTTCAGTTCTTCCCTGCAAAGTTCCAATCCATTTCTTTGCTCACTTTGCATATGATATTAGAGAGTAGTCCAGTTATGTGCAGTTTAGGTAAGCTCCTAGGGGCCGATGACTTACGTCGTTTTTGCTTGAGTTTGACAGCTAACCTGGAGCTGGACCAAAATACTGAGCAAGACACTTTTTCCAGTAATATCCAGCCTACGAACTCCATGAGTGTTAGTCCCTATGACAATCATCATTCTATGATTCTGATCTTAAAACTGTCCAGCTTCTAGCTAATTGACAACAAATCTGTTTAATAAAGAGTTGTGACTGCTCTTAAGTTGACATTAGCTAGAGGATTTTTTTTTTTTTCACCTGAGACCAATACCCTCCTCACAGCCTCATGCTGCCTTTCAAATTAGGATGTATCTGTCTAGGAATCTCCAGGAAGCTCTCTCTTCCCTCTGCACAGCCCAGGCACCATAGCCCTGGGGGTATTTCATCAAGTCTCTTGTCTGTGGTTCTTGACAAGAGGGCGGGTAGAGGGGAGGAGGGAAACATTTGAGGCAGTAATTGAAATGAGAAATGTCACCTTGAGTTTCCAGCTAGTGAGATTATCCTCAGCATAGGCTGGGACAAAGCCAGCAGAAGTAAGATGGCATTTACAGAAAGGACCAGCCCTACAGACAACGGAATCCATCTTTCAGTATTTTTTCTTTTTTGTTCTCATATTGATTGCTATGATGGGGCCATCACTGAACTGAGTCCTCCAATTTATAATGGAGGCAATTTCCCTTCCAGAATGACTCCTTGAAAGGGTTGGATGCTACAGTGACCTCGTCTAACTGTCCACATGCCAAGAGCACTTAGTAGACTGTCCGAATAATTGATTCAGCAGGCTGGGCAGTTGTTGTAGTGGGAATGTAGCCAGCTTACTATCCACCATGCTTCTTCTTCTTTTTTTTTTTTTTGTAATTCAAAAAGCATTGGAATTTTATTAAAATCACTTATTCTCTCTAGGTCTCAAGTTTTTGTTCCTTTTCTTTAAATTTATTTATTGGAGAATTATTGTTTTACATTTGACGGTAAATATAATAGTTTGTACATGCATAACATTTTCCAGTTTTCCATATAACAGTACAACCCCCACTAGGTCCTCTGTCATCCTTTTTAGACGTGTATTCATTCTCCCCCCTACCCACCCCAGAGTCTTTTACTTTGGTGCAATACACTAATTCCAGTTCAGGTTCTACTTGTGTTTTCTCTTCTGATCTTGTTTTTGTCAGAGAAATGCAAATAAAGACAACAATGAAATACCACTTCACTCCTGTGAGAATGTCATACATTAGAAAAGGTAGCAGCAGCAAATGCTAGAGAGGTTGTGGAGTTAAAGGAACCCTCCTGCACTGCTGGTGGGAATGTAAATTCCAACCTCTGTGGAGAGCAGTCTGGAGAACTCTCAGAAGGCTAGAAATGGACCTACCCTATGATCCTGCAATTCCTCTCCTGGGGATAGATCCTACAGAACCCAACACATCCATCCAAAAAGATCTATGTACACATACGTTCTCAGCAGCACAATTTGTAATAGCCAAATCCTGGAAGCAGCCCAGGTGTCCAACAACAGATGAGTGGCTGAGCAAGTTGTGGTCTATATACACAATGGAATACTACTCAGCTATTAAAAATGGTGACTTTACCATTTTCAGCCCATCTTGGATGGACCTTGAAAAAATTATGTTAAGTGAAATAAGTCAGAAACAGAAGAATGAATATGGGATGATCTTGCTCTCAGCCACCATGCTTGACACCAACCATCCAGAAATGTGATGATTGGACCCAGTGCCAGGAAATGTGCTCTGAGCTGATACCTTCATGCCTGAATGTGTCCAGAAGAACAAGAGCTCAGAATCGCAGAGGATTAGCATTGGAAGAAATCACTATCCACTGATAATTTTAGGCTTTTTCTTATCATCATTTCCTGATCAGAGTACCACTTAACTCTAGCTGTTTGTGGTGCTGGGGATTGAACACATTCAAGCCCCATTCACGACTGCTGTGTTATCTCTGTGATGTCGGTGGAGAATTTTATAAATGGCTCACAAATCATCTCTTTGACTTTGCAGAATTGATTGTATTGGGGGCTTGGCAGTGGCACATCTGGTTGAGCGCACATGTTATAATGCACAAGTGTAGCCCGGCACACAAGGACCCAAGTTCAAGCCCCTAGTCCCCATAAGCAGGGGGAAAGCTTCACAAGTGGTAAAGCAGGGCTATAGATGTCTCTCTCCCTCTCTATCTCTCCCCTCGCTTTTGAGTTCTGGCTGTCTCTAGCCAATAAACAAATAAAGAGAATACAAGCAGAATTGATTGTATCCACATTTGTAAAAGACAGTCAGGGACATTTTATTAGGGAGGGTCAGGTGGTGCCATTATAGTGTGCAAGGACCTGGGTTTGAGCTCCCACCTCCGCCTGCAGGAGTTGCTGCTTCATGAGTGGGGAAGCAGGTCTCCAGGAGTCTTTTTCTCCCTCGCTTTATCTCCCCATCCTCTGTCAATTCCTCTAATAAAAATTAGAAAGAAATGAAACAAAAGCCACCAGGAGCAGTGGGTTCATAGTGCTGACACCAAGCCCCAGCAATAACCTTGGTAGGGAGAGGGAGAGCGAGAGCGAGAGGGATTGAGACTTTATTAGGAATATAAAAATAGTACATGTGTAAACTATGCTTCATTGTATAAGAAGGAACCAACAGAAGGACCAGGGTGAGAAAAAAGAAAGTAAAAGAAAGAAAACAAAAGAGAGAAAGGAAGGAAGGAAGGAAGGAAGGAAGGAAGGAAGGGAAAGAAAGAAAAAAAGTTGAAAACAGTTCTGCTAACTTGGACCAGAGTTGGTGCGTTGCACAAAGTAAAGGACTCAGGTGGTGAGGGGGGTTCAGGTCCTGGAGCATAATGGCGGAGAAGGACCTAGGGACTCTCGTGCCTGAGGCTCTGAAGTTCCTGGTTCAATCCTCCACACCACCATAAACCAGAGCTAAGCAGTGCTCTGGTAAAAAATAATTCTTCTTCTTCTAGCGTTTGCCCTTCTTCCGTAGCCAGTCAACAGCGTCAGGTTGAGCCTGATGTAAAGTTCCGAGACCTCCTTTGAATCTGGAGAGGTAGCAGTCATTGACTATGTGGGTCATAGTCTGTCTGTAGCCGCAGGGGCAGAATCATAATAAAATAAAGGAAACAAATAAAAACGAGAATCATAAATTAGAAGAAAAAAAAAGAATTTAAAACAACCTGGAAAGCAAACAAATGAATCAGCTTCTAACTTGATCAGCAGCAGACTAGTTCTGGAAATCCAGAGTATGAAATGGGCGTCTAGTTTCCATGGGCCGCCATGTTGTGAGGAGACCCAGGCCACTGGGGAAGCCACTTGGAAGTCCCGTCGCTAAAAGTTCAGCAGAGCTCCACTGTCACATCACCACAGCTCAGGGAGACTCCCTCTGCCTGACTCACTGTATCCTCCAAACACCAAGTGCTTCAAGCTGCAGGGGGGTGGGGTGGGGGGGGAACACCCCAAAGAAGGAACCAGATATTCAGAACCACAAAATCACAGGTAAAAGGAAACTGAAGCCTTTGAAATAATCATTTTTGATGGCCAGTGCCCCAGTCATTGCTTCAAACATAAGAGAGAAAAAAAAAGAAAGAAACAGTGACCACCTGCCAGATCTAGGACTGCTTTGCCATAGGCCAAGCAGCCAGGAAGTAAATTCGATTTTGTGATTTTGTTTATTTCTATTTGTATATGCCAAGGCTCAGCAAGATGAATCAAGGCTCTATTGCTCCTTGTGAAGCAAAAGCACAGTAGAGTCAAGCTTCAAATCAAAGTTGGGTGGAAAAGGCCACATTCACCAGCATGGCTACCCTTCATTGCCATGAGGGGGGCTTTTGTTTCAATGCTCAGGAAATCACTTACTCCAAGTCCATCTCAGGGCAGGTGAGCACTGCCCCACCAGCAGATTTCACCTGGGACACTGACATCACCTCCCCTACCCCTCAGCCCCACCGCCCCTGAAGGTGCCAGCACACTTGATTCACCTTTTGTAGGAAGATCAATGACATCAAAGAAAATAGATATTACTTTTCCTGAAGTACACACACACACACACACTGCCCAAAGTGGAGGCATTTGAACAATAATCTAAAATTATAAAAGCAAGGCATGGGGGTGGTGGTGGGGGTACTCCTGGTTGAGTGGACACATTCCAGTGCAAAAGGACTTGAGTTCAAGCCCCCAGTCCCCACATGCAAGGGAAAAGCTTTACAAGCAGTGAAGCAGTGCTGCAGGTCTTCATTTCTACCTCTCTCCCTGCCCTTCAATTTCTGTCTGTCCTATAAAATTAAATAAAGAAATACATAAATAGATATAAGATGTCGAATGTAGTGGATAAAACATGCTAAACAGAAATGGAAAAAAAATCATAGGTGTTGTTCTGGGAAATTCATAGATTCAAAATTTACAGTTATTTACACGCTGGTATAGAAACTGAGACAGAAAAGAGACAATATAATAGCAGCCAGGGGGACCTTGGTAGAAGACCAAGAACTCTTTGGTCCCCATGTCACCAGGAGACACCAAGCTCCTGAAGTTCCAATGAGTCAAGCAGGTGACCCTCATGAAGCTATAGAAGTGGACACACACCAGTTGTGCAGAGACAAGCTTCCCACGCAGCCGTCAGAGGGACCGTGGAGGGAGCTGACTGGTGACTGTAGGCACTGCCTGTGAAGCCTCCACCCAGACTAAACAGATGACCGAGCTCTTTATATAAGGGCCCCGGTTTGTGCCCAATGTGGGCGCCTTGGGAGAGGACCCCGTATCTTTGTGGAAGCTTCTTTTCTCCATCCCCCATCTGTTTTCCCTCTGGAAGGGCAGTTCTGTCCCTAATAAACTTGCCCTGTGAAACCTCAATGCCTCTTTCTCTCTTTCCCTTCCTCAGCCTTGGTGAACGACACCCATTCTCGGGTGCATAGACCACAAGAACCTGAGAAGTAGGCAACAAAATGACTAAACAAGAAATGCTGACCTTTGTTGGATCACCATCACAATGAGACTACCAGAAATTATCTCTTTTTTTTTCCTTTCTTACTTGACAGGACAGAGGAGAATTGAGAGGGGGGAAGGGGAATAGATAATGAGAGAGAGAGACAGAGACAGAGACAGAGAGAGAGAGAGAGAGAGAGAGAGACCTGCAGACCTGCTTCACTCATGGAGCTTCCCCCCCTGGGAAGATGAGTACCAGGGGCCTGAACCAAGGTCCTTGCTCACAGTAATGTCTATGCTCAACCAGATGTACCACCACCTGTCCCAGCCCCAGACATCTAAACCGATCTGGATACTGAGTCCCAGAGAAATGTCTGGTTGGTCAAAGACAAAACAGGAAGTGTCTTTCTCTTGGGGGCCTGGTGATGGCTCACCAGGTTGAACACACATGCTACAATGCTGAAGGGTCCAGGTTCAAGCCCCTGGCCCCCATCTGCAAGGAGAAAACTTAGCAAGTGACGAAGCAGGAAAGCAGGTATCTTTCTCTCTCCCTTTGTCTCACCTTCTTTCCTCTCGGTTTCTGTTTCTACCCAGTACATAAATAAAATATTAAAAAGAAAAAAAGGCCTTCTCTCATCCCGTGCCTGAACTCTTCCCAAGGCCCTACAGTGGGTCAGGTGAAACTCATTCAGAAGTGGAACTAATGATTCTCACTTACACTACAGTTTCTTACAGAAACATAAAATGACTTTCCTAGAATTCTAAGTAGTTTTAGAATCCTAGCTTCAAAAGAAGACAAAAGATTTGCTGCTCTCGCCAAATACCTTTAAAAAGCCCCATCCACCTAACAGAGCACCTTCAAGACAGTTTTTAGGAGCTTTACACAGATTCCAGATGGTACGTACAATTCAAAGGAGATCCCTACCTTTAAAATAGGACAATGCCCATCTTCTCAGAGAGATCAGAAGAGACTCAAAACCAAGTGCCCACACAGGTAGACTTTTCTCACCCCCTTAAAGAGAGAGCTCAACTTCTGAACTCCTCATTTTAATGGCATCCAACTTGTCTGAAACCTTTGAAGCTGTAAGAGGAGTGGCTTGGCTCTGAGGACTGAACAGTCTGAGCGAGTGACTGAAGTGGCAGAGCCAGGGAAAGCCCAAGACTGGCACTTGTGGGAAACATGCCTCCTTCACTACAATCCAAGACACTATGTCTGAGTTATCTGTCCTTTTCTGTGCAACCCATGAGACAGGCCCGTGTCCCCATCAGGTTAATTGGCAGGTGTCTGTGTCCTCTACTCATGTCTGAAGCCACCACACATGGGAGCTGGACCAAGTGACTTTCCTGGTCAAGTGTCAAGTTCAAAATCACCAAAACTGAGGAAGGAGATTGGATCAGGCTGGCAAGCTGGTCACAGTCTAAATGGCGTCAACCACCAAGTATATATGCTCTCTTCCAGAAATACACTTTAAATAGAAACGCAATTTATGCTTTCCAAATAAATCGAAATTTACATGGGAAGGAAGTGGTTAGGAGAACATACGATAGGAGAGCACACATGAAAGTGAAACTGATTTAACTATGTGAGAAGCAGATATATGGTGACTGGGTTTCAAGTCTACATCCAGATTAAATAATAATAATAATAATAATAATAATAAAGCAAACTATGTGTGTGGATCTTGTAAGCACAAGGTCCCAGGTTCAATCCCCAGCACAATCTGGCATCCCAATTAGTTACAGCTGAGCAGTGATTTGGTAAAAATTAAATAAATAAACATCAAGGTATTTCATAATGATGAGAAGTATCATTTTTATTAAAAAACATAAAAAGTCTAAATACACATATAGCCAAGCCCAAGATTACAAGATTGGGGGGGGCAGGTGGTGGCACATCTGGTTAAGACCCATAAACTCTCCCTGGGATTCTGCTGTCATAAAATTGTTCATTTATTTACTTATTTTGTCTCCAGGGTTATCACTGGTGCTCAGTGCCTACACTATGAGTCTACTGCTCTTATGACCATTTTTCTGATTTCTTTCTTTCTTTTCTTTTGATAGGACAGAGAGAAATTGAGAGAGGAGGGAAGACAGAGATGGAGAGAGAAAAATAGACACTTGCAGACCTGTTTCACCACTTGTAAAAAGACCCCCCCCCATAGGTGGGGAGCCTGGGGCTCCAACCTGGATCCTTGTGCAAGTCCTAGTGCTTCACACTATGTGTGTTTAACCCCCCTTCATAATACTATTTATACAAGACAACACCAGTCCAGTGAATACCCCCAGGCTGCAGGCATTTGCAAGGCAAAGACTCAGGCCTCAGCTTCTAGCCAGTTCTGCATATGGAAAGACAAGGGCTCCACACCAGGGAACTGACTGGAAGCCACCGAACAGACACCTGACCCTGACGCCAGGGGGCTCCGGGCACCCCCTGCACCCATTTTCCTACTGCCATGTTCATAACCCAGGCACTCCCGCCCCCCAGGGAGCGGTGGGCTCTGTCCTGGCTGGCGGGCCTCCCTCTGCCTCACCTGGGAGGCAGGTGGCTCCTTTTCACCGCCCACCGGCCCTTCTCCTGGTGACGTTCTGAGCTGCTTCGTTCCAATGAACTTTATAAAACCTTTTCTGCAGCCTCGTTCTCGCTCCCTGACCCCCTGTGCGTCGCCCACCATGAGAAAGCAAAATGTGTTCATTTCCCAAGGTAGCTGTGATCCTCATCTCTACAGCCAGTCAAGATCACATCCAAGAGCATTAGTAACAGAGCAGGAAGGGCAAGCCCTCGGGACCAGGTGGTGGTGCATCTGGTTGAGCATACATGTTCCAATGTGCAAGGACCTGGGTTCAAGCCCGGGGTCCCCACCTGTAGAGAGGAAGCTTCAGGAGTGGCAAAGTTGGTCTGCAGGTGTCTCTCTTTCTCCTTCTCTATCCCCTCTTCCCTCTCAATTTCCCTCTGTTATGTCCAAAAAAATGGCTGCCAGGAGCAGTGGATTGATAGTCCAGCTCCAAGTCCCAGGGATAACCCCTGAGAAAAAAAAAGGCAAGTGCTGGTCCCTCTCTATTTCCCCTTCCCTCTATATTTTGGCTGTCTCTATCCAATAAATAGATAGTAAAAATTAAAAATAAAAAATAACTTATTAAAAAGAAAAGGGGAGGCAAGCCCCAGGCCATCTTCACAAACACCCATCCTGAGTCTTGTTCATGTCCATCTCTAGTGAATTAGGGAACCACTCTGAACCCCTTCAGACATGCAGCACAAAGAAGACCCAGCCATCCAGGGCTTGAGTAAGAAAAAAGAAAAAAAAAATTAAACTGATCAGTTTAAAGTTCATCTTGAGAATTTATAATCAGTGAAAATGGCTACTAAGTTCAACCTACGACCCTCCCTCCACCCTTCTGCCCTCCTTAAAGCACAACAACTCTAAATTGCCAGAGGAAATAAAGCAAAAGACACCAGGAATATCCAAATACTAGGAGGAACTCCACTGGGTTTGGGGACAGTTGCAAATATTCAGACTCAAGTAGGAAAGACATGGAGGAGTTTGGAAAGCCTGGAAAGAGCTCTCTTCCCAGCTAGGCTACTGCCAAGTGGGACACTCTAATTTGAAGGTGCTAGTCAGCCCTTGGACCTTCCACTGTCTTCACACAGTGCTGCCAGGCACCCAGGAGACTGTGGGCTACACAGTCCCTTCAGCAGAGGTGGGGACCTGGAGGCTTGAACCGGGATCCTTGCATGGGTCTTTGCACTTCATACTATGTGCACTTAACCCAGTGCATCACTGCCCAACCCCCTCCTCTCTCTCTCTCTGTCTCTCTCTGTCTCTGTCTCTCTGTCTCTGTCTCTCTCTCTTTCCCTCTCCCTTCCCTTCCCTTCCCTTCTCCCCCTCTCTCCCTCCTTCGCTCTCTTCTCTCTTTCTCCTTTCCAGGAGTCTGTAATCAAGCCCCAACTCCTCTTGACCATGAACCAGAAGCTTGACCTTTTGAGCCTTGGTTTAGGAGCATTGTGAGGATTAAGTGAGAAAAAAACAAAACCCTTTAAAAACCTGGAGGGAGGGAGTGGGCAGAGTCAGGAACAGGTCAAACACTGCCTGGGGTCCCCAGCTGTCTCTGCAGCCAACACACCCACTGCCTACTGAACCAGCCCCTCCTTGACCTTCCCCAGACCCAGAACTCCAAGTCAGGGTCTGTCTGTCTGTCTGTCCTGACCAAGCCACCAGCAGAAAGCACTGAGATGTGTGTTTTGTGGGTGACCTTAGCACAGCATGGCCATTTGCACCAGGACAGCAGCTCTTGCAAGTCTTCTGGAACCTCTAGATAGAAATGGTGAGCCCCCTCCCCCACACTTGTAGAGTTAGTTATATCCCCAGTGTTCTCACCCTTGGAAGAACAGAAATGTGCAGGAGTGGAGGGTCTGTAATAACCCTGGCAGTCAAATAAAATAAAATAAAATAAAATAAAATTACTGAGAGGGTCTGGGCAGTGGCACACCCGGTTAAGCACACATTCACAATGCACAAGGAGCCAGGTTGGAGCCCTCACTCCCCACCTGCAGGGGGGACCCTTCACAAGCAGTGAAGCAGGTCTGTAGGTGTCTCTCTGTCTCTTCCCCCTCCTCTCAATTTCTGTAAGATAAAATAGAAAGAATGAGGGCCAGGTGGTAAATCTGGTTAAGCATACATAGTACTAAACACAAGGACCAGTGTAAGGATCTGGGTTCAAGCCCCAACTCCCCACCTGCAGGGGGATGCTTCACAAGAAGTGAACAGGTCTTCAGATCTCTCTCTTTCTCTCCTCCCCTCTGAATTCCTCTTTGTTCTACCCAATAAAATGGGGGGGGGGGGATGACCACCATAGCAGTGGATTCCTAGTGCTGGCACTAAGCCCAGCGATAACCCTGGAGGAAACGTAAAGAAAGGGAAAAAGAGGAAACAGGAAAAAGTGGCTGTGTACTGTTGGCACTGAACCCCAGCAATAATGCTGGTGACAATTTTAAAAAGGTAATAATACTGACTTCAACCCTACCCTACATCAGAGAAGCAAGTTTCTTTGAAAACTGCTGTCTGAGAAGGTCCCCTGACCCACCTAACCCCCTTTCTCTGCGTGAAAACGTAAACACACAGGAAGCCTCAACATGTCCACAGCTCTGCTTCCTTGAAGTGAAGGCCAGCATGCTCAGTCAGCCTGTGGCCTGTGGGACACAGCCCAGGAGCAGAGGACCAGCTGTCCTGGGATGCCCATAGTCGTAGAGCCATCTGTCATTTGAAGCTTAATAATGATGGGACAGAAAAGATGATTTCGCCACTTGGGGCTCAGTTTCCCTGTTTGTAAAAGGACTACAATGTCCACTTCCCTGCTTTGTAGACAGGATCAAGGTAATAGATGTAAGCTGCTGTGTCACCAAAAGTTTATTCTTGTTTAAGTTCTGCCTATGAGTGAGATCATCCCATCTTCAACCCTGTCTCCTAGCTCCATCCAAGTTTCCAAGTTCCATCCAAGATGAAGTAAAGAAGGTGAATTTGTCATTCATAACAGCTGAGTAGTATCTAGACCACAACTTTCTCAGCCACTCATCTGTTGTTGGACACCTGGGCTGCTTCCAGGTTTTGGCTCTTACAAAATGTGCTGCTATGAACACAGGTGCACACACATATTTTTGGATGGGTGTGTTTGGTTCCTTAGGATGTATCCACAGGAGAGGAATTGCAGGGTCCTAGTGTAGGTCCACTTCTAGCTTTCTGAGAGTTCTCCAGACTGCTCTCCACAGGGGTTGGACCCATTGACATTCCCACCAGCAGTGCAGGAGGGTTCCTTTGTCCCCACAACCTCTCCAGCATTTGTTGTTGCTATTGTTTCTGATATATGACATTCTCACAGGAGTGAAGTGGTATCTCACTGTTGTTTTTATTTGCATATTTCTTTTTTTTAATATTTATTTTATTTATTCCTTTTTGTTGTCCTTGTTTTATTGTTGTAGTTATTATTGTTGTTGTCGTTGTTGGACAGGACAGAGAGAAATGGAGAGAGGAGGGGAAGACAGAGAGGAGGAGAGAAAGATAGACACCTGCAGACCTGCTTCACCGCCTGTGAAGCGACTCCCCTGCATGTGGGGAGCCGGGGTTCGAACCGGGATCCTTATGCCAGTCCTTGTGCTTTGCGCCACCTGCGCTTAACCCGCTGCGCTACAGCCCGACTCCCTATTTGCATATTTCTGATAATTAGTGGCTTGGAGTATTTTGTATATGTCTGTTGAAACTTTGGATCTCTTCTTTGGTGAATAGTCTGTCCATATCCTCTTGAAAAATGTTAATTTTAGAGATAATGAGGGAGTCACGAAGCTAGTAACTTATTTATTTATTTGTTTGTTTTAACATTGATTTACAATGTTATAAGTTTTAGGTCTAACTTCACACTAGTGTGTGTGTGTGTGTGTGTGTGTGTGTGTGTGTGTGTGTGTGTGTGTGTGTGTTACTGCATAGACCACCCTGGTCTCAGTGCCATCAGATTGCCAAGGCCCCTCCATCTACCCCTTACCCCCTCTGGTTCTCTCCTATAACCACCATAGTTTTCACTGATTTTAAGACTCAGCTTTATTGTTATTGTTATAACTGTTTTTTGCATGCTCATTTATTTTTTAATATTATTTTTATTTATTTATAAGAGTCAGAAATTGAGAGGGAAGAGGATGATAGGGAGAGAGACAGAAAGACACCCGCAGCACTGCTTCACCACTCGCAAAGCTTTCCTCCTACAGGTGGGGACTGGGGACTCAAACCCAGGTCCTTGCACATTGTAGCAAGTGTGCTCAACCAGATGTGTCACCACCTAGCTTCCATTTATTTTAGTTTTCTATGTTACATGTGAGTGACCCATTTGGTATTTGTCTTTCACTTCTTTACTTATTCACTTAGCATAATCATCTTTATTTCCATCCATGAAAAGTGCTATGCCATATGCTAGAATTGCAGAATAGTGTTTTCTTGATATCACTTCCATCATGCCTCTATCCAGCCATCTGCTGACGGGCATTTAGGCTGATTCCAGGCCTCTGTGTTCGTGGATAGCATAGCTGTGAACATAGGGGTGCAGAGAGCATTCTGAGTCAGTGTTTTCACACCCTGGGATAAATGCCTAAGATCCGTATTGCAGGATTGTAGGGCCTTTACATAGTTGTGTTTTTTAAGTACTCTCCACTCTGTTTTCTTTGTTATTTATTTATTTTTTTGTTTATTTTTATTTTGCCTCCAGAGTTATCACTGGGGCTTGGTGCCAGCACTATGAATCCACTGCTCCTGTGGCCATTTCCCCCATTTTATTGGCTAGGATAGAGAGAAATTAAAAGAGGAGGGGGAAAGAGAGAGGGAGAGAGAAAGCTTGAAGACTCGCTTCATCACTTGCAACGTTTCACCCCCTGACAGTGAGGAGCCCAGGGCTCAAACCCAGATGCTTGTGAAGGTCCTTGTGCATATTACTACTACTCTGTGCACTTCACCGGCTGCACCACTTCCTGGCTTCCTCTGTGGGGTGGCACCAGTGTGCATGCCCACCAACAGCACACCAGAGGTCCCTTCCCCTCCATGCCCTTGCCAACACTTGTTCTCTGCCTTCTTGATGTTGGCCATCCTCACCTGTGCAAGGTGGCTTCTCACTGTGGCTTTGATATGCATTTTTCAAACAGTGAGCGATTCTGAGAACTTTCTCGGGCGTCTGTGTGCCACATGAATGACTCTGGAGATTAAACTCTCCCTGGTCTGTTCATCTGCCTCTTGCTTCCAATGGGGAAAAAAAATGCCCCCATATCATGTTGGTATCAGGGGCAATATGCCTGGAAAGACAAAAGGCAGACAGGACATTTTTTATTGAGGGGGTATTGGTCATTATGCCAGGTCCCCTGCATTGCTTGATACTTTGGTCTAGGGTTTAGTGGTTTATAATAAATACAGTTGCTGTGACATATGTCACATTTCTCAGTTTTATGTGTCTATTTGTTTATTTATTTACATTAAGGGTATAGGTTTTCACTGCTACTATCACCAGGACATTCATCTTACATTTGTTAGGATGATGATGATGATGATGATGATGATGATGATGATGATAATGATGATGATGTCAGAGTCCTGCTCAGCTCTGGCTTATGGTGGTGCGGGGAAATTGTACCTGGCACTTTGGAGCCTCAGGCATGAGAGTCTATTCGCATAATCATTATGCAATCTATCCCTGCCCCAGGATATTCATTTTAAAAGGATTCCTGTGGGAAGCCATTTTCTTTTCATTTTTTTTAAATCTTTATTTATTTATTGGATAAAGACAGCCAGAAATTGAGAGGGAAGGGGGTGATAGGAAGGGAGACAGAGACACCTGCAGCCCTGTTTCACCACTCGCAAAGCTTTCCCCTTGCAGGTGGGGGCCAGGGGCTCAAACCCAGGTCTTTGCACATTGTAAGATGTGCGCTCAACCAACTGCGCCACCACTGAGTCCAGGAGCCTTTTTTTTTTTTTCCTTTATCCTTATTCCAGACTCTGAACTCAGATCTGGCTTATTAAAATGCTGGACAAAGTGTCCTGAACCAGCTCTAGATAGAGGAGTTCTGAGTTCCGAGCACCCACAGCAGCCAGGTAAGGGCAGTGTTTATGTTCTCTCCCTCATATGTGCTGGAGAAAACATCAACCTTGAGCTAGAGATGCGACAGCCTGTCTCCTAGCTCAAGCCTGCATTAACTGAGCACATACTATATCCCGGGGAACAATGCTCTGTGTGCATGCTGGCATCATTTCATCTCACTCAGTACAGTCCTATGAGTTGCAGTACTTAAACTCTCTCTGTAGGGGAACAAGATGGAAGCACAGGTAGGGTCTTGTCCCTCTCACTCAGCCAGTAAAAGGGACAGAGATGGTTCTTCCTCCAAGCAGCCTTCTCTAGGCAAGGTGCATCAGCCACTGAGTTTATGAAAAGCAGTTGCCTGTGGTTTCTGCCCTGAGAAGCTCAGGGTCTCGTAGGAGATTGCAAATGCTAACAGCAACAACAACAACAACAATAACAACAACAACAAGCATGCCTGGAGACTGCCATTGCAAGTCGCTACTGCTCTTTACCTGGCCAAACAGACACTGTTAATTGATCCTAAGTAGAGATCACTGATCAGTCCTGATCATCTATCCACAAAGCCCGGGCTGGGTCACACAGCCTGCAGGGAACCACTACCAAAGATTTGGAGCTGCAGGTTAGAAATCACACTCATTTCCCATTTTTGTCCCCTCTTGTCCTAAAGTGGTTCAGCCTTCTTACATCTCTATTTGACCTAGCATAGAGCCAAAGGAGGGTACTGAAGCTGAGGCCAATTAACAAGATCAGGAATGAAAGATTGTTCTCACACTACACACATCTAAGAAATAAAATGATTAAAATAGTGAGGGCTGGTCAGTGGCACACCCAGTTAAGTGCATATGTTACCATGAGCAAAGACCTAGGTTTGAGCCCCTGCTTCCCACCTTCAGGAGGACTTCAAGAGCAGTTGAAGCAGGTCTGCAGGTATCTCTTTCTCTCTCCCTCTCAATATTCCCCCTCCCCTATCAACTTCTCTTTGTTCTATCAAATAAAATAAAAAGGAAAAAATGGCCACTGGGAGTGGTGGCTTTGTAGTTCTAACACCAAGCCCCAACAATAACTCTGATGGCAATAATATACATATAAATATATATATTACACTGATGTAATAAGTGATGAAGAGTATTGCTTTCTTTCCGATGGTAATCTATTTATTTTCTGAGAGAGAGGAGGAGGAGGAGGAGGAGAGAGAGAGAAAGAGAGAGAGAGAGACCCAAGTATCAGTACTTTCTGGCATATCACAGTGCCAGGGGTCAAGCCTGTGGCTTCTGGGGCCTCAGGTATGCATATCCGGTGCCTTGATGCTGAGCGAACTCCTGGCCCAGAATATCCCCTTTATCTGCTCAGAGTTTCAGGGCTATGAGTCTTTACCCAACCTGGACACACTAACACTGAAATTGCCCCTTTCACATAGGATGAAAAAGAACGGGGTATAACAGAACAAATATGAGACTAGAATGAGGTTGCATGAGGGTCTGATAAAACTGCTAGATGTCAGGGACAGGGGTAGGGGGGTGAACCAAGCAGCTGGAAACCCACCTTGAAGAACCTGTTCGGACCCACCCCCCACCCCTTCCTTGAATGTTAGTTAAAGCACAGGTGAGTTGCGCTAAAATCAGCACTCGGAGAATCTTCTCTTTACCTCCCTGCTGATATCATTTGTGTGCCTTTGTAATCAGGCCACTGACAGGTGAGACAAGAGGCCTGCTGCTGTGAGGCTGTCTTTAATCTCTGTCATCTATTAATCATCCCCTTGTAATAGAATAAAGTTGCCTCTGCTGGGATGCCGTGAATGGAAATAGTTCCAATTACTGGTAATCTCCATTGTTTTCTTCAGAAAATCCAGAATGGTGGGATCCAGGGATTTGGAAAGGAAACAAGATAATCAAATGAGGAAACTGAATCTTCAGTCTCAACCTAAACTTTATTCTGGAGTCTTCCCAGATTCTGAGCTCCATTTATTCATTCATTCACTTATTTATTTATTTATTTTCCTTAGATGATTCCTATAAGCTGAAGCAGACCCTTGAGAGGAAAGCCATGCCCTGGCTTCTAAACTCGCAGGGTGATTTGAATAGACTCAGACTGAGTTGGCAACTCAGCTTGCTAATTTCTCACAGGCATTTCCCAAGGTTGCTTTTTCGTTTTGTTTTGTTTTGCTTTCATTATGAAGTGAGACCTTTGAATAAAAAGTGTTTGTATGAGCCCAATATTGCTTTGCTCGAGTGGAACATGAGAGAAAAATAAACATATCTGCAGTGGGCTTGGAAGACAGCTTGACTCATTAGATCCACAACTTCTATTCTTGAGGGTCTGGAGACCCCAGAGGTTCCAGGTTCAATCTCTGGAACCACTTTATGCCACAGTGGAGCAGAGCAATGCTCTAGTTTCTGTCTCCTCTCTTTCCCCCTTGCATTGCCACACTCATAAATTTAAATAAATGATTCAAAAATGTCAGTATAATATTTTTAGTTCACTTGAATGTTAGCAATCAAGCTCAAGCAAAAATTACTAAAGTCAGGGACATACCGAAAAATAAGACTTCCTAGCTTCTCTCCATCTTAAGATCCCTATTCTAATCTGCTCTATTCCTACTTTTTGGCTCCTGTTTATTAAACATTTTTTTCCTATTTTATATCTTACTGCCTTTCAGCTACCAAGTTGCAGATGGTATTTATTATGATTTCATCCTGACCTCCCTGGGCAGATGACCTCACCAATGTGCCCT
Source organism: Erinaceus europaeus (assembly GCF_950295315.1). NCBI lineage: Eukaryota > Metazoa > Chordata > Mammalia > Eulipotyphla > Erinaceidae > Erinaceus > Erinaceus europaeus. The sequence continues at coordinate 31,110,156 of NC_080182.1, read as the reverse complement.
GGAACCCCACCTCTACAAAGCCCTGCACCACTAGGGAAGGATAGAAACAGGCTAGAGGTCTGGATCCAGCTGTCGATACGTATTTCCAGTGGAGAAGCAATTACAGGAGCCAGAACTCACACCTTCTGCACCCCAAAAAGAACTTTGGTCCATACTACCCGAGGAAGAGCAATGTTAGGTAAAGATGACCAGAGGCTCTGAACCTCAATTTTATAAAAAGCCAGAGAGAGAGAGAAAAAAAAAAGAAGGACATTTAAAAGTACTAATGGGTGTAGGTGTAATGACTGGAATAGAAGGCAAGACCATAGAAAAAAGTGGACACATATATACACACATATATAATTATAGATCTGTGACCTTGGGAGGACCACCGCAGCTTTTAATGGAGGGAATGGGGACACAGAACTCTGGTGGTGGGAATGGTATGGAATTCTACCCTTGTTATCTCTTAATTTTGTAAATCAATATTAAATAACTAATATACATATAGTCGTGAGTAAGAGTGAGTGCAATTAACTGTGAGCCAAGCCAGATACTCAGCATCATGAAATACTATTTCCAGTGGTGTCCCCAAATTTCTGAACCCCTGAAACCTTCTAATGTGTCCAGAATATATTCTTGGGAAGACATTCTCCAAGGGAAGGTGAGTCCTAGGTTGCCAGAGAAAGGTGCTGGTAAGGATGACACAAATCTGTCCCCACTCAGGACTCCATCACCAGTGGCAGACATTACTAATCAATTTCACAGTGTGCCCAGGGACAGACGTCAGGACTGGGTTCCAGCACTGCTTCACACAAGCTCACTTTTAACCTTCTCCCCCACTTCACCCTCTGGATAGATGTCAACAAAGAATTCAAATTCAAGAAGGAAGGGAAAGGCATTTGCCATGTCTTTTCCTCAGACTGAAATTGCTAGCTAGAGGCTGGGGTAGCTCTTCTGTTCACTGAAAGATACAATGGGATCTCCTCTGTTGAAATGGCATCAAAGGCATCCAAAGATGCTACAAGAGTTATTCTTATTTTTTTCTGCAATCAGGGTTGTCAGTGGGGCTTGGTGTCAGCACAATAAATCTACTGCTTCCAGAGGCCATTACCCTCCCCCCCTTTTTTTTCAAACTTTCTATTTTATTTGATATGACAGAGAGAAAATGAGGGAGGGAGAGATAAAGAGGAAGCGGGAAAGAGAAACACTTGCAGCAGTGCTTCACCACTTGTTAAGTGTCACCCCTGTAGATGGGACACGGGGGCTTGAACCCTGGTCCTTGTGCCTGGTCCATGTGCTTAGCTGGATGTGCCACTTCCTGGCTCCCTCCATGGAAGTTCATAACCATCCTCCTCATGTCCCTACCTCCTCTCCTCCCTTGTCTTCTTTCCAAGAACTAAAAATGAATAATAAGTGCAGAAATTCAAGACAGTTTTTCCACCAAGTCCAGGGTGGTGAGAATGGCATGAAGACTTAAGGTTTTTACATTCGTTTCCTTATTTGTGATTCACAGAATAACTGTCTCACATCAGAACAGTGACAGTGGAGCTAAATTTGCCCATAATTTGGAACAGTTAAAGTTAATTCCAGTGTCTTAGAGCAAATATTCTTCTTAGTACATTTTGGGATTAAAGCTGTAGATCTTTATTTATCGATTTTCTTTTTAAGTTGTTAGCTTTTAAGTAGTGTAATCAGGGTAGGCTAGCAAAGGACTTGAACTCTACCCTACTGCACAAGGGGGCAGAGGGAGACAGAGAAGAGGCATGTAGGAAACTGAAGTAATGGGGCCAGGCAGTGGCCCCCCTGGTTGAGCCCACACATCACAGCACATAAGGACTCAAGGTCAAATCCCTGGTCCCCACCTACAGATGGAAAGCTTCACAAGTGGTGAAGCAGGGCTGCAGGTGCCACGGTTTCTCTCTCTCCTTCTGTCTCTATCAAAAAGGAAGAAAAAACAAACAAACAAACAAACTGACTGGCAGGAGCAGTGGATTCCTCGCTTAGGCGCTGAGCTCCAGTGATAATAACCCTGGTGAGAAAAGCAAGCAAGCAAACACAGATGCAAACCACAGACACCAGTGACCCATGTCAGCATGTGTGCTTGAGTTTCCCTCAAACCAAAGAGGAGCCTTCAGCTTAGCCGTAGAGCTCCAGGGCCCTAAGCATCATCTGCTATTGTGTCTGCCCGGCTGCAAACCCCGAATGTTCAAGTGTGTCTACAGAGAACACGTGGTGGGGAGCTGCCTGTGTGCTTGGCCTCTTCCAACCAGGTCAGCAAGTCCTCTGAGTTGTGCTTGGAGAGAGGGGCTGCTGCAGCTCTGCCCACTCTGGGGACCCCAGTGTGGGACCCCCTCTCCCTGCCAAAGAGTGACAGCCCTTCAGTGCACTTCTGAGATTCACTGCTGGTGTGTACCACAGAACTTAGGGGCTCTCAGGGGATCTCCAAGCCCTAGCTCCTCTCACTCCTACTCACCACACCCATCAGAACTGGTTTCCCAAGGGAGCAGATTTTTTTTTTTTTAGCTGTCACACGCCACTGTGATTATTTAAAGCATAGACTTCTCTGGGAACGTTTATTTATTTATTTATTTATTTACTTACTTACTTATATATCTATTTATTTATCATTGGATAGAGGCAGAGAGAAATTGAGAGGAGAGGGGGAGATAGATAGGTAGAAAGATAGATATGTAGATAGACCGAGACCTATGGCCCTGCTTCATTGCTTGTGAAGCTCTCCCCCTGCTGGTGGGGACCAGGGGCTTGAACCCAGGTCCTTGCGCACTGTCATGTGTGCGCTTAACCAGGTGCACCATTGTCATCCTTTTTTTTTTTTTTTGCCTTGCTGGGGCATGTTGAATGCACTACAAATTCACTGCTCTTAGAGACCATTTTTTCTCGTTTTTATTTTTATTTACTTGTGTGTGTGTGTGTGTTTAGATAGGACAGAGAGAGATTGAGAGAGGAAGGGAAGACAGAGAAGGAGGTAGAGAGAATGATGGATACCTGCAGACCTGCTTCACGGACTGTGGAGCCAGGGGCTTGGAATATGATCCTTGCAAGGGTCCTTGAGCCTTGCACTATGCGCTTAACCAGGTGTGCCACCACTGGGCCCCCAACCACCGCCATCTTCACACAGAGAGGATCTATAGGAAGTTTTGAGATGGCCACACCACTGGGATTGTTTGCACATACTGACCCTTCAGGGCTTAGGGAAAAATCACTCCAGCACTAATTCCTGATAAAGTGGGAGTCCTGCAGCCCCAGGGGAGGAGGCAGGGCTGGCCTTGGACTTTCTCTTGCTTTGATTGTAGGAGTCTTACTGAATGGGGTGGGGGAGCAGTTCTTCTCTGAGCTGCCTTGATAAAACTCCCTTCTCTTCAGGAGTCTGGCCTTAGCTCAGCAGGTGAAGCGCAAGGACCAGCCTAAGGATCTGGGTTTGAGCCCCTGGCTCCCCACCTGCAGGGGAGTCACTTCACAAGCACTGAAGCAGGTCTGCAGGTGTCTATCTTTCTCTCCCCCTCTCTGTCTTCCCCTTCTCTCTCCACTTCTTTCTGTACTATCTAACAGCAACAACATCAATAACCACAACAATAAAGAACAAGGGCAACAAAAGGGAAAATAAATAAATATTAAAAAGAAATTTAAAAAAGAAAACTCCCTTTTCTTCTGCTGAATGTCCCTAGTGAACCAAGCGCTGGGGTCACCTTTGGCAACTGGCCACACGCCTCTGACTCTTTCATTTCTCTGGACAGCAGACAGGGCCTTCTGCCAGTTCTGGACAGTCTATGGTCTTCTCTGGTGTGTGCACACCAAGGTATGGTCACTCCAGAGACAGGGGGCATTGGGGTGAAGCTTGCAGAGATGCAAACCCCCCCCATCTTACGGGGGGGGGGAGTGCGAGAGGGATTAACAGAGTGATTCCATTCATTTCATCTCAGTACTGTAAAAAATGGCGACTAATCCCTAGCATTGCAAAAACGGTATCATCTGTTTTCCATCTACACCATGCCTTGGCCTCGCGTGAGCTTAATGTGCAGCTTGGCGATACGAGAATCCGGCATGAAGCCCAGCCAGTCTATCTTGGCGTTACTCTCGATCGCACTCTGTCATTTCCCGAACATCTCATACAAACTGCAGCAAAGGTGGGCGCGAGGAATAACATCATTGCAAGACTGGCCAGCTCCTCATGGGGCGCGAGCGCTTCCACACTATGATCATCATCTCTGGCATTATGCTATTCCACTGCAGAATACTGTGCCCCAGTATGGTTCCGTAGCCCCCATGTCCACTTGGTCGATTCCAAATTATATTCCTCCATGAGGATCATTTCTGGAACCATCCGTTCCACCCCGGTTCCATGGCTGCCAGTTCTTAGCAACATCGCCCCGCCAGATATTCGTCGGGATGCGGCATCATCTAAGTTCATTTCCCACGTCTACGCTCGACCAGACCTGCCAATATACGCGGATATCTTCACCCACCCTGTCCAACGCTTGACGTCTCGTCACCCAATCTGGTCCCCTACGCCTACACTGAACTTCTCTGTTCCAGTCTCTTGGAAACAGAGTTGGCAGTCAGCTGAGGTCAAGAACAAACACCTCATCACAGACCCCTGCAAGCGTCAACCCGGCTTTGACCTAGCACGTTATGATTGGGCCCTCCTCAATCGCTATGGAACAGGCCATGGCCGGTGCGCCGCTATGTTCCATCGCTGGGGAGCCAGAGACGACCCGAACTGCCCCTGCGGCTCCAGACAGACTATGACCCACATAGTCAACGACTGCCACCTCTCCAGATTCAAAGGAGGTCTCTAAACTTTACATCAGGCTCAACCTGATGCTGTTGACTGGCTACGGAAGAAGGGCAAACGCTAGAAGAAAAAGAATCTCAGTTTAAGTGACTGTGTGGGCTCAGTTGCTCTGACAATTACCTTCCCATCCTCTCAGCAGAGAGACTTGCAAAGCTATGAAATGACAGTCTGTGTTTTGGGGGAGCAGGAATGATCCCTGCAGAGTGCTCCCATCCATGATCTGTCCCTCCTTATCTAATGCTTCTAGGGCCATGACAGGAATTTGCTAGTGTGTCTGACTGCACAAATCCCCAGTCTCACAGCAGGGCCATTCTCCCTCCTCACGACTGCCTGACAGACAACTAGGTTATCACTTCATTCATTCCCCATTTAAGCCCATCTGTGCCCTCCCCCCCCAAAGGGACTGGGGAATGTTGAGGCAGGGAGACAGCATTCACCTTGTCTCCTCTGCCCCTGAAACTCCGGTTCTGCAAGCTGGACATTTAGAGAGACCCACACGGCGGGGGCGGAGCCAGAGTCGTTCGGGGGCGTGGTCGGGGCGGGGCCAGAGCCAGGCATGGGCATGGCGTGGGTCTGGCTTTATTTTTTTTCCTCTTCTACATCACTTTTGCCGGCTCCCCCAAGAGCTCTTCAAGCCAGAGATTTCCACATTCAGCACACACCCTGCTCTAAGCTGCACTCACAGGCAGGGGGGTAACAGTTTTAACATAAATGCAGTCCTCCCTCTCCCCAGCCCAGCACCAAGCCGAGAGTTCCAGAAACAGCATTTAACCTCAGCATCTGCACAGCTCTTTCTGGTGGAGACCGTGGGTTCACTATTCTATGGACATTAATAACTAAGATTTTTTTTGTATTGCCACCACGATTCTCGCTGGGGTTCTGTGCCTACAGGATGAATCCATTGCTCCATTTTTTCTTTCTTTCTTTCCTTCCTTCCTTCCTTCCTTCCTTCCCACCTTTCTTTTTTCTTCTATTAAACAGGATACGAGAGATATTGTTGTCTTTTTTTTTTTCTTCAGGTCTTTCTACTTGCTTGCTGCATTTTTATTGATTCACTGGAAACTATTAAAACTATCTGGTATCGTCTCTCTAGACAGTACCTTTGGTCCACCTGCATGTCAGCTGTCAGGCTCAGGCAGACATTAGGAAAGTCATGGGCCCCTTTGAATATAGCTAGAATGGACCTACTAGCTTTTTCCAAGGTGGAGACCCCAAATCTCATCTACCTTTGGGTCCCTGATTGTTTAACAATTTGTTCTTCTTTATATTTTAATTTTTTTCAGTCACTAGATTCCAGATGCTACCATGACGCCATCCTGACTTCCCAGACAGACAACCTCTCCAATGTGTCCTGGAACCTCACCTCCCCAGATCCCTATCTCACTAGGGAAAGAGAGAGACAGGCTGGGGCTATGGATCAACCTGCCAGTGCCCATGTTTAGTGGAGAAGCATTGGATCGACCTTCTCGTGATGCATCCCGTGAGTACCCATTCATTGGGGAAACTGACGATCCTTCCTAGCCGACTGAATCCACATGGATGCCAGTCACTTTCAAAGCCAGCAACAAGCAGACATCAGGCTCAACCTGACGCCGTTGACTGGCTACGGAAGAAGGGCAAATGCAAGAAGAAGAAGAAGGAGAAGGAGAAGGAGAAGGAGAAGGAGAAGGAGAAGGAGAAGGAGAAGGAGAAGAAGAAGAAGAAGAAGAAGAAGAAGAAGAAGAAGAAGAAGAAGAAGAAGAAGAAGAAGAAGTAGTAGTAGAGGAGGAGGAAGAAGAAGAAGAGGAGAAGCAATTACAGAAGCCAGACCTTCCACCTTCGGCACTCCATAATGATCCTGGGTCCATACTCCCAGAGGGATAAAGAATAGGGAAGCTTTCTGGTGGTGGGAATTATGTGGAATTGCATCCCTCTTATCCTATGGTCTTGTTAATATTTCCATTTTATAAATTAAACATGTTTGAAAAGAGAGAGAAATTGGAAAGGGAGGGAGAGATATAGAAGAAGAGAGAAAAAGAAGCACCCGCAGTTCAACTTCACTGCTCATGAAGCTTCCACCCCTATAGATGGGGAGTGGGGGCTCGAATCCATGTTCTCCTGCATGGTGATGTGTGTGCTCAATCCAGTGTGCCACCACCTGGTCCCCAGCAAATGAGATTTTAAGTTGCCAAGGAGAGTGTGTCTGCTGATTGAGGGAGACTGAATCTTAGATCCCGAGTAGAGGCTCGAAGGGACCACCAGATGCTACCTTCAAGAGAAGTCAGCTTTGAAACATGCCCATCCCCAGCCATTTCCAAGAGTAGATGGCTTTTGAGTAGCAGAGGAGAGAGTTTTGGTGGTCAGCCCAGTCATTTTCCTGCTCGCCTTCCCCTCAAACTCATCATTCTGTTCAGGATTCAGGGCACTCCTGTGACAGCCGCTTCATTTGCACCATGGATGCCCATGTCCCTGAGTTGTGAAAGGCAGCAACAACCATCCCTGGGCCCTCCCGGGGACTGTCACATTTCCAGCTCCAGCTCATCAGCTCTGGGGTGTCGCATGGTGTCCTCAAGGGTCTGGAGTGGATTCATTACACAAGCTGGTCTAACAAGATGGAAGGGAAGAAAGGACATTCCTGCTGTCAGAGGGGAGGTGGTCTCTCTCCATACATGCACAACAAGGCTACTCTCTCCAAGTTCATTATGGTCGCCCATGTCAGCACCATCAAGAGAGCCAGGCAAGGGACAAAGGTGATCCATAGAAGGACAAAAATAAGTTGCCTGCCCCTGGAGCCATGAGCCCTGAGCCCCTGAGCCCTGGGCCCCTGAGCCCTGAGTCCCTGAGCCTCTAAGCCCTGAGCCCCTGAGCCCTGAGCCCTGAGCCCCTGAGGCCCTGAGGCCCTGAGCCCCTGAGCCCCTGAGGCCCTGAGCCCCTGAGCCCCTGAGCCCTGAGCCCCTGAGCCCCTGAGCCCCTGAGCCCTGAGCCCTGAGCCCTTGAGCCCCTGAGCCCCTGAGCCCTGAGCCCTGAGCCCCTGAGCCCTGAGCCCCTGAGCCCCTGAGCTCCTGAGCCCTGAGCCCTGAGCCCTGAGCCCCAGAGCCCTGAGCCCCTGAGCCCCTGAGCCCTGAGCCCTTGAGCCCCTGAGCCCCTGAGCCCTGAGCCCCTGAGCCCCTGAGCCCCTGAGCTCCTGAGCCCTGAGCCCTGAGCCCTGAGCCCCTGAGCCCCTGAGCCCCTGAGCCCTGAGCCCTTGAGCCCCTGAGCCCCTGAGCCCCTGAGCCCCTGAGCCCTGAGCCCCTGAGCCCCTGAGCCCTGAGCCCTGAGCCCTTGAGCCCCTGAGCCCCTGAGCCCCTGAGCCCTGAGCCCTGAGCCCTTGAGCCCCTGAGCCTCTGAGCCCTGAGCCCCTGAGCCCTGAGCCCTGAGCCCTGAGCCCCTGAGCCCTGAGCCCCTGAGCCCCTGAGCCCCTGAGCCCCTGAGCCCCTGAGCCCCTAAGCCCTGAGCCCTTGAGCCCCTGAGCTCCTGAGCCCTGAGCCCTGAGCCCTGAGCCCCTGAGCCCCTGAGCCCCTGAGGCCCTGAGCCCCTGATTCCTGAGGCCCTGAGCCCCTGAGCCCCTGAGCCCCTGAGGCCCTGATTCCTGAGGCCCTGAGGCCCTGAGCCCAGTCTGTCACTTATCTCTCTCTGGAAGATCAGTTTTTTAAAAAAACTTTTATTTAATTTTATTATTGAATATAGACAGAAAGAAATTGAAGGGAAGGAAATAGGGAGAGAAACAGACACCTGCAGCTCTGCTTCACCAGTCATGAAGCTTGCCCCCTGCAGGTGGGGACCAGGGGCAGGTCAGTTTATTTTCTATTCCATTCGGTTTGAATAGAGGTTTCTTTCTTTCTTTCTTTCTTTCTTTCTTTCTTTCTTTCTTTCTTTCTCTTTCTTTCTCTCCTTCCTTCCTTCCCTTCCTCCCCCCTAACTTCTTTCTTTACTCTCTCTCTCTCTCTCTCTATCTCTCTCACTTATCACTGGGGCTCAGTGCCAGCACTACAAATCCACTGCTCCTGGTGGCCATATTTTTCCATTTTATTGGATAGGACAGAGAGAAATTGAGAAAAGAGGGGGAGATAGATAAGGAGAGAGAAAGAGAGACACCTGCAGACCTGCTTCGCAGCTTATGGAGTGACTCTGACCCTCCTACAAGTGGGCAGCCAGGACTTGAACCCAGATCCTTGCATAGGTCCTTTAGCTTTGCACTCTGTGTGCTTAACCGGGTATGCCACTGCCCAGCCCCCCTTTTTTTCTTCTTTCTTTCCTTCCTTTTTCTTCTTTCTTTCTTTCTTTCTTTCTTCCTTCCTTTCTTTCTTTTTTCCACTGGAGCCTCACAGCTGCATGACTCTACCACTCACAGCATACTATTTTTTTTTCTCATTTTTCTGAGACAGAGTGAGAGATACAGAGAGAGACAGAAGGGATGCCACAGCCTTGCTCCGCTGCACAGGAAGCTTCCCCTCATGCACGTGCTCTAGGTGATTCCAGGGGTTCACACCCTGCTCCCCACATGATAAGGTGTGAGCTCCACCCAGTGTGCTGGCTCCTCCCCACCCCACTCTGAGTCAGAGTCTGTCGACCGTTACATACATCCTAAATGACTCAAATGTGTATTCTCTCCGACCAGATACTTCCAAAAGAACACCCCACCCTGAAGGACAGACACTTGGGGTGAAAGCAGGTGTGGTGAGTACCCCACAGTCTGCCTCCACCACTCACTATGCAGCCCGGAGACTCTGGCAGTAAGCTGCCTGGCTGCGATGAGTTCTTCCCTGACATTTCCTTCCCAGTCCTGTCTCAAAGAAGCATGGAGAATGTTTTAACAATCTGTTAGGTACTTGGGCAAGCAGTTAAAAACAAGAGAGAGGAAGAGAGAGAAAGAGAAAGGATGAAAGAGAGAGGAAGAGAGAAAGAAGAAGAGAGAGGAAGAAAGAGACAGAGTAAGAGAAAAGGAGAGAGAGAAGAAGGAGGAGGAGACGGGAAAAAATTAAATTTTCAGGTCTGTAAAACAAGACACTGATTACTTTCTTTGCCTGAAAGTTTATTTCATCTGGTAACAGAAGCCCTCCCCCCCCCTTCCCTGCATTATTGGCTTGGAATATCTTTTTTTAATTTTTTTATTGTTGTTATTGATGTCGTCGTCGTTAGATAGGACAGAGAGAAATGGAGAGAGGAGGGGAAGACAGAGAGGGGGAGAGAAAGATAGACACCTGCAGACCTGCTTCACCGCCTGTGAAGCGACTCCCCTGCAGGTGGGGAGCCGGGGACTCGAACCGGGATCCTTACGCCGGTCCCCGCGCTTTGCGCCACCTGCGCTTAACCCGCTGCGCCACCGCCCGGCTCCCAACATGGAATATGTTGTCCCAGCCTCTCACCTCAAGCTTCTGTCTGTCTTTTCTTTGGATGTGTGTTTTCTGGAGCCATAGAGTAGATGGATCTTGTTCTTTAATCTATTACTTACATCCCTTCTGCCCTTTTGCTTGGTGGTTATTTTAAATTGTTGGCTCTTTCCCGTGCGCTCTGATCTGTTCTGTGTGGGTGGGCCTCCATGATGACATCGTCCTCACTGATTTCAAGTGTACTTTCTGTGGGCCTCCATTCCATACTTCATAGTGTGGTCGCCATCAGTGTAGAACTAATTGACTTTACCTAAAAACATCCTCAAGTTGCTTTTCATTAACTGGCATTTGATAGCGCCGCTGTGTCTGTCATCTCCCTTCCTCGTTCCAGTGACCTCTCAGACATGCTCACATATTCGCTGTCAGAGCCAGAGCAGCAGGTGACACACAGTAGGTGCCCAGGAGACAGCTGACTGGCTCCATGGCAACTCTCTTTTAAAATCATCTTTATTTATTTATTGCATGGACATAGCCAGAAATCAAGAGGGAAGGGAGAAGGAGAAAGAGAGAGAGAGGAGAGAGAGAGCTGCAACACTGCTTCACCACTCACAAAGCTTTCCCCCTGCAGGTGGGGATCAGGGGCTCGAACCTGTGTCCTTGTGCACTGTAACATGTTCGCGCAACCAGATTTGCCACCGCCTGGCCCCCCACAGGAACTCTCCAAGGGCTGTGAACTTGGGATGTGAAGAGAGTTGTGTAGGGGACTCAGGACTCAGGCCATTTTCCCAGTGACCTTAGATGGGAGAGAGGGAACAGGAGAAGCCTCCAACTCAAACAAAAGGGACACGTTAGTTTTCATTTCTGCTTTGTTTTGCTTTGTCCAGAGCACTGGTCAGCTCTGGTTTATGATGGTGCCAGGGATTGAACCTGGCACTTCAGGGCCACACGCAAGACAATCTTTTTGCATAACCATTATGCGATCAACCCCCAGCCAGTTCTTTTCTTCTTTTTCTTTTGTGGAGGTAGGATATGGCTTTCCCACCTGGAAGTGCTTTTTCAGTCATAGAGATAGAATAAGAGAGGCAGAAAGAGCCAGAGAGAGGATGAGAGGGGCACAGCTCCAGTACTCTCTCCAGTGCTATGTCACCCCCCCCCCGTGTGGTGCCAGGGTCAAACCTGGGGTTTGAGGCTTATTGTTCTTGCGCTCAACTACTAAGCTTTCTCTCTGGCCGAGCTCAAATTCCTCTCTCCAATATGTGCGTGGATCTCGGTCTTTTTAAAGTTCAAGAAATACAAAGTGAGGGCCAGACATGAAGAAAAAAAAAAAAAAAAAAAAGCAAAATTTATCTCCCCTACTGTCAGGAAAATGATGCAAAGAAATGCAAAGCACTCCCTCCATAAAAACCTTTTGTGAGCAAATGCACAGGGCGACTGACATTGTTTACAGAACCTGGGATTTTAGGAGAAGTGGAAGAGCTTTTAAATCAAGCCTGGTGCCCTTGCCAACAATTCATCCCCTAACTGAGCAAAGTGATCTATGACTAGTTGAAACGCAAAGCAGGGCCGAGGAGGGTAGGAGATCATCAGGCACCAGCCTGGCGGTGAATAAGGAAGGAGAACAAAAGAACACATACACCCGAGCCTGAATGGGGGGCAGTGAACCCGGTAGAGCGCACACACCATCATGTGCAAGGACCCAGGTTCTAGTACTGCGTCCTGGGGCCAGGTGGTGGCGCACCTGGTTGAGCGCACATATTACAATGCACAGGGACCAGGGTTCAAGACCACAGTCCCCACCTGCAGGGGGAAAGCTGCACGAATGGTGAAGAGGGCTGCAGGTCTCTCTCTCTCTCTCTTTCTCTGTCTCTATCTATCTATCTATCTATCTCTCCCTTCCTCTCAATTTCTGGCTGTCTCCAATAAATGAATAAATATTAACAAAAGTATAGGGGCCCCACCTACAGGGAATAAGCTTTACAAGCTATGAAGGATGGCAGGTCAGTATCGATCATTTATCCATCCATCCATCAACTATCATTTCTCTCTTTCTCTCCTCCTTCCCTCTCAATTTCTGTCTCTATCCAAAATCAAACAAAAATAAATTTAAAAAGTATTTATAAAAAAAACAGGTAGAGGTAAAGAAAGGAGGATTTCTTCTCACTGGGATGGGGAATTTTGTTACCTGAGCCAGCCACCAAACATCACACCTGCCTTTGCCTTCTCTTGTCCATTTTCTTTTTCCTCATTTTCTGTTATGCGTGGGTAGGAAAGAAAGTCAGGGTTAAGAGGTAGGAAGATTCTGGAAGGGGACTGTGGGGAAATCAGACTCGGTTTTGAAAATAACAGTGAGCCATTAAAAGTGCATTAAGAGATTTCTTTTCAATGTGTAGAAGCTTTCCCATTTGATATTGTCCCATTTATTTAACCTTGTTCTAGTTTCACTTGCCTATGGGGTTGAGTCTCTGAATTCATCTTTGTTGTTGAGGTCCCAAAGTGCTTCAGCAATGTTTTCTTCTACTCATTTCAGAGTTTCAGGTCTAATATCCAGGGGGTAAACAGGCAACTCAACAAATGGGAGAAGTTGTAAGAACTGATATGACTGTTAGTCCAGGAGGTGGCGTAGTGATAAGGCTTTGTACTCTCAAGCATGAGGTCATGAGTTCGAACCCCGGCAGCACATGTGCCAGAGTGATGTCTGGTTCTTTCTTTCTCTTCCTATCTTTCTCATAAATAAATAAAATCTTTAAAAAAAAAACTGATACAACTCAACAGCAAAAAAAAAGACAAATATCCCAACAGCAACAAAAAAGGTGGGCAAAGATCTGAATAGATAATTTGCTTTTTAAATACGTTATATATTTATTTGGTAGAGACAGGGAGAGATCAAGAGGAGAGAGAGAGAGAGGGAGAGAGAGGGAGAGGAAGGCAGACAGACACATCCACAGCACTGCTTCACGGAGAGATCAAGAGGAGAGAGAGAGAGAGAGAGAGAGAGGAAGGCAGACAGACACATCCACAGCACTGCTTCACGGAGAGATCAAGAGGAGAGAGAGAGAGAAAGAGAGAGAGAGAGAGAGGCAGACAGACACATCCACAGCACTGCTTCACAGAGAGATCAAGAGGAGAGAGAGAGAGAGAGAGAGAGAGAGGGAGAGAGAGAGGCAGACAGACACATCCACAGCGCGGCTTCACCACTAGTGAAGTTTCCCCCTGCAGGTGGGAATGCAGGTAGGGGGAGGGGGCTTGAACCCAGGGCTCTGTGTACGATACTATGTGTACTCAGATTAGTGTATGGCCCACAGATATGAAAAGACGTCCCAACTCACTTCTTATTAAATAAATTCAAAATAAAATGACTACAATACCACTTCACACCTGTGAGAATGGCCCACACCAACAAAAGAGGAAATGGCAAGTGTGGAGAGGCTGAAAAGAAAAAGGGGCTCTGCCCCACTGCTGGTGGCGATGCAGACTGGGGACTCTGCCCCACTGCTGGTGGGGATGCAGACTGGGGAAGCCCCTTGGGAAAAACCTTATGGAGAATCCCTAAACAAATAGAAACAGAAATCCCTTCTGACCTAGGCATAGATCCAGAGGACACTAATGCAAAGGGACACACACATCCCCGTGTTCATAGCTGCATTATTCACAACAGCCAAAGAGTAGAAGCAGCTTAAATAGCCATCAACAGACAACTGCACAAAGAAGTTATAGGACATGTTCAATGGAATACTACATATAATAAATAAAGACGGTATTGTGTCCTTTGGGACAAAATGAATGGAACTACAGGTGACTATGCTTAGCCAAGGGTAACAACCACTGGATGGCTTTGCCAATATGTGTCAATACAGAGCATTGATATACATAAATTTTTTAAAAAGTGTAATGAAATTATCTCTAAGACTGAGAACTATGTTTATTATGCTAGGGGTGGAACACAGAAATTTGGTGGTGGGCTTGCTGTGGAATGATATTGTTATCTTATATTTTTGTGAATCACTGGTCACTAATATAAAATGTTTTACATAAAAATGAAATAAATGGGGGGTCAGGCAGTAGTGCAATGGGTTAAGAGCACCTGGTACAAAGCACAAGGACCAGCATAAGGATTCCGGTTCTAACCCCGGCTCTTCACCTGCAGGGGGGTCACTTCCCAAACAGTGAAGCAGGTCTGCAGGTGTCTGTCTTTCTCTTGCCCTCTCTGTCTTCCCCTCCTCTCTCAATTTCTCTCTTTCCTATCCAACAATAACAACATCAATAACAACAACAATAGTAACCACAACAACCATAAAAAACAACTAAGGCAACAAAAGGGAAAAAAATAGCCTCCAGGAGCAGTGGGTCCATGATGTAGGCACCAAGCCCCAGCAATAACCCTGGAGGCAAAAAAATAAAATTAAATTAAATTAATGAAAATGTGTTAATAGAAAGGGTAGAAAAAAAATAAAACTGTGCCTTGGGAATATTTCTTGAGTGCACACATGTGCACACACACACACACACACACACACACAAAGGAAAGAGGGATTAAGAGAGATGGATTTGACAGACATGAAGAAAGAGAGATCGGCAGGGCTTGGTGACTGATTGATTGGGCCGGGGAAAGCAGAGCTATGGGCTTGTGCACTTGACTCAGTGACAGCAATGATGGAGGTATCGATTTTATTTATAAAAATCATCTCTCAGTATCTCAGGGTTTATTGCAGGTCACGTTTGTTATTTAAGAAGTTATGGGCACAGCAAGAAGCCAACCAAAACTGTGGAGAAATGGACATATTTGCTCTGAGCGGTTAAGGGGAAGAGTAGGAAATAGGAAGGTAATTTGTCTTTTAACTTAAGAGAAAAAGGGGATTTTTTTTTTTATTACAGTGTCAAATAATTGGGAGTTTTCCTTTTTACTGTGGTGTTTATGAAAACATATTTAGTTCAGTAAAGCACTAACATACATTCATTTAAAAACCACTGAATAACTTTTCCTTCCTTCCTTTCTTTTTTCTTCCTTTCACTTTCCTTCCTTTCTCCCTCTCTTCTATCTCCTTTGTTTCCCTTTTCCTCCTTGCTTTTGTTTCCTTCTTTCCTTTCTTGTTTCCTTCTTTTTTTTCTTGTGACTTCTTTTCCTTTTTGCTTTGACCTCTTCTCATGCTGAATGGATACACCTCTGCCTTTGGGGACATTATCTAGAAGACTATGTTCCATTTCTATAAATTAAAATTTGTGAGTAACCTTTATAGTTATGTAAAGTACTTAAGACCTTGAAGAGCATCGCTTTGATGGTAGGACATGAATGCAGATTCACTCATCTCATACGACTCCAATCTGCTCTCATCATTCTGACACTCTCATGTCAGTTTCTAGAATACTACAAAATGCAGTGAATGTTGTTTTATGGACGTTCGCCACAACAGCCATGTTTCCTGCTCATTCCTTTGCCTCCACCAAATGCATGAGTCCAGCTATAAGAGCCCCATATGGCTCCCTCCTGGTCACAGCTGATTGGACTGGCAGCAGTCAGGAGACCTACTAGAGCCAATCAGGCCTTTTCTCATGAGACTGGACACTTGGATCTATACCTACACATTGAACATCTGACTATGGCAGGACAGTTGTGTAAAGATGTGGATTCAGTGGTTAGAGTGCCCCTTTGGGGATCTTTGTGGTAGTTCATTTTGTACTTGAGCAGAAGAAGCTCTTCTTCTGAGATAAATCAAGGAAGGAGAAAGATGGCCCCAGAGGAAGATGAAAAATGAAACAGCTCTGCCTCCTGGTTGTGGTTCTGTATTGCAGATTGGCATCTGGCTTATGCTTGGGTTCTTGGAAAAACACCTGAGGCACAGCCAAGAGCTGAGTGTCAGGGGCAGGGGTGTGGTGGAGCTTTCCAGGTAAGTAAACCTTAGCTGACACTTACCCTATGTGGGCTGCAAGTGCAGGCTGGACCACATCGTTAGCTCAAAGTCTGGATGATAACCCTGGCTTTTGGATGTAGTCTTGGCTCAAGACATGTGTGTTCCTGGCTCAAAGCCCATGTGGCACTCAGTACTTTCTGCACTTGGTACCTTTTGCACCAGCACTAATGCATGATGTAATGTTGATTCTGCATGTTTCCTGTAATGACTGGGATGATCTCTGTGTGTGTGTCTTAAGTTGATTCTATTTGCTGACATGATAAACGCTCTGCTAGAAACAATAAACAGGCACTTTTGCACTTGCTTACTCCACTGATGCCAACTCTGTATGCTTTCTTCCAGGTAGGGATTTCACCTTCCTAAATCCCCCTTCAGCCAGCAAAGACTGACCAGTGACACTCTGCATTCTGGGGACTGAGTTAGGGATATTCAAATGCTCTGGGACCAACTCTTTCAGAACTAAAGAAAGAGGGAGAGACGCCAAGGCACCACAACTTTCTCCAGTGTTGTGATACTCCCATATAACATGCCAGGGGCTCTAATCTGGGTCACATGCATAACAAAGCCAGTGTCCCACCAAGTGGGCTAATGTACCTGCCCAATTTTTTTAATTAACTAATTAATCAATCAGTCAATTTTATTTTATATTCATAGAGAGGAGAAAAGAAGAAAGTGCAAGAGAGGAGAGACACCAAAGCACCACCCCATCATCCATGGAAGTCCCCCTGGTGCTCATGGATGGCAATGTGGTGCAGGGCATTGAACTCAGGACCTCATGCTTAGTAAGCATGTTGTGCTGTACCTGACAAGCTACCCCAATCCCAGAGACATTCTAATTTTGGTTGGCAGCCTTCTTTGACTTTTGCAGCAATCTTCCTGCAGGCTTTCTGGTATCCTGTGACTCTGGGCTTCTGGTCAAAGTTAAGTACCATCATCTCAGCCATATGTTTCATAGGGTGAGTTTACTCTAATGTTCCAAGTGGTGACAAAGACCAGCTGTGCATGCATGAACCTAACTCTCTAGCAACAGAATGAGCTAATGAACAAGGAATGCACCAGGGAGATAGTTCAGCATGGTAGACCACAAGCTGCACGTCTGAAGCACCAAAAGAAGCATGTTCAACCCCAGGCACCACCATACTCCAGATCTGAGCAGTATTCTGGTGGTCTTGCCTCTCTCTCTCTCTCTCTCTCTCTCAAATCAAATAAATGCCTTTTAAAAAGACATGCAAGACATAACATGGAGAAAAAGTTTTCCTAGGATACCCAACTAATTCTGATATGAAATCACTCCTTACCTTGTCATATCAGATCACTGGAGAGGTAGGAATATGACTTGTACTCCTGTCTTCCATCCATGGCTAATATATCATTCTTGGGCATCATTAAACTAGCCCCCCAAAATGTCCTGCCCTCTGCTTTCACCCACCTAGGTGTTTGCTGCCCCTCTCTCCAAGCTATTCTGTAGTAAGTTATTAGACTTTCTTGAGTCATAAAGTTTGTTAGTGATTTGGAGGGGCAGGTCTTTTGCCGAAAGATATTTCATATTTCCAGTTCCCTCAACCAATCTGTCAGAATCGATCCTTAAGTTGCTCTGAGGTTATAAGTGCCTGTTTGTGTCTGAGACTGAATGATTTTTATTCTAGTTTAAAATCCCCCAACCATTATCATGGTCCTCCTTAACATCTGAACCCAAGTCAGCATCCTCGAAGGAGATGCCACCACTATTTCTGGTCTCCTGGTTTTGATAGCCTGCATGTTCTGTAATGCTTCCAGCATCCTGGGAAGCATGAAGCTCATGGGTTGGCAGAGGCTCACCAGGACAGATGGCTTATGTAGTAAGAACAAAGCAGCTGAGACTCATCTTACTCCAAACTGGCGGATAAGGCTAGGGGGAGGGGGTGCTCACGTCAGTATTACTGAACTCTGTTAGTATCTACATGAACTGAAAAGTTGGGGGATCTGATAAAAAAGGACCTAGGTCTGGGAGAAATGTACATCTAAAAGAGGGGTCATCCACTAACCAGAGGTCACCACAGTTTAGTCTGTGTTCAAGGCCTGTGGTAGGAAGGGCACAGCCCTGTTGAGTTACCAACCTGCCACATTTTCTGTGTCTTCACCTGAATGGCTGAGCATGGGCTTTTAGAAGACCTAGTTGTCCCCATGGAGAGCAGTCTGGAGAACTCTCAGAAATCTAGAAATGGATCTACCCTATGACCCTGAAATTCCTCTCCTGGAGATATATTCTAAGGAATCAAACACACCCATCCAAAAATATCTTTATACACTTATGGTCTTTATAGCAGCACAATTTTTAATAACCAAATACTGGAAGCAACTTAGCTCTTCAACAACAGAAGAGTAGCTAAGAAAGTTGTGGTCTAGATACACAATGGAATACTATTCAACTATGAAAAAAATGATTAACTCACCTTCTTCACCTCATCTTGAATGGAGATTAAAGGTATCACGTGAAGTGATATCAGCCAGAAAGAGAAGGATGAGCATGAGATGATCTCACTCATGGACAGAAGCTGAGAGATAAGAACAGAAGGGGAAATACACAGCAGAACTTGGGCTGGAGTAGGTGTATTGCACCAAAGTAAAGGACTGGGGGATGAGGATGGGGTGCTTTCAGGTCCTGGTGCATGATGGTGGAGAAGGACCTAGGCTGGGGATGAGAGTGTTTGCAGAAAACTGAGAAATTTTACACAAGTACCAACAACTATATTTACCAATAAAGATATTAAAAAATAAATAAATAAAATATATTTCAAAGTATGTACACATTTCATATGAAAATAGAGAGAAAAAGATTAAAACAAGCCCTTAGACTCATTCTCAGAATGAAGATCACCAGATGGGGAGGAGGATTAGAACAAAGGATAGAGATGTGCAATGGGAGGTTATTAGAACATGGGTGGTAGGCAAGGATAGTAACCAACATATTAGGAAATGTGAAGTGTACCCCTAAAACATGCACTATTGTACACCACCACTACTTTAATACTTTCTTCAAATTTGGAAGCTACTCTCTGCCCTTATCCAGTTTTCTAGCCCTATTCTCAACTCGGACCGCATCATCCCAGATGATGTTTTTAGTCCACTTATATGTTAGCTATCAAGCTCAAGCAAAAATTACTACAGTCATGGGTCCCTAGGAACATACCAAAAATAAACTTTCTAGATTCTCTCCACCATAAGGTCCCTATTCTCATCGGCTCCATTCCTACTTTTGGGTTCCTGTTTATTGTTCAACTTTATTGTTTTGTCTTGCTTTGTATCTTGCCACTATTCAGTCACCACCTTGCAGATGCTAGTATGATTCCATTCTGACTTCCCTGGGCAGATGACCTCACCAATGTGCCCTAGAACCTCACCTATGCAGAGTCCTGCCCACTAGGGTAAGATAGAAACAGTCAAGGGGCAGGGATCCACCTGCTGACTCACCAATGCCTATGTCCAGCAAAGAGGCAATTACAAAAGCCAGAACTTCCACCTTCCACCACCCCCAAAATGTCCATAGTCCCAATGAGGGAGAAATGTGAGGGCAAGATGTCCAGAAGGCTCTGATTTCCAGTTCCATCAAGACCCTGAGACCCAGAGAGTGAAGAGGAAAAAAGAAATTACATTTCAGGAGCCGGGCTGTAGCGCAGCGGGTTAAGCGCAGGTGGCGCAAAGCACAAGGACCGGCATAAGGATCCCGGTTCGAACCCCGGCTCCCCACCTGCAGGGGAGTCGCTTCACAGGCGGTGAAGCAGGTCTGCAGGTGTCTATCTTTCTCTCCTCCTCTCTGTCTTCCCCTCCCTCTCTCCATTTCTCTCTGCCCTATCCAACAAGGACAACAACAATAATAACTACAACAATAAAACAACAAGGGCAACAAAAGGGAATACATAAATAAAATAAATATTAAAAAAAGAAGAAAAAAAATTTTTTAAAAAAAGAAATTACATTTCAAAAATAGTAACAGGGGTAGATGTGATTTACAAAGAAAAGGAAGTTAGGGCCATAGAAAAAAAGGGCAAATATATATAAATATAGATAGTTATAGGAATAATAGTCAACCCATATCTGTGACCTTGGGGGAACTACTGCAGTTGCCAATAGTGGGAATGAGGACACAGAACTCTAGTGGTGGGAAAGGTTTGGAATTATACCCCTGTTGTCTCATAATTTTCTATATCAATATTAAATCACTAATAAAAAGAGAGAGAAATAGAGAGAAAAAATAATGGAGAAAAGTAGTGTTGTGTTTTAAATAATGAAGGAAGGAGTAAATGGTCAAGGAGAAGACAAAAGAACAAACACAGAGAGAAAATAAACAAGGGAGAGGCAGAGAATACAACTGGATAAAGCATGAGTTCTAGAGTTTTCCATGCCCTTGAAGGATGATGGAAGATTAGAGAGAGTGGAAAGATTTCTCTTAATGCCTTGATGTGCATTTTGACCAAAGGCAGACAACCGTCAGGCCCGAATGGTTATGAGGGACAAGTAGCCATGACCAAAGGCAGGGCAACAGAAGATGTGTCATCAGCCCTTACGTTAGTGAACAGAGAATAGACAAGGAGCAGACCATTTAATCTCCATCTTCTTCTCCCATGGCCTCATCCTCCTGGCCTTCACCTTCCTGATGCTTAAAGGTAGAGGACGCTTTGTACACTTGATGTTGCTGTGCTAGGAGCTAGTCACAGATGGCTGGGGAGAAACCAGGGAGAGTGAAAATCATACCCCAGTTGAGTTCTTTTGGGCTCTGTCCTACAGACAGACAGAGCATCGTTTCTCCAAGTGTGACTGGGAACAGACAACTTGTGATTGTGTTGTGGTAATTTATCAAATCACTGAAGTCAGCCAACCAGCCTTGGGATAGACCCCTTTCTCTCTCTCACTGAACCACCACGGCTCATTTTTCCTTCCCTACATGAACCCCAGACTATGGACTGAGGCTAAGATGGTTTTGGAGAAGTGAGTCTGTCATCTTCTTATACCTTAGCCCCTGAAATCAGATTCACTTTTCTTGCACCAACCCTCATCTCCTGGTGAACTCTCCTTTCAAGCAGTGAGCACCAAGCACTGCCATTGGTAGCACCTGAGCTTGCACCCATGCTCCCCAAGGGTCAGTCCACCTTCCAGGCTCTCCTTTCTTTTTTTTTTTTAGATTTCCTTTTTATTTTTTTACTATCCATTTGTTTTATAATATATATATATATATATATATTCTCTTTTGTTTTGCTTGTTGTTTTATTGTTGTAGTTATTACTATTGTTGTTGATGTCATCGTTGCTGGATAGGACAGAGAGAAATGGAAAGAGTAAGGGAAGACAGAGAGGGAGAGAGACAGAGAGACACCTGAAGCCCTGCTTCACCACTCGTAAAGCTTTCTCCCTGCAGGTGGGGACCGGGGGCTCGAACCCGGGTCCCTGCACATTGTAATACATGTGCTTAATCAGGTGTGCCATGAACTGGCCCCTAACTTTCCTATTCTTTATCCCTTTGGAAGTATGGACCCAAAGTCATTGTGGGTTGCAGAAGGTGAAAGGTCTGGCTACTGTAATTGCTTCCCCGCTGAACATGGGTGTTGACTGGTCAATCCATACTCCCAGCCTGCCTCTCTCTTTCCCTAGTAGGGTGGGATCTCCTTTCTAATGACTGTGGGTGACATCAAATATCAGCATTAGTGCCCTCTCTCTACCAACTCCAACCAGGATTTTAAATGCTCTGCCTCCAGTCTAGCCAATATGTGTGGAGTGGGGAAGGAGTCAATTTGGAGCTGGAAGAGGACCTCCCTACAGAGGGGAAGGGGCACAGACACCCATACAGCAGCACCTCCTGATCAAGGATCAGTCTGTTACACACGGACTCCCTGATTTTGTCCTCCAGTGCCAGAGCCCACTCTTTATTGCACAGTTTCTCTCAATGTTGTGACAGTTATATTTATTTATTTGGTTATTTAATTTATATTTGAGAGGACAGAGAATCTGAGAGGAAACGGGGAGGGAGAAAAAGTGGGCCTGACAGTGGTGCACCTGGTTAAGCACATGTAGTACTAAACTCAAGGACTCAGCAAGGACCTGGATTCAAGCCCCACCTGCAGCAGGAACACTTCACAGCCATGTCTGCAGGCGTCTATCTTTTTATCCCTCTCTACCTCTCCCTCACATCTCAGTTTCTCTCTATCCTATTCAGTAAAATGGGGGGATGGTCACCAGGAGCAGTGGATTCATAGTACTGGCACTGAGCCCCAGTGACAGTCCTGGAGGAAAAGAAAAGAAGAGAGAGAGAGGAAGAGAGATAGAAGACATGCAGCAGTATTTCACTGCTCGTTAAATTTTCTTATTGCAAGTGTGGACCAGGACCTTGAACCAGGGTCCTTGTACTTGGTGATATGTGTGCTCACCAAGGTCACCGCCGTGATAATGATTTCATGCTCAACTTATTTGATGTTTGAGTCTGAAAAAGAAGTGTGAGATGACTCATGAATTAACTTTTTTTTTTTTAGTATTTTATTAGTTGATTGGGTAGAGACAGAGAGAAATTGAGAGGAAAGGGGAAGATAGCAAAAGAAACACCTTTCACTGCTTGTGAAACTTTGTTCTGCATGTGGGGGTTGAGGGCTTGAACCTGGGTCCTTGCACAATGTAGCATATGCCCTCAACCAGGAGCATCACCACTAGGTCTTTGAATGAACTTTTAACTTACTGAAGGATGGAAAGGTGAGTATGGATTTAAGGAACCAAAAAATGTTCTTGTGTGAAAGCCATACTCATTATGATGCGGTCATTGGCATATGCTGTTTCCACAGGACTTAGCTCAAAAGCCAGTTTAGCATTTTGTTCTTCGTGTGTGTGTGTGTGTGTGTGTGTGTGTGTGTGTGTGTGTGTCCCCTGCTCTAACTCTCTTTACTGGGATAATACAACATCCACGCTTGTGTGTGTGTATGTTAGGTCTGATCTGCTCCCTCCTCAAAACAAGAAGTCAAGTCAAAGGACCATCCACTCATCCCCGACTGCCTGCTGTCTCTCCCAATGGACTGTCATGGTTACTAAGCACTGGGTTCTTTATGTCTAGGAGAGCATACTCAGGCAGGCCTCACATTCTAGAGCCCTGGAAAATATGGCAGAGACTGACTTTCTCATTAAAATTGTATTTTTCTCATGCTTTCCCTATGCATTTGCTTTCTCTCAAGCACACCCTGAACAAAGGACTTGAATGAGATTCCCCATCTGGGGCTTGGCTTTTGGGGGATCTGAACCAACACAGCAAACATGTCCTTACCATCTTCCCATCTAGAGGCAGGTGATTCTACAGACACTCCACACTATAGGTGCCTTCCTGCCAAATCATCCACATTTCTGCAGTGATATTTGAGGAGTCTTGGCTGCCTTGAAATGATTTGAACCCACATCCTCCAGCAAGGGGCTCCCTGCAGAGCTGGGAAAGCATCACATGCCTAGAACATGATCTGCACATTGTGAAAGCAAAGAGTTCCCAAACACGCTGCTGCCACAGAGTTTCCTTTGATTCCATTTATTATTGTTACTCTTGATTGATTCTTTTTTTTTCTTATTTGCTCCATTTAGAAAACATACCAGTTGGGTCACAATAACATGAATGCATCACCTCTGGGTTGAGTTAGGAGTTAGGAAGGCCAAGTACTCTGAAATGACTTAATACAGACTTTGTGCTGATAACTGAACACTGGCTTCAGCATTTTCCTGTTTACCCACTACATTCACTTTCTGCTTCCCTAACAAGCTGTCAAGCACTCTGAGAATTTCACAAATTCACTTTTCCCTCCCAATGACACTCTTTCATAAATTAATTACTGAAAGTGCATAATATTTATTTCTGCCCAAGGCAGTCTGCACTGGGGTGCCTTATTAGCATTCATGGATGGGTATAAAAATAAAGAACATGGTTGGCTTGAAAACAATCCTTTATGCCTCACTTCCCCAATGAGGAGGCTTCACATAATTCCCCAGTTGACTTTCTTTGTGGCGTTCACGTGGGAGGCAGTCACTTCACATCTTTCTGTTGGTTGTGCAAGACAAATGGAATGGAGGAGCAGTTCAAACTGTCACCCACTAAATACTCACAAAGAGGAAAATGCTGTTCAGATTCTACCAGTGGGAAACCAGAGTTCAGCCATTCTTTTTGTTTGATTTATTTTTTATTGGGGGAGGAATTAATGGCTTTATAGTAAGGATAATTGTTGATACCTGTTCAAAATTTCTCAGTTTTCTACAAAACACTCTCACCCCCAGCCTAGGTCCTCCTCTACCATCTTGCACCAGGACCTGAAAATCTCCCAGCCCCACCCCCATCTTTTGCTTTGCTGCAGTACACCAGCTCCAGCCCAAGTTCTGCTTTGTGTTTCCTTTCTGTTATTATTTCTCAACTTCTGTTCATGAGCGAGATCACCTCATATCCATCCTTCTCTTTCTGGCTGATCTCACTTCACATGGTTCCTTCAAGCTCCATCCAAGATGAGGTAAAGAAGGAGAATTCTTCATTTTTCATAGCTGAGTAGTATTCTGTTGTGTATACAGACCACAACTTTCTTAGTCACTCATCTCTGGTGGACACTGAGGTTACTTCTAAGTTACCATTTCTAAGAGCCAAATCCAAACACTCAAGATTTAACATCACAGAGGGCAAGAGACTACTTTCTCCCCCCTTCCCTGATTAATCTCTGTCCCTTGGAGAACTTTTCACAGTGAACTACAAATAACAAAACCCTACTAAAGACTCACTGAATGAATGAACTTGCAGCCCAGTGCTATTAAGACTCACGTGTGTGTGTGTGTGTGTGTGTGTGTGTGTGTGTGTGTGTGTGTAGGTGGTACCTGGAAAGAGATTGAATGCTCTCTCTCTCTCTCTCGTATGCTCAGATATGATTATGACTGCCTTCTGAGACTTTGCTTCTCACCTCAGAAGCCTCCCTTGCAAATCCAACATCCATAACCAAACATGTGACCTGCCTGATAAAATCACTGGGGATGCACAACAGTATGATTCAGCATCTCATGGGACTGTGGTTCTATTTTAAACTCTTTTTTTTTTTTCCTGAGTAAAAGTAAAAGTATTTATTCAGCACCCATGTGCCAAGCACTGTACTAGGCACTGTGGTGGATATTAATGTTAAGACATGGTCCCTGCCATTTAAGGAGCTTACATTCTCATAAGAGAGACAAGACTAATATACATATGTCAGGTGGGAACAGTACAAGACAGTAAAGAATTTGGTGTAAGGATATGTCATAGAGAATCAAAGCTTTATAGATATTCAAAGGAGCAAACAGATGGAACTTAAAATCAAGATTTCTAGGGGAACCAGAACAGGGCCAGGTATTGAAGGACTAAAAGACTTACTGGGTTGTCTGAAAAGTCCTGTTTTGTTTTCTAGGCAAAAGGTGTCATGATTTTTCTGACAACCCATCAAATTGAGGTCCCTGGTTAAACTGAGGTTCAGAGGAAGACAAGCAGTATGATCTTTATGAAGTTGGGAGATGTCAGTCACTGTGGATTTCTGAGCAGGAAAGCAACTTGACCAGAATAAAATGCCTTAAATGTAAATTCACAAAGAATGCACAGAATTTATGGGTCATTGTACAGAACAATGCAAACAGTGACAGTATCGTGACTAATAACACAGATGATACTCACTTGCCAAAGGAAAACACAGACATGACATAAAATGCTATCAAGGAAAGAGGAGAATTCTAGGAAGTTCAACTCTTATGTGATCCATGTTCCCACAAATACTAACCTGGACAAGCCAAATTGATTGAGATTCTCTCGGGGGCCATGATGGAGCTCACCCAGGAAAGTGGCTGGAATGTTTGAAGAACTAACCAACAAAGTTGTCATTGGGGAAGATAGCGGGCGAGATGAAGCAGTTATTAGCCACAGCAGGATAGACTGCTCAGTCATGGTGAGCTACTCCAGAGCTCTGGATAGGCAGGGAAGTGAGGATTCTGATTTTTTTTTTCTTCCAGAAATGCAGCCTTGAAGAATGAATCCAAGACCTCGTGTGTGCATGGTGCCATAGAGATGCCCTCCTGGCCCAATTTTTACTTTATTTTTTTTTTATTTTTGAGATGAACCCAGCTCATCTCAAACATGGGAGAAGGCCAAAAGCTAGATAGGGGGGACCCTGTGTTCACTCCATGAGGATGTTACAGATAACCAACCTCAACTGGGTGGAATAACATGAAAGAAACAGATTATCTTCTAGTTATGAAAATCACAAGAACAATGTCAAGGTACCTCTCTATGGAGCTGTTGGGAAAAACCCTTCCTTGGTTCCTCCTGGCATCTGATGGTGACCCTCAGATCTTTGCACTCTTGGGTGCCCACCTGCACCACTTGACTCTGTGCCATTGTTTCACATGGCACTGCCATCTCTGGGTTTCTCTCTTCTGAGGCTACAAATCATGCTGGAACAAAGATCCAGCCTCAAGACAGAATAACCCATCTCAACTAACTACATTTTCAAGATGCTATTTCCAAATAAGGTCACAGTCTGAGGTTCCAGGGGGTAGGATTCTGACATATCTCTCTGGGAACACAAAACAATTCACAACAGACATCCAAGGATCTCCTCCAGGAGGTGGTGTTGGCCTCTGGACTCAGGTCTCTGCTGCACCTGTTGTCCACTTCCTATCTTTGTGTTGCAGTGTCACTCGCTATTACAAAGGCTCCATTGTCCTTTAGTGGCTCTCTCTGAAAGGTGTCAAGGAAAGAAGTTGTCTCCACACCAATGTTTAATGACAGAGGAGCCCCAAGACCAAAAGGACCCTCTGGGTACAGTAATATACAACTGGCCACAGGGGAGGGCAGAGAGCAGGAGCCAGGCAGTTGGCTGAAATAGCCTCTGGGGTGACTTGGTGGAACACGGAAGTTTTCTTTGTGGGTGAATAACTGATTCTGCTTTATAGTACTTTTGCCATCACCAGGATTTCACTGTTCTGAGATTTCTCCAAATGAAAGAGAGAGAGAGACAGATAGCGAGACAGATGGAGAGAGTAAAAGCCACCAAAGAACTGAATCATCCTCCAATAAGGTAGGGACTAGGCTTGTGCCCAGATACTGCATCTGGCGGAAGTGGACAATCCAGGGGAGCTGATTTGTCATCCCAGAATCAAATCCACTAAAGACAGTTTTCTACAATGGAGCATAATGGATACTCGGATTTTCATTTGAGCATTTAAATAAAGAGGGATTCAAGTAAAAACATGATTTTCTGAGAGGTGAAGGATTTTAGAGATTCTTAGGATGTGTTGATACTTGTCTTTATCAAACTGACCAAGTAAGTAAATAGAAAAATTGTGCTTGGACAAGTAGGAGCTCACAATCAATCTTTCCTCCCTTTCTCCTCTGATGGACATTCTGTCTCCATACAACATATTAAGTAATGGGAGTGAATGCCTGGAGAATTCAGGGTGTAGAAAGATAGCTCCAAATGACTAGCTCATATAATGATGGCCTTCTTGGTCAATACAAGGCCACCTCATCATCATCGGGGGCTCTAGTAAGGGAATCCCTAGATTCCTACACAAATACAATGGGCCTTGGACCGCTAATAGACCTCTCTGTACACTATCATTGGTCACTTCCATCAGGAACATCATCATAATCCCTCATATGGGCCTTCCCAGGACCTTGCCATCATTATAAAGCAGCACTGGTAGGGACTGCCCCAGTCTCTGAGGAAAACTGGTCCTGAAATGAGTACGGACTCAGATGTTCCCAGCTGTGGCCAGGGGCAGCAGGTTCAGACTGATGGGGACTTGGAGGTTACATAGACACCTGTACTAAATGTGAATATAAGAGGGCCCTGGGTCAGGTGGATGAAGCAAACAGTTCATTTCATTTCATTCATAGATATTTTTTTTCAAGACTAGGAGCTACTCTTTCGCCTAATCCAATCCAACTTTCTAGCCATTTTCTCTACCCTGACACCATCTTCTCAGACAATATATTTGTCCAACTCCATGTTAGCTATCAAACTCAAACAAGAACTACAATAGCCACAGGCTTCTAGAAACATGCCTAAAACTAGGACTTCCTAGTTTCTTTCAGCCCAAGGATCTCTATTCTCATCTATTCTGTTTCTACTTTTTGGTTCCTGGTCATGCATCAATTTGTCCCACTTTGTATCTTGCCACCTTTCAGCCACCAAGTTGCAGATGCTATCATGATTTCATCCTGACTTCTTTGGGCAGACAACCACACCAATGTGTCTTGGAAACTCACCCCCCCAGGCCCTACCCCATGAGGGAAAGATAGAAACAGGCTTGGTGGGGGTATGGATCAACCTGCCAATGCCCAGATCCAACGGAGAAGCAATTACAGTAGTCAGACCTTGCATCTTCTGCACCCCATAATGATTCCTTCCCCACCCCCAGAAGGATAAAGAATAGGGAAGCTTCCAATAGAAGGAATGGGATACAGAACTCTGGTGGTGGGAACTGTGTGGAATTGTACCCCATTATTAAATCAATAAGAGAAAGAGAGAAAGAGAGAGAGAAAGAAAGAAAGGAAGGAAGAAAGAAAGAAAGAAAGAAAGAAAGAAAGAAAGAAAAGAAAGAGAGAGAAAAAAAATAAAAGGGAAGAAAAGTACTACCATGACACCAACCTAACTTCCCTGGGCAGATGATCTCACTAATGGGCCCTGGAACCTCACCTCTCCAGAGCCCTGCCTCACTAGGGAAAGAAAGAAACAGTGTGGGGGTGTGGATCCACCTGCCAATGCCCATGTCCAGCAGAGAAGCAATTACAGAAGCCAGACCTCCCACCTTCTACACTCCATAAAGAATTTTGGTCCATACTCCTAGTCAGGGAGAAATAATAGGGGGAAGATGACTAGAGGGCTCTGAACTCCAACTCCATGAGGACCTGGAGAGAGAAGAGGGAAAAGGGAGGGACATTTGGATGTAGTAACAGGTGTAGGTGTGACTTGGAAAGGAGGAAAAGATGGGACTATAGGGAAAAAAATGGGCAAATATGTACAAATACAGACAAATATTTGTAGAAATAATAGTTAACTCTTATCTGCAACCTTAGGAGAACTGCTGTAGCTTCCCATGGAGGGAGTGGGGATCAGGTGGTAGGAATGGTGCAGAGTTCACCCCTGTTATTTTGTAATTTTGTAAATCACTAATATAAAAATTAAAAAAGAAAGGACAAAAGGAAGGGAAAGGAAGAGGAAGAGGAAGAGACAGAGACAGAGAAAGAGGAAGAGAAAGAGAGCCCAGTGCATGGGGAAGAGGCCAACTCCATTACCATTCCCTGGGAGGGTAATGTGAGCCAAGGGTTAAGTGTTTTTGGCCTCAATCTTTAGCACAATCCAGAAGGGAGACATGATGCAGTGGCAGCTAGTGACACTTTTCAGAGTGCCCTAATTACTTGGGTTTGGGTTATTAGTTAATGAGCTGGAAACCAGAGCTAAGACAATATTAACTCAGGAGCGATCCGAGTCATTCCATCAACATGACTAGACAAGATGTTGCCTGGAACCCCGTTGTGATAAATAAAATAAGATCTTGCTGGTGAAAATCCCAAGAAAAGATAAATAGCCTTCTGTTCCTCCAAATGGCATGGAAGTAACTCAAAATGTGTTTTTTTTTCCTTTTAATGAGGTGCCAAGGCCTCCTGTTTGCCCAGTATTACTACTGAGTGGCCTCTGAGGGCCAGTAGGTTGTATTCTCTCTACTTAGAGGAGTGAAAGTAGAAGAGACAGTGAGAAGAGAAGAGAAGAGAAGAGAAGAGAAGAGAAGAGAAGAGAAGAGAAGAGAAGAGAAGAGAAGAGAAGAGAGAGAGCACAGCACTGTCTCACCATCCATGTAACTCCTTCTGGTGATCTCTAGGGTGTTTTCCATACAGTGCCAGGGCTTGAACCCAGGACATCATGAACCAGGTAGGTTACATGTTCTGCTAAGTGAGCCACATACCTACCCAAAATGTCTCCCTAGTAACCCGGGTCTTACTTCTCCTTACTACATGCTTTGCGTCACTTTATTTATTTACTATTGGGGTGGATGGATTAATGGTTTATAGTAAACATAGTTATTGATACACAGGTAAAATTTCTCAGTTTTCTGTAACACACTCTTCCCCCAGCCTAGGTCCTCCTCTAATATCCTGCACCAGGACATGAAAGCCCCCTCCCTTCCCCAGAGTCCTTTACTTTTGGTGCAATACACCAAACCCAGTCCAAGTTCTACTTGGTGTTTCCTTTTCCCATTCTTTTTTCTTTTCTTTTTTTTTAGATTTTTTTTCAAACTATTTTAAATTTATTATGGGATAGAGACATAGAGACACTTGCAGGCTTGCGGCACCACTCCTGAAGCTTTCCTCCTGCAGTTGGGGACCAGGACTTGAACCTGGGTCCTTGTGCACTGTAATGTGAGCACTTAACTAGGTGTGCCACTGCCTCCCCCTCCCCCTTTCTTATCTTTATTTCTCAACTTCTGTCTGTGAGTGAGATCATCCCCTAATCACCCTTCTCTTTCTGGCTTCTCTCCTTCACATGACTCCTTCAACCTCCATCCAAGATGAGGCGAAGAAGGTAACTTCATCATTCTTAATAACTGAGTAGTATTCCATAGTATAACCAGCATGAGAGAGCTCAAAGAGAAACCAATGAGGTGACATTTGTGTCTTATCAGTCAGTTGCTTCCCCACTTACATGAATAGATAAGGAGCCCACAATAATCATTTTACTGATCCCCTCCCCATGACGATTAAGACAAATTCAACAATGGTAGTAACCAGGCTGTAGCTTAAGCATCCATTAGGAGATGAAGGAAGTCCAACCCCTGCCCTGCTGGGAAATTGTGCAGATACAGTCACATCTGCCATGTTGTCCCCTCAGGCTACTGCTAGTTCCCACGAGAGTTGGGACATTCTCGGAGTGCCTGTTCCGCCATGTTGTGCCCTCAGGGCATTGGTTGCTCCTCCCCCTTCCCATTCTCACAAGAGTTATTATCCTATCCTGGAGTGCTATGGTTACTCCTCCCCCTTCCCATTCTCCCGAAAGCTGCTCCTATAAAAACCCTTCTTCTTCTGCACCTCTCTCTTGCCGGTGCTTCACTTCGGTGTTTAGATGCAGGAAAGGCTACTGCGTAAGGCGGCCATTTTTGCTACCTCCACGTGACCCGACCTGTTTCTCCCGCACCCAACTCTGAGGTGCCAGCGCAAATAAAGATTTGTGTTCCCTCTTCGCTCTGGACCTCCTCTCTCTCTTCTCCGTGGCGCAGCCTGACACTGCCCTTAGGAAGCTCACAGTCTACTAGGTTGCAAATAGGATTTACTTTCATTTTTTAAAACAAGTCTTTTATTTTTTAACCTTTAAAATACTTTTATTTATTTACTATTGGATAGAGAGAAACTGAGAGGAGAAGGGGAGAGAGAGAAGAAGAGAAACAGAGAGAGACCTGTAGCCCTGCTTCACCCCTCATGATACGTTCCCCCCTGCAAGTGGGTACCAGAGGCTTGAGCCCAGGTCCTTGTGCATTGTAATATGTGCACTTAACCAGGTATGCCACCTCCTGTCCCCCAATAATTTCTAATTTATTTATTGGTTGATTGATGAGAAATATAGGCGAGGAGAGAAAGAATTCTGGTACATATGCTGCCAGGGACTGAACTCAGGACATTATGCTTGAGAGTCCAATGCTTTCTCCACTGCACCACCTCCTGGACCATACTCTAAATGATTTCTTTATAAAACAATATACAATGTGAAAAAGTAAAAGAAAAGAAGAGAGGTCTGGAAGTTGACACAGTGATACAAAATGGGATTTGCATGCAGGAGTTTCTGAGTTTAATTCTTGGCATCTTAAATGCCAGAGTGATAGAAATAGAAAGTCAGGAGATACAGAGACAGGAGAGACAGAGAATAAGAGGGGCAAAGGCAGGGAGAGAGGGGGAGAAAGGGAGAGAGAGAGACAGAGAGAGAGAGATTGAACCTGAGACTAAAGCACCCCAACTTCCCCAGTGTGCTGGGGCCAGCTTGAACCTGAGCTGCAGTGCGCTCTCCATACACATTATCCTGCTGCTCCCAGAACAGTCTTTAACAGGCATAAAGCAGTGCAGAGATGGCTCCTAGGAGACCCGGCCAAGGCAGACTGGCTGAGCAAAAACTGCAGAGATGGCTGAGTTCCAAGCAGTTCTGGGAATTTAACAGGGATGGCTATATTCCCAAATTACAAACTTGGTTTTGGCAAATTCTAGGCAAAACTATATTGCTCATATTTTCATAAAATGCTGGGCAGAATTGCAACGCGGGGCTCCCTAGAAAGCTATTTAAAGAAGGATCTCTCTGGCACATGATGCTTCTACTCCACTCCTTTTCTTTCATTCTGTTTCCTGGAGTATGAATGTGATGACCAGAATCACAATGGCCATTTCATAACCATGAGGAAACCTTGAAGGTTGGAGTAAATCATGATGAAGGAGAAAATAGAACGGACTGAGCCATTAATTAATGTGAAGCTACCATTTCAGCACTGGATGTTAACCAATTCTCTCTCTCTCTCCCTTCCTTCCTTCTTTCCTTCCTTCCTTATTTTTTACCTTTATTTCTTTTCTTTTTTACTTTCTCTCTTTGAAATGGAAAAACAAAATCATTCCTCACTAACTGCTCCTTCCTGACATTTTCTCATATGTATTTGAATGTAATCCCAATGCAACCTTCTGCAACATTTTCCATTACTCTATTTCTCAGACTCGGATTTAAAGTAATATGAAGACTCTGGTTGTATTTTCAAATGTATAACTGAATCAGGTGCCCATAAGAATAACTGGGAAATAGTCACATCACAGCAGAATCCACCACCACTTCTTCCCCCCCCCCAAAAAAGTTAAAAAAATAATAAAGGAGAAGAGACAAGAGGCAAAAACAAGTGCATATTATTCTGCTTTGGTGTATTCAAAGAATTCATCATTGTACTCCCAAGGTGAATACTCTCAAACACAGCAACTTCTAGAATAAATTCTCATATTTATCTCCTCAGAGTTCAGCCTACTAGTTGGCATAGCCATTCTGAATTCTATCAGATCACATGAAAAAGAAGGGGACCACTGACTGACATATTCTTGTGAGAACAGGATTGAGGAGAGTTCTAGAACACCAAAGCAAGAGGATAATGACTCCTTGGTAGGGTTTACATGACCTCTTCATAGGGCAGGCCACAATATGTTAGGTCCTTCCTCCCTGTTTACCTCATGGAGTTCTGGAACTAATTTCCTAATAATTTATCTCTTTTATAAACCAGTAGATGAATACACAGAGAGAGAGAGAGATTTTGAATTTGTTGTTTGTTCAGTGGGAAAATGGTTTTGAGGAAATAGTAACAGAGTGTTTAATTTGAAGCTCATCTAATGTTTGCAGTTGTGGAGACAGAACATTCTGTATTTCAGTATCCAATAATCTAGTCCTTTTTGAAAGAGAACAAAGGGGAATCATGAGGTCAGAAGTAGGAGTCTCTCTTCAGTAAGAGGACTGACTCTACTTAAAGGAAGTTGTGATGTGAGTCTATACATTGTACAGAGTGCTTTGTTATTTTCTGGCATTAACTTCCCTGTCAGTGCTAACAGAAAAAAAAAAGTCTCAGCATCCATAATTTGCAACCTGGTGAACACCAAGTGTCTTGGCTGACTGACAGACCAACAAAAGACAGAGAGCTCACAGTTTTCACTCAGGGACAAGAGCTGCTCAGTGGTGTTCTTCAACCCTCCAGTACAAAGAAGTAAAGGATTACTTTCCAACCTGTAGGACCTGTTGGGATGCATCTGAAAGTTACACCTCCATGCTGCTTAGAAAGCAAAGTCCATAAAACACATCTCAGGAAAGTATGACAAATTGTAGAAACTGGCTAGTTTAGGAGAGAGTGACTATAAGATGTGGTTCCATTTCTTGAGCTCATCATCTTAGGGAAGTAATCAAAAATGTGGAAAAAAAACTAATTAGGTTATAACAAGACAAAAATATAAGTGGAAAGTGTACAGAAAACTAAAGGAATCTGAGAAGTCATTTTAGAGGATTGCAATGAAGCTGCATCTTTGCGCTTTTGTTAATTTGCTCATTTGCTTTTAAACACTGGTCCTTATTTTTATGTTAATTTGACAAGACAGAGAGAGATTGAGAATAAAAAGGAGATAGAGAGAGAGAGAGAGATGCCTGGTAAAGCACTGCTTTACCAGTTTGTAAGCTTTCTCCCTGCAAGTGTGGAGCAGGGATTTGAGCCTGGTCCTTGTGTATGGTAACATGAGCACTCAACAGGCTATGTCACCACCAGCTGTCCTGAAGTTACATTTTTAGACTAGATAATCACTTAAGGTATCGACCAACTCAAAATCTGACCTCTTTTCTCTGACAATTGTCTACTTCTCATGCCCACTAAGACAACCTGGTACTTTTTCCCCTTTCCTTTCCTTTTCTTTTTTCTTTCTTTCTCTCTTTTTTTTTTTTAACAAACAAAGATAGCTTAGTAGAGGGGACATCCAGTTTATCTCTGGAAAGAACTTGAGTAGCAATATATGGAGCCCAGGTGTGAGGTATGTTACTTCACTGATGGTCTAGGAAGAACTAGTCCTGCTTTGTGATATTAAAATCCCATATGTTTCTCAGATGTCTGTCCTTCTTATTGGATAACCTGTGCAATAAATTCCATTATTTGCCTTAAAAATCTAAGTGATCACTCTTCACTTATATCTAGTCAACTTTCAATTAACAAATACTGAAAAATAATGAGAAGACCCTGCCCTGGCCCCCGGCAGTGCAAAGTTAGGACCAGAGTTTGAAGACCTTAGAATGCAACCTTAAAGTTGAGACTTTGGAGGTAATAGCAAGTCAAGGACAATTTGTTTTTGTTTTTCCAGTGTAGAATCACAACTCTTAAATGAGAAATTCACAAGGGGCGAATGCCCATAAGCAACAAGATAAAGAAACAACTATAGAAGCAGTGGAAGATGAATGAAAAAATGCCCACATGCTCCCCTCGTCCCTTTATCTGGAGTGAAGCTACCTGCAGCACACCCCCTGCCATTCACAGGACTGTGCATTGACATTACTTCTATGTGGCTGTGTTGTGATTTTTCAACAGGCTCTTCCAGATTCTCTCTACCACCCTATGCTGTGTATCCAAGATGCTAGCTTGTTCTTCAGATTCTCCTGGCCCACTCTAGTGGATTTGGCCATTGGAGTATGTGAATGGGAGACCAGAGGAAGAGAAAGGAGTGCTTTTGATGCAATTATTCCTGGATGCCTCACTCCAGAGACTCCATGAATGTGGATAAAGGGTGCAACGCCTCTCAGACAAGCTCTTCAACACTGCTCTCTCTCCTCTCACTTCCCCTTAACATCTTGCTTCTCTCCAGGCCCTGAGCAGAGACCAGCATGCCTTGCTCCTCCTACACACTGACCAGGCCTATATGGAGAGTCCCTTTCTAAATCCCCCACCTCCAACCATACAATGTGTGTGCCATCTCTCTCCTGCAACAATGCTGATCAAAGTAGAGTCCCTCCCAGACCCAGGCATGAGAAGTTAGCTTCCTCTACAGCTTTCTACCTCAGGAAACAACCAAGGTATAATATAGGCCTTTTAAAGGTATAAGCCTTTTAAATGATTATCTGGGGAAGTTCTGGGATTATTACAGTCATAAATAAACATGTTAACAGCCTCAGGGAATCAAGAGTGTTTCCCAAGAAAACTTTCCTATGACAACTTGAGCTGAAGAATACTTCACAACAAAATGAAAATGGAGAAGCAGCAGTTGAGTGATAATAAACAAAGCAAAAAGCCACAGGCTAAGTCCAATAAGCAAGGAAGCAGGCAGGCATGCCTATCTTGGTATGGGAAGTCAGGGACAATTGGTTGATAATTTGAACTCCCTTTAAGAACCAGTTGTGACTACTTAGGTAGCCTGTAGGGCAGAGAACAGAAAACAGGAGGGAGGCAAGTTAATTCAAACAAACTTTTTAGAACATGGTTTGAGACAGGCTTAACACAAAGTCCCTTCCAAACTTCACTCTACAAGTTACTACATTGCATTTACATGGGTTGTTTAGACCTTGATGTACATACTATGATAGCCAGTCCATATACTAAAGCCTGCTTGATCACTAAATGTCTACAGATACTCGTTATAATTCTCCATCCATCCACCCACCCATCCAATAAACAATTCTATGGGATCTACAAAGTATAAAGTATGGAATTATTCATGAAAGAGAAGAAGCAAGAGACAGACCCAAAATACAATCAAGTTGGGTAGACAGATACATAAATGAACAAATAAGTTCATCATTCTGGAACATTGTAAGGAATACTAAGGATACTAAGCACAAGGATCTGGGTTTGAGACCCTGCTCGCCACCTGCAGAGGGGAAGATTCATCAGTGGCAAAGCAGGTGTCTCTCTCTCTGTCTCCCTCTTTATCTCCCCCTCCTCTATCAATTTCTCTCTATCCTATCCAATAAAATGGAAAAAAATGGCCACCAGGAGCAGTGGATTTGTAGTGCTGCCATTGGGCCACAGTGATAACTGTGAGGAAAAAAAAATAATAAAAAATGACTACTAAGGAAAGAGAGAATTCATAGGGTAATGAGGAGTTGAGAGGAAACATACAAAACCTATACTGTGAGAATTTTGGCAAAGTCCAAGGATATGGTATGCTTTATGGAAGTCATGCTAAATTTCAATTTTGAAGTTTAAAAACTTGAAAAGCTGTCCAAGAATATGGTATGCTTCACAGGCATTTTAAAATAGAAATATCCAAAAGGGCAAAGTTGGGGTTTTTTTTTTTCAACATCCTTCAAGGAAACTCAAGGCCTGAAGTGGTATCCAGGGGCTAAGGCATCTTCCTCTTTCCAACCTTGAGTTTGGTTGCTTGGCAACCACTACTGAGCTCACTCCTGTCTCATTCTCATTAATTTGGGAAAAAAAAAATATATATATATATTAATTTATACCCTTGGAATTTCATTTTATAAAGAAAAGGGAATGGCTCCAGGCTATTCTATCTGGTTTAACTGTAAAATGCCCTAACTTAAAACTCGGCCTCAATCTAGATTCTAAAAAGACAGCTCAGATATGAGGAAGTACTGGAATACCATTATTCTGGACACTAAACATTTCAAACACCTTTGGGAAAGGGATGATTAAAATGGATGTTAAGAGTCTTCTACAAACAAGAAGATCTCACATAAAGAAAGGCATTTTGTAATTACACATTCAATTTCAGTGCCTCGAGCTAAAAACAAATCCATGCTAGGGATGTATTGAGGAGGCTTCATCTTTGAGAACTTTTAAGAACAGTACACTTGTGTCCTAGCCCGACACTTTAAAGGATGATTTCTTTCAGTCCTGGTTCCCAATGGAACAAATTCATTAGTATAAGAATTTTCAAACATCCCAGTCAAAAATAAGGCAGAGCACAATAAAATCATATACCTACCACTGGCAAAGTTTGAAAAGCCAGGCTAAACAAGTGTCTAAGTGACAACTCAATCAAAATTAATAGTATTGGGATTTTTTATTTAATTAATATTAATATAATATCTTTATACCAACCTATGAATGTATTATACTTGGATTAAGATATTTCCAAGAAGCAATAAGTAATGGAGTAATTATGGCAATATGAGATTATTACTTGGGCTAGAGGTGGGTTAGTTGGGAGCCAGGTGGTTGTGCATTGGGTTAAGTGCACACATTACAGTGCACAAGGACCCAGGTTCAAGCCCCTGTATCCCACCTACAGGGAGGTGCTTCATGAGCAATGAAGTAGGTCTGCAGGTGTCTCTTTGTCTCCCCCTTACCTCACCATTTCTCTCTGTCCTATTCAATGAAAAAAATAGAATTAAAAAATAAATAAAGATGAGTTTATCTGTTTGTGAATATGTAGCTTGTGACAAAAGGAGAAAGAGTTTTTATAGTGAGACCACTGGTGGAGTTGAGGGTGAGGAGTAAGACTTCACATTAAATACTGAATTCATTAGAGGTGTGCATTGAAAATACTGAGTACTTGTGGTACAGGAGATGATGCAGTGGATACAGCATTGGGTTCTCAAGCATGAGGTCCTGAGTTTGATCCCTGGCAGCACATGTACCAGAGTGATGTCTGGTTCTTTCTCTTCTCCTATCTTTCTCATAAACAAATAAATAAATTCTTTAAAAATACTGAGTATTAAGTGCATACATGCTCATGCAAAGAACGTGCCAGAGTGAGACCTCTTTCTCTTTTTTTCTTTTTAAATTTGATATTTACTTATTTTATTTCTTTATTGGGGGTTTATGTTTTACATTTGACAGTAAATACAATAGTTTGCACATGCATAACATTTCTCAGTTTTCCATATAACGATACAACCCCCACTAGGTCCTCTGTCATCTTTTTGGACCTGTACTCTCCCCGCCACCCACCCCAGAGTCTTTTACTTTGGTGCAATATGCCAATTCCAGTTCAGGTTCTACTTGTGTTTTCTCTTCTAGCCATACACAGAAGTTCCACGAAGAGAAATGACATTTTGAGCAATGGGATAGTACTGTGGTGTCTCTCCTCTATCTCTACCTCCCTCCCTTTCTTTCAGCCTATATCTGGAAAAATTATTTTTCAAAGTTCACAGAGAGTAGGGAAGTCAGGTAAGAAGCCTCTGTGAATCACTGGTAGTAAAACAGAAAAGAACACAAGATACTTGGTGTGATGTGCAAACTCACCTATAATTTGGGCAGCCTTAATTATGGGGTGGCATTGAGGCCAAAGGACTTTATCATTGATAAGTCATGTATCAACTGCCTCCATCCAGCTCAAGTGCAACTTCAGGCAGAGGGAACAATGTATTTTGAGAAGAATATTCACCCACCATAAATCCAAATGCTTGCCCATCCCTCCTCTATCCATTCATTCACCCACCACAACAGCTGTCTATGCATTCGTGTATCCGTGCATCCATCCATCCATCTATTCATCCACCTAACACACTCACCCATTCACCCACCCATCCACTTATCCATCCATCCATCCATCCATCCACACATCTATCCATCCACCCAACCACCCATCCATCCACCCACCCACTCATCCATTCATCCATCCATCCACCCATCCATCCACCCACCCACTCATCCATTCATCCATCCATCCACCTCTAATCCACCCATACATACATACACCTACCCAATCAGATAGCCATTCTTATGAACTCCAACGACACAGTTGAGTCCTTTGTCCCAAGCACTGAGATGCAATTGTGAACACAACTGTCAAGGCCCTTGGATTCATGAAGTCTATACTGAGAGAAGGGTGGATGGTAACTAACCAGGTATTACAGTGTAAGACACTAATAAGCACTCTGCAGAGAATCTTCAACAGGAGACAGTGGGACTTAATAAAGAGTGTGGGCTATAGAAATATACCTGTGAGCTGCAATTAATGCCACAATATAATGAAGATCAGAGAAGAGGGAGCCAAAAGAAACATGTACAGAGAGTAAGAGGGTTTCACTGGGATGACAGTGTCAAGAAGACCTGTATGAGTAGGTGGTATTAGAGCTGAGACATGAACAGAGGGAAGCTGGGTGAGGAGAGGTGTGGGTGGAGTGTGCAGCATGCTCAGTAAAAGAAAGAGCACACCAGCACTACAGAGTCATGCTGTTGTAAGCACCAAAATAGTGTAGTAGTAGAGAAAGTGAGTCAGGAGTGGGGCAAGGCCACATGTAGAGGGAAAACTAATGGGTCAACCTTACATCAAGGTCACGCTCACATCAAGGTCAATGTCACCCTAAGAAGCAGAGGGCCTGCTCTACTCCTCCTTTCTGGTTCCTATTTAGTAACATATCGTCCTGCTTCATATCTTAACTGCTTTTCAGACACCACATTGCAGGCACTACCATGATGCCAACCTGACTTTCCTGGGAAGACGCCCTCACCAATGGGTCCAGGAACCTCACCTCCCAAGAGCCCTGCCCCACTAGGGAAAGATAGAAACAGACTGGGGGTATGGATCCACCTGCCTATGCCCATGTCCAGCAGAGGAGCGATTACAGAATCCAGACCTTCTACCTGTCAGGAAATTGTGAGGATGTGGTAGAGCCTGGCAGGGATTGACCTGAGGAGTCCATCTATCCTGTCAGTCTCTCTCTCTACTGAGAGGTTGAGCTAGGAGGGACAGGAGAAACCCCAAAGGTTTGCCCTGTCTTATCAGACTTCCTACTTCACAAAGCACCAATGTGGGATGCATTGGATCGACCTTCCCGTGGTGCATCCCATGAGTACCCATTCATTGGGGAAACTAACGATCCTTCCTAGCCGACTGAATCCACATGGATCCCAGTCATTTTCAAAGCCAGCAACAAGCAGCTCCTGACAGCTTTCAAGCTGTTGGTACTGCTCTTCGAGTCCTCCAACTTAATGTTGAGGGGCTGTCCTTCGCCAAACGTGTTATCTTCGCCCACCCTGTTCAACGCTTGACGTCTCGTCATCCAATCTGGTCTCCTATGCCTACACTGAACTTCTCTGTTCCAGACTCTTGGAAACAGAGTTGGCAGTCAGCTGAGGTAAAGAACGAACACCTCATCACAGACCCCTGCAAGCGTCAACCCGGCTTTGACCTAGCACGTTATGATTGGGACCAGGCCATGACTGGTGCGCCGCTATGTTCCATCGCTGGGAAGCCAGAGACGACCCGAACTGCCCCTGCGGCTGCAGACAGACTATGACCCACATAGTTAACAACTGCCACCTCTCCAGATTCAAAGGAGGTCTCGAAACTTTACATCAGGCTCAACCTGACGCTGTTGACTGGCTACGGAAGAAGGGCAAATGCTAGAAGAAGAAGAAAGCACCCCACATTCCTGATACTATAGCCATTAGATAAAAATAAAGGGGGAGAGGTCGTAAAATTATGAGGAGCCTCACAAAGCACCCTGCATTTTTCTGCCTCCAGGAGCCTGACATTCCTTAAAACATTAAGCCAGCTCCCCCTGCTCCACCCTGAATTCCTGATACTATGGCCTACCTACATAATCATTGTTTTTCCTGAAAGATCCTCCTTTGATCTATCTTCTTTCTACCCTCAAGACCCTCTCTGCCTGCAGGATATTATTAATCCTACCAGTTAAAACCCTCACAACAGTTGCTAAGGAAGTTCCTACCTTCCCAGTGCCCTTTTGTCTTTCTCTGCCCCTTTCCTAGCCATTTCCATTTCTGACTTGCCACTTCCGGGTCTGCCCTTTAAAAGCCTTGGCTCTCTGATCAATAAAGATATTGCATTGCCTCGCCGCCATGAGCTTAGTTCCGAAGTCATCTCCTTTGTGTCACCGAGTGAGTAGCAGCTCAGGCTGGCTCTGATCTAGTTCTCTCCAACCCAGAGAGTACACGTTCGGGGAGAGGCACCCCCATGCTAGCCCAGTATTCTACCTTCTACACCCCATAAATAATTTGGGTCCATATTCCCTGAGGAAGAACATTGTTAGGGGAAGATGACCAGAAGGCTCTGAACTGTAATTCCATCAGGACCCAGGGAGAGAATAGGAAAAAAAAAAAAAAAAGACATCCAGAAATAGTAACAG
Organism: Erinaceus europaeus; assembly: GCF_950295315.1. NCBI lineage: Eukaryota > Metazoa > Chordata > Mammalia > Eulipotyphla > Erinaceidae > Erinaceus > Erinaceus europaeus. Next base: position 31,068,528 of record NC_080182.1, on the reverse strand, counting down.
GTATAAGTGTGGCTTAGAAAGGAACAGAAGACAGGGCCATAGAAAAGAATGGTCAAAAATATAGACAGTTAGACAGAGAGTTCTAGAAATAATAGTCAGCCCCTATGTGTGACCTTGGAAGAACTACTGCAGTTTCCAAGGAAGGGAATGGGGATACAGAACTCTGGGGTGAGAATGGTGTGGAATTGTATGATTATCTTGAAATTTTGTAATATTAAATCACTTTAATGAAAAAGAAGCAGAAGTTAATAGAGGTGAGTTAAGATCCAATTGCCCCAAAGTTGACTGCAATTAAACTAGCATGCAGGACAGATATGCTTTATGGCTCAGCATGTTTCATGCTGTCTCTGTACTAGGAATTAGTGGGACACACACACCCCCTACTGAACCTAGGTTCCCAGTTCAGGAGTAGAGTTCTGAGTTTTGTCTTCATTCATGTCTCTTAAATTTTTACTGTTTTATTTTACTTATTTATTTATGTCTTTTATCATAGGTCAAATAATGGCTTTCAGGACAGTCATTCATACATAGGGATGGTTTCTTATCTCCCTGTGATAGATATTGGCACACCACACTCACCACCAACCTACGTTTCTCTTCACCATTGTGTTCTGGGTGGCAGAAGCCCTCTCCCCACAGCCCATCTCTTCCTAGTCCAGAGTCCTTCGCTTTTCTGCAATCAGCTTTCTTTTTAATTTTGTTGTACTGGTGGTTGAAGTGAGGACTTCACACATGCACATAGCACTACATGGTCTTCATGGGCTAATTAGATGTTATATCCATTGAGAAGAAGAGAATGGTAAGGGGGAGATACCACTCACTACTCCTTCATCCATGGAGTTCCTCTGCTGCTGCCCATGGCTCTTCTATGGTGCCAGGGCTACAACCCAGAGCCTCATGTGTGGCAAGGTATGCACTCTACCTGCTCAGTTGAATTATGTCCTTGCCCTTCTGGTTATATCTGGGTTTTATTTATTTATTTTTTAATTTTTTATATTTATTTATTTTCTCTTTTGTTGCCCATGTTGTTTTTTTAATTATTGTTGTAGTTATTACTGTTGTTGTTACTGATGTTGTTGTTTTTGGATAGGACAGAGAGAAATGGAGAGAGGAGGGGAAGACAGAGAGGGGGAGAGAAAGATAGACACCTGCAGACCTGCTTCACTGCTTGTGAAGCGACTCCCCTGCAGGTGAGGAGCCGGGGGCTGGAACCAGGATCCTTAAGCTGGTCCTTGTGCTTAGCACCATGTGCGCTTAACTCACTGCTCTACCACCCAACTCCTTGTTTGTTTATTTATTTATTTGTGTATTTATGTATTTATTTATTTATTTTTAATGACCCTGCAGAAACTGAGACACAGCAGTCTGGAAGAGCTTAACACCTCCTCTCTGGGGCCAGCAGCATGTGAAAAGTCCCAGCTGTAAATCATTTGCAGTCTTGCCTTGTTAATCACCTCTAGGCCTTTTCTTGGTGGGTGTGGTGCCTCTAATTGCTCTCATTTGCAAATGCAAATGAGGTGTAGCATTGTCCTTTCTGCTATTCAGACAGGTGTCAGGAAGAAAGAAATGAGCAAAACAACAACAAAAAGGAGGAGGAGGAAGAGAAACAAGAGGAGGAAGAGGAGGAGTAGGAAGAAGACAAGATGGAGGAGAAGGAGGAGAAAGGGAAAAGGAAAAAAGAAAACCCTTTCCAAACAGCTACTTGCAATTTGCAAATGGTAAACTTTGGGCGGTTTCTAAGGCAAATCTCTTCAGGGCATCAGCCTGGGGACTTCAGTCAAGGCTCTAGGAATCGGTCAGTTAGAATGCGCACCTGCCCCAAGCTAAGGTTTCTCCACATGGAGAGCAGGGCCTGGTGCTGCATTCTTGTCCTAAAACTCTATACAGGAGAGAGAGAGGTGCTGCCCTGAGCCCAGCTAGCAGAATTGTGCTCCATGAGGCTTTCTCCATCGCATGCTTCCTGAAACAGTAATAAGAAGACTCTCGGACAGGGATCATCTTCAAACTTACCGCTGATTATCTGGGTAATGGGCTTTTGGTTTGCCCTGGCCAGTTTGGGTGTTTCTGACTAAGTAATGCTTAAGGGGATATTGGCAGGAAGGTGAATGGGGAAAACGAGATGAGGTTTTGTAGTAGCTTTTCTGATGAGAGCTCATTCTCTGCTAGCTGAGGCACCAGGATCTAGAGGTGCCATCCACAGCAGCAGTGAAAGAGAGACAGACAGACCTCCAGCCAACAGTGATTCTCCAGAGCTTGGGAGGCCATTCTGAAACACATAGATGGGGTTTCCAGAAACAGCTCCCCATGCAACTGTCTTGTGTAATATTGAGACAACATCAGAATGTTGCTCAAATCCCAATGTGGAAAATCCAAATTAGACTCTAGTCTTGAAACACCCTAGGGGCTGGGTGGTGGTGACCCTGGTTGAGTGCACCTATCACAGGTTCAAGGCCCCTGGTCCCCACCTGCAGGAGGAAAGCTTCACAACTGGTGAAGCGGTGTTGAAGGTGTTGTCTCTCTGTCTCTCTATCTCCCCCTTTCCCTCTCAATTTCTCTCTGTCTCCATCCAATAAGTAAAGATAATACAAAGGAAGAAGAAAGAAAGAAAGAAAAAGAGAGAAAGAAAGAAAGGAAGGAAGGAATGAAGGAAGGAAGAGTTGGTACCAAATAATGTGATGAGAACAGTAAGTATCCATTGTCTTTTTGAACCCTAAGACAGCAGGAACCTCACATCTCCACTATAGAGCCTATATTTCCCCCAGTCCTGGAACCTTAGGATAGGGCCCACTTTCCCGCATGCCTCTCCCAATCCATAACAAGTAATATTGCATCAGCCGATCGCAACCTAATCAACACAACGATTGCCACATCAACATGCTTCAGCTCAGACTGTGTCCAGAGACTTCAGGTGTGGAATGACAACCCTTCAGCTTCATTACTCAGGTGAGACCTTTCCTTTCATAGTATTCTCTAATTCCATCCCAGGTGGATCCCTTTCTAACAAAGTCCCAAAACCTAGATATACACCAGGTTCTGTGAGAGAGAGCATATATTCACACTTATCATAAACAAGTGCAAAATATATACCTGAAAGTAGAAGTACACTAGAGTTTGCAGTGAGTCCCCCCCCCCCCATACTTCCTCTCCACTATTCCAACCTTTGTGTCCATGATTGCTCAACAATTTGTTTGGCTTTGTATGTTAACTCTCTTTTCAGCCACCAGGTTCCAGATGCCATCAGGATCTGGACTGAAGACCCCACCAATGTGCCCTGGAGCTCCGCTTCCCCAGAGACCCACCCTACTAGGGAAAGAGAGAGGCAGACTGGGAGTATGGACCGAGCAGTCAACACCCATGTTCAGCGGGGAAGCAATTACAGAAGCCAGACCTTCCACCTTCTGCAACCCACAACGACCCTGGGTCCATGCTCCCAGAGGGATAGAGAATGGGAAAGCTATCAGGGGAGGGGATGGGATATGGAGATTGGGTGGTGGGAATTGTGTGGAGTTGTACCCTTCCTACCCTATGGTTTTGTTAATTTATCCTTTCTTAAATAAAAAATAAATTAAAAAAAAAAAGAAAGAAAGAGGGAGTTGGGCGGTAGCCCAGTGGGTTAAGCGCAGGTGGCGCAAAGAATAGGGACCTGTGTTAGGATCCCGGTTTGAGCCCTGGCTTCCCACTTGCAGGGGAGTCACTTCACAAGTGGTGAAGCAGGTCTGCAGATGTCTATCTTTCTCTCCCCCTCTCTGCCTTCCCCTCCTCTCTACATTTCTCTCTGTCCTATCCAACAATGATGACATCAATAACAACAGCAAAGAAAGAAAGAAAGAAAGAAAGAAAGAAAGAAAGAAAGAAAGAAAGAAAGAAGGAAAGAAGGAAAGAGAAAAGGGAAGAAAGATCAGTCCTGTGGCATCATTCTTCTGTGTGACTTTGTGTCTTGACTAAACCTTTTTTTTTTCAAGTGGTGTTTGGTATATTTGTATATATTTCTAATCTGTTTTCTGTAGGGGACCTTCTGCTAAGAATCCTTCTGCCTTTCCAGCCATGACATTTCTCAGAATTCAGTCCAAATATGTCACTGAGAACAGGTGTGGGTGACATGATGCCATTTGGGGGATGATAAAGTGTTTGTGTGTCAAAACAAAATGTGGCCTTGGGGTCTCCAGTTTTTTCCATACAACATCTGCCAATATTTTCCCCACTACCACCTGAGGAACAAAGCCTGGATTGTAAATGAGTCATCTTCACCCACAAGAGTTCTTTTTTTTTTTTAATCTTTATTTATTAGATAGAGACAGCCAGAAACGGAGAGGGAGGGGAAGAGAGACAGAGAGACACCTGCAGCACTGCTTCACCACTCTCAAAGATTTCCCCCTGCAGGTGGGGACCCAGGGCTCGAACTTGAGTCCTTGTGCACTGTAACATGTGCTCTCAACCAGGTGTACCACCACCTGGCCCCACCCACAAGAGTTCTTTAAAGCTGTTAAGTGCTGCCCTCTTAGATGTGAGGTGACAGTGTGAGAGCAGTAAAACCTCACACCTCTCCACTGCAACACTGCCCACCCCCACAGCCACATATATTCTCAAGTGGAGGTAGTCCCTCCCACCACCACACACTATTGGCTTCCTAAATTATGAGCCTTCAATTGGCACTGTTGTGACTTGTAAGCTCCTTACTCCAGCAAAACTTAACCCATGCAATGTCCCACCAGATGGACACCTTCAAATTCTGCAAAGTTTGCACATAGAGCTCAAAGGCATCAAGGGAAAGAGAATCGAGTTTGCTATGACTGAAAAAAACAAACAATCAAAAACAGCCACCGTTCTGGAGAGAAGGTAACCAGAACTGTTTCCCTGCATTCACAGGATACACAAGAGTCTACTCTAAAAGCCTCTGACATGTAATGACTAAACGTGGGAATGCACTGTTGTTGAACTGTGCCAAATGTTGGGAGAACCTTCCTCCATGTTCCCAGACTGTACTGAGTCTTCACTGAGCTTTCTGCTTCTACCATACCCTTGATGTTCGTCTTTTCATATTTTTCACACATACTAAGGTGAGTATTCTACTAGGTGAATCATCGCAGATCCCAATAATTTTTTAATTTTTTTATTATCTTTATTTATTTATTGGGAAGAGACAGCCAGAAATCGAGAGGGAAGGAGGAGGATATTGAGAGAGGAAGAGAGACAGAGAGACACCTGCAGCCCTGCTTCACCACTCGTGAGGCTTTCCCCCTGCAGGTGGGGACCGGGGACTCAAACCTGGGTCCTTGAGCACTGTAACATGTGCACTCAACCAGGTGTGCCACCACTCGTCCCCCCAATAAATTTTAATGCATTGCTAGAGACTAAATTCAAGGTCTCAAGCATGTGAGCCACCGCAGTCCAATTAATTAGCTTTTGTTTTATGTGAGCAAGTGAGAGAAAAACAGGGAATATGGAGAGAGAGGGAAAGAGAGAGAGAAAGGGAATGAGAGAGGTATAAGAGCAAAGTAGTTTTGTCTTGGCTGCTTTGACTTGGTTTCAGGGATGGAACTCAGATCTTCACACAAACAAAGTATGTGCTCTACTGATAAGAAAGCTTCCCCTTCTCTTAATAACTCTTTTAACCCCATAATGTCCTTTTAAAGAGGGAAAAGTATTATTTTGATTCTCCAAAAGTGTCTTGGAATAGCAGCATGTCAAATTATACTCAAATGTCTTTAAGTTTTTCAAATAATCCATCCCCTCCCTTGAGAAATGGATCCCTTCACATTTTTCTATTATGAACATCTTTGATTAAAGATACACATTTACAATTATAAGCCTGAGTCATAGTTCTGTTAAAACTGAGGAAGAGATCTCTCTGAGTGAATCGTACTTTTACTTCATCAATTGTCTGCTACGCTAGACGCTTCTAGAATCTTCTGCAGACATCAAACCAAGAATGATGGTGAGAGATGCTGAGCTGCCCAAGTAATCCTTTCTACTGACTTCAGCCCAGCTGGGCCTCTTCCTACAGGATACGTTAGCTCTTCAATTCAGTCTTTCACTGGAAGTTCAAACTGAATTGGACATAAAACTCAAGATTTATTCTAGAACTGTGTAGCCCAGTATGGTAGACTATCCATAAGTGACGACTGAATGTCTGAATTACAACTAATCCAAATTGATATCAGCCCATAGTGCTATTTATAGAAGACTCCACACACTCCAAATGTCAATTATCTCATTAATTTATGCTGGTTACATGATGAAATTATGAAATTTTGGATCTTATGGGTAAAATAAAATACACGATAAAAATCACTTCTGCTGTGCTTGACTGTGCTATGTGTCACTAGCAAAAACTTAAATTACACAGAGGTCTCAAGTTGGTGGCTTGCTCTTATCTTGGACAACATTATTTAGGATATAATTTAGATATGGAATGCTCTCTAAGATGATCCCTGCTCTAAATTCCTTAAGGGTGTTCTTTCATTACATAAAGAAGTCCAGTGGGAAATTATTACTCTCATTTTAGACTTTATAAAATTGGGAATTTCTGGAGGCTGAAAATCTCATAAAAAAAGGAGGAAGAATATTAACATTTTATGTTTGTTTCACTTTAACTTCAGGCTCCCTTGGTTGTACCAGACAACATTTTAAAGACTAAGTGACCTAATATTAAAAACTATTACATCCTGATCTCTGGATGAATTCTCCAGAAGGAGACACTGAGACAGAATGTGGGGTCTGGTCTGGTTGTCAGAGACTGATATCCATGGAAGTAAACCAGAGAGATGATGGTTGAGCAGAGGGAAAAGTAGAATCCTGGCGCCCAAGACAACTTCTGTCAACCTGGCGTGAAGCTCTCTAGAAAATGTTGAATGCCCGGATGATCTCTCTTTGGGCCTGTGTGTGCTCTTCTCTGGGTAGAACATGAACTAGGGCAGAGTCACTTTGCATCTCCGAGAGACCCTAAAGGTCTGACCCTGGGGCTATCTGTTGAGACTTTCCCTGTAGCCTTATGTCCTGTAGACCCTCAACGGAGGGCCAGGGAGGGGCCTTAGTTGGGAAAGCACCTGCTTTGTCATGTATGCAATCAAGGTTTGAGCACCCAGCCCTAATGATACTGGGGGGGGGGTGGGAGTTTTGGTTGATGCTGCACTCTCTCTCTGTGTCTCTCTATCTCTGTGTGTCTCTCACACAGTCCTGTTTTTCTTCTATCTAAAATAGTTGGCCCACAGAAATGAAGCCCTTCCAAGGACAATAGCAGAAATCCTCAGAGGGTGTGGTGGTGCAGCCCTTGTGAAAAAGGTTTATTAAATTTTGTTTATTTGTTGGTTTAACTCCTCTTTTATTCTTCTGAATTCCTCTAGGAGAACTCCCTTTGCCCTCATCACCCACAGAAAAAGCAGTAGTGTGTTCAGACTCAGACACGTGGCAGGCAACACAATGTACTTATCAGGGGATAATATTACTTGGTTTTAATTGCTTTTACTTTGAGTTGCATTGTGCTTATAAAACTGCATTTTTCCCTATGTGTGACTATCTAAGGTTCCATTTATGAAACCTTATTTTTTAAAAATAAAGCAATGATTTTTAGCATGCAAAGTGAGCCTATTTAACTTATGCAAATTATAAGATTCATTGGTCTTGGCTATATAAAGGACAAAATCTGGATATATTGATGGATAAAATGGTGAGGGCAGTCATCGGAGCCCAAGAGATGCACATCATGCAAGAAGGAACCCCAGGAAACACTAGACAAAGTACTGCTGCAGCAAGTTACTCTGCGACTGGGCTCATCATCTCAGCATTGCACAAAGTGACACCTCCTAGGGTCCTTCTCTGAACGTCTGGAGTTCCTCACAAAGTACCTTATTCCACAGTTGATTATTGTTGAGTTCCTTAGCAGCGTGTAGCTTGGTTTTCTAGCATGGTGGCTTGTGAGGACACCCAAAGAACTTGAGAGGACCTAAAGCCTGATGTGCAAATGTTGATGAGGCTGAAGTAATAGATGCTTCTAGAGTGAATGAACACACTGAAAGACGCCTTGTTATTCTCCCAGAAACCCATTCAATACAAACCATCTAACCAGTGGGATGCCAATAAAACTGAGACTTGTGCTCCCTCTGGTTTTAGTCCAAGCCAACTCAACAACTTTATTTGTTCATTAACAATGTTTTGAGTCAGACATATCAGCCTAGAAAGGATGCTCATGGTGCTCTTCTGTGAGGGACAAATAAGACTCTCAGATATGGAGGATGTGGAGTTTTCATCTTGACTGACAAGCTACAGTCTTCTAAAATAGTAGTAGCCTCAGCACGGCTGGTTTTCACTCTCTCCTACTACCATCAAGTAGATGGCCACCACCAACAGTGCGACTGATACTCTGCATAGCAACTGACAGAACTGAATCATGAACAAAACGCACTCACTAGAAGGACCCCATGATGGTCTATATGCAGACTTCTGCTATGGTTGCAGAGTAATTATTTGTAAAGTTGAGTTTGGAAACAAAGAGACAGTTATAAGAACTCAAATCGCCATCCTTTTTTCTTTGTTGTTGTTGTTGTTGTTGTTGACATTGTCCTCTTAAAATAATAGAAGACAGTTAAAGGACTCTGAGGGGAAGAGGGGCTTTCAGGCCCAGGTGCATGATGGTGCAGGAGGACCTAACAAGGATTGAGAATGTTTTGCAGAAAACTGAGATGTTTTACACATGTGCTAACAACTGTATTTACTGTCAATTGTAAAACATTAACCCCCCCATAAAAAATAATAAGTGGCAAAAAAAATAGAAAAGAGTAGTCATCATGGAATTTGCTCTAGTGGGGAGTTTGGAGAACAATGTGCCTAGAGGTGGGTACGTCAGGGGACTCTTGAGCCCACCCTGACTGCCCCTGAATCCAGCTTCTGGCATTCTAGGTCTCCCCCTTTGGGAGCTACAGAAATGGCCTCCACTCCTTAGAGAGTGGCAGCAGATTAATAATAGATTCCATTCTTAGCATCTGGGTGCAAACTACAATCATGTGACAGACTTTCTTTTCAGGCCTCCAGCATTCGTGCTGGGGCTTGGCATCAGCGCTATGAATTCACTTTTCCTGGAGGCATTTTTTTTTTTCACTTTACTGGATAGGACAGAGAGAAACTGAGAGATGAGGGGGAGGTAGAGAGGGAGAGAGAAAGAGAGACACCTGAAGACCTGCTTCACCACTTGTGAAGCGTCCCCCCCCCACCCCTGTCCCCTGGGGAAATGGGAGGCTCAAACCCAGATCTCTGTGTGGGTCGTTACACTGTGCGCTTGACCCAGGGTGTCACCAGGTCCCCAGACTTGGTTTATCTATGGCTCCACCAGGAGGCCTCATTCAGCATCCACATTCCCATCATCCAAGATCAATATCTCAAAATCTCTCTGTACGTCACATTTCTCCCACCCCCTCATCACTCACCTAACATCCTCTCAGATATATGTTCTGATAACTCCATGAACATCTACCACAGAACTTAGCACACTGTATTAACAGCCATTATGCTCATGTCCATCTTCTGCTTTCATGGGATATAACACTGTAGAAGCGAGGCCCAGGTCTTAGCGGTTAAAAATAAGTTTGTGTGCCTGCTTAGCAAGCGTCCACATAGGCCAGGAGCTCTGTGGGTTGCTCCAAATGAATGGACAAATAAGCCAATGAAAATGGAGGGGCCAGGTGGCGATATACCTGCTTAAGCTTACATATTTCAGTGCTCAAGGACCCGGGTTCAAGCCCCTGCTCCCCACCTGCAGGGGGAAAGCTTTGCGAGCGGTAAAGCAGGGCTGCAGGTGTGTCTCTGTCTCTTTCCCTACCTCCCCTTTTCAATTTCTGTCTCTATCCAATAATAAATAAATAGAAACAAAAATAAAAATTTTTAACAAGGAAAATGAGTTGAGTACACCGAGCGCATGCAGGGCAGAGGGGATGGTGGTAAGCATGCTGGCAGTTATCTACAGCACAGGTAGATTTGTCTCCAGCCTCAGAACACGACTTAGCATCTCCCTTTTCCTGCTGGTCCACTCCATTCCCCGGGGTAAGAACTCTCCTGTTCCTGCTTCTTCCTCATGTTAGTACAGCAGGCATCCCAGAGCACAGATCTAACGGTGAGGATGGGGACCTGGTACAGTGGTACTTCTCTGCTCCATCCACCATGCTTGGGAGACTTGAGCTTATGAAGCTTTATTCCCACTTTGCAAAGCTCCACTGGCCATGAAGTTCCTAATTCTGTCCCCACTCAAGCATCCATGCTGAACTCTCCTCCCCAGGGCTGGGGAATGACAGCAGGCTGGCTGCCTCTCTCTGTCCCCATCCCCACCTACCCTGAACTGCCCCAGAGCTCATGGGCAACATCTATTCTGTGGCTGCTACTTGATTTTCTATCCCTTCTCACAATGACAGTCATTGATCACCCATCGGCAGGGGCTGTCCCTTGAAAGCAGACAAAATGCTCTCCCCTGCATGTGGGCGGGGTGCCCAGAGCCCCACCCATGCTGAGTAAGTGAGGTATCCACACACACAAAATGAATAGCGCCAATCCAAAGGGTATAAAGTTTTCATGAGCCAAGATTAAAAGAGCTTCAGGGACTCTGGGTACTCAGGGAGGAGGGGTCCGGAAGCAGGCTGACGGAATGCTGCCCTGACTGGAGTTGGTGGAAGCTGGAGCTCTGAGTCTCAGCCATGAAGCTGAAGTATCTATTAAAACACATATTTCACAGGAATTATTGGCTTCTTAGCGTCTCTTTAATGGACACCACTGGGATATGGTATTCCAAACTGTAGACGTAAGCTGGGGAACCGGCTGAGTATTTACACCCAGCACAGAAGTTCAGTGTACCACTAGAGGTGCACAACTGGGAGCCGGGGGTGGGGGGGTGGGGGTGGGGGGAAGCCAGGTATTTAAAGGGACCCTAAATCTGGAGGAAGAGGTTGCTTTGGTGCTAGCAGGGTGATGTAGACTCCGACATCTTTGGGAGAGGTGTGAGATTGTACCCCTGAGACAGCAATACATTTCCTTAATAAAAGGAACACAAAAGGGAAATATGGCAATAGAAATAGAAAACCAAGGCTGGGAGCACAAAGTGATGTCCTAACACAGACCCTAGTGCAACAATGGAAAACTCATGGAGGGGAAGCAGGGATGACTCAGCAGAATCTCTCTCTCCTATGCATTAGGCCCTGAGTGCAAGCCCTAACACCATGTGGGATAATCATGGGTGGAAGCATCGAGAGCTCCATGGATGGTGTCTCTCATCTTGTTCTCTCTCTTTCCCTGCCCCAGTTTTTCTCCTTCTAAGAATATAGGATTAAAACCTGAGCTGGAGAGGCCATTCAGTGGAATACCCCAGGTGAAGACTATGCTTATTCTCATGGGTACATAAAAATGAAAGTCAAATAACTTCCCCTCCTTAGGAATCTACATGGTGGAGATAAGAATCTCTGTGGAGCTGCTGATAGAATTGTGTTAGGTATCCAGGAGGTAGTGCAGTGGATAAAGTGTTGGACTCCCAAGCATGAGGTCCTGAGTTCAATCCCTGACAGCACAATGTGTACCAGAGTGATGTCTGGTTCTTTCTCCCTCTCCTCCTATCCATCTCATTAATAAATAAATATTTTTAAAAGAAGGAGAAGAATTGTGTTAGGGGACCAGGCGGTGGCACACCTGACTAAGCATATATAAAACTAAGTGCAAGGACCCAGGTTCAAGTCCCTGGTTCCCCACCTGCAAGGGGGACATGTCAAAAGCTGCAAAGCAGGTCTGTAGGGGCCGGTCTTACTCTCCCCTTCTCTACCCCCCTCTATTTCACTCTGTCCTACCCAATAAAATGGAAAAAATAGCCACCAGGAGCAGTAGATTCACAGTGCAGGCACTGAGCTCCTACAGGCAACAAATATATATATATTTTTTTTCATTAGTGTATGTCCTGCATACTTAACAAATTTTCTGGAATTCAGAATGAGTCCAACAAGTTCTTACTGTCATTCTTTTTTTCCTTTCTTTTTTTTTTTAATTTCTTGATTGGGGAATTGTTTCACATTCTACAGTAAATACAACTGTTTGTACATGCACAACATTTCCCAGTTTTCCATATAACAATACAACCCTCACTAGGTCCTCTGTCATCCTTTATGGACCTGTACTGGTCTTACTGTCATTCTTATGGTCACTGATGTATCTAACCATTGTCTGCTTGTGCCCACAGCGCTGTGCTCTCTGCTGGGAGTCTCAGTGGTGAGGAGAAAAGAGGAGAAACTCCTGCCATCAGCTCAATAAACACACAGACATAAAGGCCACCACCTTCCATGAATATCGTGTGAATGTTAAACGAGGTTTTGGTGGAGGAGATAAAAAGGAAGGGGTGGGGTGGGTCTACTTTAGGCCAGGTAGGCCAGAGAAGGTGTCACAGAAAAGTGTTCCTGAAAAGTCTGCACATGTTACTTGCAAAATCATCTATGATGATTCTTCCAATGTGTGGCAGAAGTGAAAATAAAAATAGATGCCATGTTACCATGCCCAAGGACCTAGATTCAAGACCCTGGTCCCCACCTGCAGGTGGGAAGCTTCATTAGTAGCAAATCAGTGTTGCAAGAGTCTCAGTCTCTCTCTCTCTCTCTCTCTCTCTCTCTCTCTCTCCCATCTTCTGTCTCTTCCCAATAGATAAATATATATTTTAAATAAATATTTTTTTTGCCTCCAGGGTTATTGCTGGGGCTCAGTGCTGGCACTATGAATACACTGTTCCTGGTGGCCATTTTTTCCCCATTATATTGGAAAGGACAGAGAGAAATTAGAGAGCGGAGAGGAGAGAGAAAGAGAGACACTTGCAGACTTGCTTCACTGCTTGTGAAGTTTCCCCCGAAGATGGGGAGCCAGAGGTCAAACCTGGATCCTTGCACATGTCCTTGTGCTTCATACTGTGTGCCTTTAAACAGAGGTGCTCTTGCCCACCCCCCTAAAATAAATACATTTTAAGAAAATAAGAATAAACAGATGACCACTCCCGAGTAGCTCAGAGTCAGATTAGAAGAGGACTAGGTATAAGAAATACTCGATTCTAGTGTCAGAAAACCTTCCTGTCACACTGGAAACCTCTGGTCATTGACAGAGACACAGTAGGAAGGTGCTGGGTGTAAGGAATGCTACTTCCATTGGCACAGAACATTCCAGAGCACAGTGTTTCTCCTTCCCTTTTTTTTTCTTGTCTCCAGATTATCACTGGGCCTGGTGCCTGCACAATGAATACACTGTCCTTGGTGGACATTTTTGTTTCTTTCATTAAAAGGACAAAGAGGGGAGAGGAAGAAAGAAAGGGAGAGAGACAGAGAGACAACTATAGACCTGCTTCACTGCTTGTGAAGTGTCTGCCCTGCAAGTAGAGAGCCAGGGGTTCAAACCTGGATCCTTGTACTTAGAACTATATGCACTTGGAGCAGGAGGTGGCACAGAGGATAAAGCACAAGACTCTCAAGCCTGAGGTACTGAGTTCAATTCCCAGCAGCACATGTACCAGAGTGATGTGTGGTTTTGGGGGGAGTTGGTCGGTAGTGCAGCAGGTTAAGTGCAGGTGGCGCAAAGTGCAAGGACCAGCGTTTAAGCCCCCGTCTCCCCACCTGCAAGGGAGTTGCTTCACAAGCAGTGAAGCAGGTCTGCAGGTGTCTATCTTTCTCTCCCCCTCTCTGCCTTCCCCATCTCTCTCCAATTCTCTCTGTCCTATCCAACAATGACTACAACAATAAGAACTACAACAATAAAACAACTAGGGCAACAAAAGGGAATAAATATTTCTTTTAAATTTAAGGGAGTTGGGTGGTAGCGCAGTGGGTTAAGCGCACATGGAGCAAAGTGCAAGGACTGGTGTAAGGATCCCAGTTCGAGTCCCCGGCTCCTCACCTGCAGGGGAGTCGCTTCACAGGTGGTGAAGCAGGTCTGCAGGTGTCTGTCTGTCTTTCTCTCCCCCTCTCTCTTCTCCATCTCTCTCCATTTCTCTCTGTCCTATCCAACAACGATGACAACAGGATTAACTACAACAATAAAACAAAGGCAATAAAAAGGAATAAATAAATAAATAAATAAATAAATAAATAAATTTTAAAGATTCTATAGACTTAGCCAGGGGCACCACTGCCTGGCCTCCCAAAGACCTGCAACTTCATCACTTGTGAAGCTTCCCTTGTGCAAATGGGGATCAGGGGCTGGAACCCCAGATGCTTGCACATTATAACATGTGCTCAACCAGGTGCAACACCCTTCACCCCACACCCCCACCCAGTGTTCTGAATCTGTAACATGCGACTCAGTGACCTCCCTGTGTCACCACTAGTCCTGTCTTCTGCCATGTGTTCTCCTGTTCTTGCCTTATTGATTCCTTTCATCTGGTCACTAAGCAGGTTTGTGTTGAACACTTCTTACCTAGCAGGTGCAAGTACAGAGCTATGACAAAACGTGCAGAGAAGCACAGTGAGGCTTTCATGGAACTTAGAAGAAGGGGGTGTGGGGACTGGCATATGAATGTTCTGAGCTGTCAAAAGCACATGCAAGAGGGACAAAACCCAGCCTGGGGAAGTGCCAGATTCCAGGGAATGATTTCTCCCACATCATATATATATATATATAAATTTTATATAAATATATATATATTTCCCCATCTCCACCTCTCAGAGAAGAAATTAAGACAAGAGCTTGTATCCAGGTAGCATCCTGGCATGTGTGGAGGAAAGGCGAGGGTGTCATGGATGGAGGAAAAGGGAAAAGCAGCACTAATCTGTGTCACATGCCTTGGCTACTGGTATTTAGCCACTGGGGTCCTTACAAGGGACTATCAAAAGAATCAAGTCATGACTCATGCAGATATAAAAACTGCCTACTGAAATAATCACTGTTGTGATGGAGCTCTGTTGGTGGGAATTGTACCCCTCTTATCCTATGGTTTTATCAGTGTTATCAGTGGTCTTATCATTTTATTAATAAATAAATAAAAATAATCACTGTTGTGAATTGAACCCCAGATTTCCTAAGAAAGGAGTTAGACATAGGTTGTTAAGCCTCACACCAGGACTCAGACCTGGAAATCAGTAAGTTTGTCAGAATGACTTGCCCACCTTCTGAGTTGTGGCCTAAGTTCATACAGATTGGTTATATAAATAGGGTGGATTCAGGATTCATTCCACCATGATAAGAATTTGTCTGGTTGGATTCTGACATTCTGGGTGCTAAGTGATCCCTCAGCTTTACAAATTCAACTCAGAGCTCTCTTTAGATGGGAAAGTGTGTAGAACAAAGTCTGTTTGAACCTCTCACCTAGGATAATAAATGTCCCTATGTGTGCGGTGGTTAAGCTATACAAACAGGCTGTTTTGAATGCTTTATCTAAAATGATTTGCCATTGGGGAACATTAGGAGATTACAGGGGGGTTTCCTTTCATACCAATGTGTGTGTACATGACTCATATGTGACTCACCACCAAAGTTCCTGAGTTATCATGTGAGAGAAACCCTCTCTCTGTCTCTACCTTCTCCTCCCAACAGAGTTCAAGAGTCAGTATGATCAATATTATTTTAGACAATTAACTATCTAATTAATTAATTGTCACTTCTAAAGCTTTAAGACTCAGAGTGACTTTTTTAAGAGAAAAAACAGGAAGAGAGCAAAATGCACCGTAGCACCAAAACTTCCATTGGGTAGTGGGGGCTTTGTGTGTGGCAAAGCAGGTAACCTTCAAGGTGAGCTATTTTACCAGCCATACTACTATATTTTATACATCGACACAGAGATGGAGGGGTGGAGAGATAGCATAATGGTTCTTTAAAGGACTCATGCCTGAGGTAACTGAGGTCCCAGGTTCAATTGCCAACACCACCATAAAGCAGAGCTGAGCAGTGTATACCACCTATCATCTATCTATCTATCTATCTATCTATCTATCTATCTATCTATCAACCTACTTATCTATCTATCTATCATTGATGTATATATCTATCTTTCATTAAAAGAGAGATAGATATATGGCGGGGGGGGGAGGGAGGATGACTGGCCATAGCACACATAACTTCTTCAATGCCATGGAGCCCAGGCTCAAAATTTGTGTTTATTTATCTATTATGAGAGACTGGCATTATACTACTCCACTGCAGAATACTGTGCCCCAGTATGGTTCCGTAGCCCCCATGTCCACTTGGTCGATTCCAAATTATATTCCTCCATGAGGATCATTTCTGGAACCCGTTCCACCCCGGTTCCATGGCTGCCAGTTCTTAGCAACATCGCCCCGCCAGATATTCGTCGGGATGCGGCATCATCTAAGTTCATTTCCCACGTCTACGCTCGACCAGACCTGCCAATATACGCGGATATCTTCGCCCACCCTGTCCAACGCTTGACATCTCGTCACCCAATCTGGTCCCCTACGCCTACACTGAACTTCTCTGTTCCAGTCTCTTGGAAACAGAGCTGGCAGTCAGCTGAGGTCAAGAACAAACACCTCATCGCAGACCCCTGCAAGCGTCAACCCGGCTCTGACCTAGCACGTTATGATTGGGCCCTCCTCAATCGCTATGGAACAGGCCATGGCCGGTGCGCCGCTATGTTCCATTGCTGGGGAGCCAGAGATGACCCAAACTGCCCCTGCGGCTCCAGACAGACTATGACCCACATAGTCAACGACTGCCACCTCTCCAGATTCAAAGGAGGTCTCGAAACTCTACATCAGGCTCAACCTGACGCTGTTGACTGGCTACGGAAGAAGGGCAAACGCTAGAAGAAGAAGAAGAGACTAAAAGAAGAAGGAATAGAAAGTTCTGAGCTCTGCTAAGCTCTGGCATAAGCTGATGGCAGGGATTGAACCTGTAGTCTCGATGTCTCTGGCATGCACACCGGTGTCCTTACAGGCTGAGCTATCTCCATGACCTGGTTATTATTAATTTTTGCAAATTTGTTTTAGGTTTTTGTGGTCAATGTATGAGTGAAATCACCCAGTAAAGTGATTTCACATCCTGATTTATTTTACTTTGTATGATTCCCTCAAGTTGCACACAATTTGTCCTAAAAGGCACAAGGACATCTTTCCTTGCGCCCCGGGAACAACAGTCTTGCACTACTGTGTGTATATCCCATGACTGCTTTGCCCAGTCCTCTCACAGACCAGCACCTCTGAAACACGCATGTTCTGGACTCAGAATCTGGACTTTTCTGGCTTCACACCTCAAGGCTTCCTCAGCACAAACACACCATTGTTCTGCCCGCCCCAACCCCTAGAGAGTTCTACACTCCTCTGTCTCTCTCCCTATCTTCCCCCTTCTCTCTTGATTTTTGTCTCTACCCAAATAAATAAATAAATATAATAAAAAGTTTTTAAAAATAAAGAGAGACAATACTGACATCAGCTGATTTCTGAACGTGCTGTGTGTGCGCTTCAGGCAGGAAGAGCAGAGACTCATCGACCACTCTGTAAACAGATACAAATGAGGCACTTTAGAGTCCTCTGGGACCCAGGTCTGCAGGCCACCGAGCATGTATTTATCAGAGGAACAGAAGTGACACCGTGACACCGTATTCTATCATGGCTATGTTTCACTGATTGCAAGATACGTCATATTTTATGTAGTACAAAAAGGAAAATGATGCTGCCAATTAAACCACAATCTGAATCCTAAAATGGATTCCCTTTTCAGAGATGTTATGGTGTGAAACAGAATGCACCTGAGAATCTAGGAAACACAATAACCCCATTTCTTAGGCGTCATGCTTGAAATTTCACATGCCAGGTACAGATGCCACACTCTAAGAGGAACTGACAAGGAGGAAGTTTTCCAGAGTACACTGATACTCAGAGAATTCAAAACAAGGAAGAGTATGACAACAGAACACACACACACACACACACACACACATACACACAGATAAAGCAAAAACTGGTGCTGATGATGGAACTTTCTTTTTTAAATTTTTTCATTATTATTGATGATTTAATATTGATAAACAAAAATTGTAAGATAATAGGGGTATAATTTCACACTGTTCCCACCACCAGAGTTCTGTGTCCCCATCCCCTCCGCTGGAAACTTCAATCATTCTCCCAAGGTCACAGACATGGGCTAATTCTATTAATTATCTCTATCTCTCTCTATTTTTTTGTCCATTTTCTCTTTAGTCCTGCCTTCTCTTCCTTCCTAACTTACCTCTACACCTGTTACTATTTCTGAGTGTCCTCCCTTTTTGTCCTCTTCTCTCTCAGATAAGAGAAGCAGTGCCTGACTTCCTCTGGTATTTTCCAGATTCCTTTCCCTTTCAATGATGGTATAAAAACAAGATTCTGGTGACAAATGCTTTTGGTTCTGCTGTTACTGAGGTTCAGAGCCCTCTGGTCATCTCCCCTTATCATTTACCCTCTGGGAGTATGGGCCCAAGTTCTTTTTGGAGTGCAGAAGGTGAGAGGTCTGGCTTCTGTAATTGCTTTTCCACTGGACCTGGGTGTTTCTATCGTTCCCTAGTGGGATAGGGCTCTGGGGAGGGGAGGAGTCTGGAACTTTCTTTAATCTGTAGGATATTAATGTCAACCCAGCCTCAACATGACTTCAATAAATAATGGAGGACTTCCAGAAGGCATTCCCATGAAGTAAAAGGGAACAGAAAGGATTCTCCCCCCCACCAAAAAAAAACTACAATGATAGACTTCATCAAAGCCAGCATCTACAACTGAGACTTCCACAGCCATAGACACCAAGTCGCAGATGCTACCATGATGCCATCCTGACTTTCCTGGGCAGATGACCCCACCAATGTGTCCCAGAACCTCACTTCACCAGAGCCTTGCCCCACTAGGGAAAGACAGAAACAGGCCGGGGGGGATGGATCCACCAGTCAATGCCCATGTCCAGCAGAGAAGCAATTACAGAAGCCGGACCTCCTACCTTCTGCACCCTAAAAACAACTCTGACCCATACTCCCAGTGGGGAAGAAGTGATAGGAAGAAGGTAAGAGGGCTCTGCACTCCAGCTCCATCAGCACTAGAGGGAGGGAGGAAGAGAAAGGAGAGGGACATTTGGAGATAGTCATGTTGTCATGAGTGGCTTGGAAGGGAATTGAGGAATGAACCTGGAAGAAAAAGAGGGAAATGGTGTATGAATGTAGACAGGTAGTTGTAGAGATGATGGTTGGCCCATGTCTACAGTCTTAGGGGAACTGTGGTGGCTTGCAGTGGGGAGACTGGGGTTCAAAACTTTGGTGGTGGTAATAGTGTGGAATTATACCTCTGCTGACATGTAATTTTGTAAAGCAATATTAAATCACTAATATTTTTTTTAAAAAATAAAGAATGGGAAAAAAATCCCAAAAGAATACAGCATGGAGTATTCAGCAAAATGCTTAATAAATATAACTATTTATTTGTTACATTTTGAAAATGCTAAATTACAGCTTCCACTGGAGCAGGACTATTTTTATGGAATCTTCCAGACTAAATTCCAAACACATATTTTAGCCAATGTACAAAGGAACAGTTTTTCCGGTTTGCTCTATAAACTGGATATTAAGCTACTATCGAATCTTTATTCTAGAGAACTCCAAATTGTTAAACACTGACTTTTGAAGGGTCACTAAATATGTACCCAACTCAAAAAAAAAAAAAAAAAAGAACTAAACTGCTCTGATGTAAGGGGAGAGAAAAATGTACACATACAGAGAGAAGCAAAGAACTTAAGAGTTTCACCCTTAAAATTCTTTTTAAATATTTTTATTTATTTATTATTGGATAGAGACAGAAAGAAATTGAGAGTTGTGGGGGAGAGGGAGAGAGAGATCTGCAGCCTTGCTTCACACTTGTGAAGCTTTCCTCCTGCAGGTGGGAATCAGGCGCTTGAACCTGGGTCCTTGCAACACTTCCTGGCCCCTTAAGATGCTTCACAACACCAACCAGGGATCCCTGGAGACTTCTCCATGGCTGGTTAAATTATACAAGTAAAATTTTGAGCTAAGCTTTCTTGCGATGTTGTAAGAAATTTGTTCTTCTAATTTTGAGACGAACAAATACCAAATTCTCTCACTTAAAAGTGGGACTTAATAAATAGGGACGGGAGGGAGAGCATAACATGAAAGGTGGGCTGGACATGGAGTGTTACATTACAGTAAAGAAGTGTGCAGAAGGGGAGGGAGAAGTAGAAGAAAGATCTCGGAGGTCTTGGTGCATAATGAAATGGTGCTCATGTGTCTATGAGTACACTGCAAGCATTTAATCGCCTCAATAAGGAAGGAAGGAAGGAAGGAAGGAAGGAAGGAAGGAAGGAAGGAAGGAAGGAAGGAAGGAGAGAGAGAGAGAGAGAGAGAGAGAAAGAAAGAAAGAAAGAAAGAAGGAAGGAAAGAAAGAGGAGGGGAGGGAAATGAAGGGAAGGGAAGGGAAGGGAAGGGGAGGGGAGGGGAGGGGAGGGGAGGGGAGGGGAGGGGAGGGGAGGGGAGGGGAGGGGAGGGGAGGGGAGGGGAGGGGAGGGAAAGAGAAAAAAAGGAAGGGCAGGAAAAGGAAATCTCCTTTTCATAGTTCTCAGCAGCCAGTTCTGCTCCTACTCCCAGACTCCATGCTCACTGCTGCCCAACAATATCTTAAAATCAGACATAGTGAAGGTGTTTACACCACCGGCACTGACAAACACCACAACGCGGACTCTCTGCAGGAAGATGAGACTTCTTGCATGTCACTGCTTGAAACAGTGAGATCTGCCCTAGCACCAATCTTGAAACAAGAGACGAGAGTTCAGATTTTTAAACACTAGACCGAGCAGAGCACTCCTTCCAGGCATTGACACTACAGACAGAGGCACAAAATTCAGATGCAAAACATTTCATTAAGGAAAAAATAGATAAACCCAAACAAAATAGAAGCAAGCAAACTGTAAGACCTGTGAGAACTCTGGTGCTTATATCTTTCGTAGGTGGGAAGGTGGGGATATGAACTCTGGTGGTGAGTGCGACATGGAACTATATACATTGTGATCTTACAATCTTGTAACAAACTATGAATAACAAATATGTAATTAAAATAAATGTTACATTGCAGTAACAAAAATCAATCAATAGATACAGGTGGCAATAACTAAATAAAAAATGTACATGAAGTAAATGACAAAATGGTCCAGAGGGAAAAACAAGACTTGAACAATTGCAAAGACTTTGGTTTTACTAGTGGTAAAAATGATTCTTTAGGTTTTATTAAAGTTATAAGAATTTACTGAGGTTTTGTCTTTGACCTAATCGATTTAGATGACTGCTTGAAAGGAAAGCGCATTTTGTATTTTCTGAGTATTGTTCATTTATTAACTTGTCTCTCATTGATTCTGATATCGTGTCTTCCATATCCTTACTTATTGTTTTCCCATTTAATTTTCTTGGACTGAGAGGTAAATTAAAATCTACCATAATAGAAAAAATTGAAAAGTATAAATAAGATAATGCATATAGAAAGATGTATGGGAGAGAGAGAGAGAGAGAGAGAGAGAGAGAAAGGAGATCCTATTTGAAATAACTGGAAGCCAATGTAGACTCTTACAACTGTCATCTCTCTTGTATAAGTAACTGACTCTTTGAACCATCTCTTACGCGATGTCTTAGCTCAGGCTGCTAAAACAAAGTACCCTTGATAGACACCTTCAACACCAGCATTTAATTTCCTACAGTTCTGGAGACTGGGAAGTCCAAGATCCTGTCTCCAATAGGGTCCACTTTCTGGTAAGAGCTCATTTCCTGTTTGCAGGTCTTCTGATGTCTTCAAGGCCTATTGTTGGCATATATGAGGGGTGGGAAACTCCTCTTCTCTTTACACAGCCACCAGCCCTGGTGGATTAAGGTACTACCTGGAGGATCCCATCAAACATATTTACAACATGTGCGCCCCACCAGGTGTGTCACAGCCTGGCCCCCTCATTGAACTTATTTGCCTTCTAAAGACTCAACTTGAGGAGCGGAGTGGTGGTGCACCTGGTTGAGCTCACATGCTACAATACACAAGGACTCTGGTTCAAGTCCCCAATCCCCACCTAGAGGGAGAAAGCTTTGTGAGTGGTGAAGTGGTGCTACAGGTGTCTCTCTGCCTCTCCCCCTCTCTATATCCCCTTCCTTCTCCATTTCTTTCTGTCTCCAATAATATAATGTCTCAACTGGAGTCAGTCCCACTGAAAGTCACGGAAAACAATTTAACCCAAAGCAGACTTCAAGTTCCTTGAGGAGAGAAAGCATCTCTCAGTTATCTCTGCTACCCTAGAAACTGACAGCAATGGATATGTCTAGATGTACTTGGAGGCGAGTGAAAAAAGGACACCCCTCCCGGAGTACCTTCTTGGCCTGTGCAGACTTTGAGACAAGAGGAATGATGATGACAGCCAAGCCTGAAGGAGGCAATTTTCCCTGGAAAGAGTCAGTTGTAGAGTAGAACTCAATGGTCATGCTCACCTCTGTGCTGATGTCTTGGTCACAGCAATTTTTTTGGGGGGAGGGTACCTTCTGTAGGTTTTATTTATTTCTGTTTCTGTTTCCATAATGCTTAGCACAGCATTGTTAACTGGCTCAGGCACCCAATGAATGCTAGGCAATGGTCGATGTGTAATAATGGGGAGGTCCCCTTCACCCTCTTGATACAGATAGGGCACCTGTAAAGTGGGAATGATGGCTGTCTAAAATCAGACGCTATCTAAACATATCCTCTGTGCTGTCAGTTTGCTTGGAATACTCTAACATCCCTGGACAACAGCAGAGAATTTGATCAGGTGTGAGGAGAACCTTCCAAGGGAGGTCTTTCCTCTGCCTATTGAGTTCAAATCATCTCACTTGGGGCCATTTTACTGTCCTTGTGACAATTCTTAAGGCTAGATGTGGCTGTAGATAAACCCCCAAATGCCACTGACTGAGGTCAGGGTGGATTTCAATGATACTGGAAGCCAAAGCTAGAAAATGCAGTCTCTTATGTTCCTTGACTCTGCTCCGCTAGGAAGGTCAGAATCTTAGTCATGGCATTTAAAGGGCTGTGCCTCTATACATCAACCCAAAGAGAGAAAACCATAAGATGCCCTTTCACTCCTTCCATCTTCTGGTCTGGCCCAACCAGGTGGTGGAGAATTTAACTCATGCTTATCATTGACAACCTCCAGCAACCAGCCTAACCCAATTGATAATAATCATACTCAGTCATCTGCACTCATACAGAATACAGTATCCTCTCCACCCCTCCTCTTTTCCTAGGGGAAATCCTTCCAGTTAATCCCCTTGTTCTAGCAATGTGCTGACTACATTGGGTTCAGTCCAAAAAGAGTAAAGGTCAACACGGCCCTATGATGGGTTATTTGGAAGAAGGCACCATCTTCCTTTCATTTTGCTCTGGGAGTCTTGGCCAGTTGGGAATCCCAAAAGTCTGTCAACTTTACTTAATTAAAATGAAAAGAAAGAAAACCCACTTTAGCATTTCTAATCAACAGGAGCCTAATGAGTCCTGTTGGTTCCTGGAGTTGAGACACAGTGGGATATTTGGGGAGCTAATTTGCTTCATTAATATTCAAGGGTTTAGATCACCCAGCATTTTCTAGAAGACTCAAGAGGCAGAAATGTCTGAGGGAGAGTTTTCTTTTGCACATGATGTTCAGCAGATGTTCCACATGGAAACAAAGGCAGGAGCAACCATAAAACATTGTCACTTAGAATTATCATCTTATTTCTTGCCTTCCTCCCATTCTCCAAGTGGGCTAGAAACTCTCACCTTGAAAGTTTCTCCTCTTTCATGCTTAGACTTGCCACAGACACTCCAATGTCCACCATGATGGATTCCAGATAGGTGGAAATAATCTGGGTTTTGGAATCCATCTGTCTAAATTCAGTCACGGTTGTGACTTTTTTCCAAGTAATATTTCTAAGTTTTTAACTTCTGTGTCCTATAACTGTACCACTTTCCTGGTGGAGTGATTTTTTTTTAAGTGTTAAGTTTGTCTTGTTCAGCATTCAGCAGGTATTTATTTTTTAATTTGTTATTATCTTTATTTATTTATTTATTGGGCAGAGATAGCTAGAACATGAGAGGGAAG